>NC_086449.1:535240997-535608497 GCF_028390025.1 Pseudophryne corroboree
CCCCTTTTTTTGACTCTGATTCACCAGCACCGCAGCTTCAAGGAACTCTGTCTACAGCGGTGAGTTCTCCAGCCTGCACGGTGGCTATATTGTTACCTCTGTACGGCACTAGTCCGCACTGTCAGACGGCTGCAATCGGCAGCGGGACATCGGCAGCATTTATCATCAGACGGCTGTTCCCGGCAGTGGGAAAAACGACAGCCCGCATCATCACTTCACAGCAATATCTGGTTGTGAGACAGCGCCAGCCTCCATCACCTAAAACGGCTATTTGGCCGTGGGACAGCATTCCAGCCTCACACAAACCAGTGCAACGGCTCTGGTTAACATCACACCTGTGAATCTTCACCGCAATTAGCGGCCTCAGCGTGTGCTTCTTTGACGTCCTGGAAGATGTGTTAACACCTATGCTTAGGGCACCAAAAGGATTTCCACCAGCCCAAGGTAACACACAGGTAATTATCCTGCATCCGGGACTCTCAACGTAACAGCTAATCTGGATAATTATTCCTTAATCAAGTCTCTCTCCTTAAACATCACACGGTGGGCTTCATACAGGATTGTACCGAGGACGCTCGGTAGCACCAGCCCACAGGAGAGGTAAAACTGCACATTGCTCATTGCACACCTGACTGTTGGGCCCCTTTTCTGTCTCAGATTATTGGAGAAAAAAACCCAAAGTTTGCTGTCTCCATCTATTCTTAGCCACAATATATTGCAGATAGTTTAATTGTAACTATTTAGTCGTATCATTGTTACAATCTCTAAATAAGTATCAATCCCATACCCTGAATCAGGGGAATACTACATATAAATCTTGATTGATACTGTGTGTTTATTTCATGGTGTTTCAGAGTACAGTTATTTATTTATTATGCTTTATATGATTTATTTTATTTGTTGTTGATGTATTTTATATCGTAATAAACCAATTTTATTTAGAAGGTGGTCAACTCTCCATGATTTATACCCATTTGTAAAGCACCTTAAGCGCAGCCGATATCTTTTCCTTCCTTTTCTCACGAGTACCTGATCAGCATGGTTTTTCAAACACTATATCACACAAGCGGAAGTGTATCACTACAAAGCATTATCTAATATATATATATATATATATATATATATATATCTATCAGGGACGTGCAGTCAGGGGAGGCAGGGGAGACAGTGCCTCCCCTGTCATTAATGATTAAAATAATATAAAGAAGATACTTATGACACATATTCTGTGTCATAAGTATCTCAGGGGCAAACGCAGGATTTGTAAGGGGGGGTTCCAAATATGCCATATGATAGATATATATATATATATATATAGATATATATATATATATATAAAACTATATATATATCTATAGATAGATATTAGATATATAGACTATAGATCTAGATAGATAGTTAGATACATAGATACAGATATAGTGTGTATGTGTGTGTATATATATATATATATATATATATATATATATATATAAATACAAAATCCGGCACTCCTTGGGTACACATACATAATTGCTTTACCGAGTGCCCTCCACGATGAATGTCCTGCATGGACGCGTCCCCATATTTTCTGCAACTTGGCGACACTCCGGTCAATAATCACACGTTAGACAAGCAGGCTTGGTTTGCAATCTTTCAATGTCGTGTAATGACACTTTTGTCAACCAGCATAAGCGTCATTAAACGACGACGCTGAAACTTTGTAAACCAAGCCTGCTTGTCTAACGTGTGATTATTGACCGGAGTGCAGCCGGGTTGCAGAATATATATATATATATATATATATATACATATATATATATATATATATATATATATATATATATATATAGAAAAGAAGAGAAATACAGCGCCACTTGTGAGGCAAAAAGGCAAAATTACCACCAAATATTCGCTATGGTAACTATGTACTGTATATACACTGTATATATAAAATCACCCACAGGCAACTTGCAGCCCACGCTACAAATAGATGTGAATTTGCTATAGAAAATTAAACTTGAACAGACTATATATACACACACAAGTTCACACACACTCGCATTAATACAATTACACACTGTACATACACACTCGTCATAGACACTCAGCTGCACCTCCACTGAAAGCCCTCCGACAAGCACACTTCTCTCTACCTAATTATAATGCCGCCAGATACCAGCCGCTCCGGAGCACAGTCCACTTGATTGCCCGCTGTCAGCTGCAGCTGCCGCCACTACAGATGACCCGCAGCTCCCCCCAGCTCAGTCATTTCCGGTGCATAGGAGAGCACAGAGAACTTTTGTTGGCGGAGCTCTGGCTGAGGAGCTGTCAGGCGGCAGCTCAGATCATGGCTGCAGCGGACACTGTAGAGATGGAGACGCTGTGTCCGTCTCCAAAAAAAAATCTCAGTCCATCAGGGGGGGTTTCTGGGTACTCAGAACCCCCCCCCCCCCCCTGCGTGCGCTACTGTATCTCCTTTATATTAATGTAATCATTATCCCTGTCTAAATGGGGTCGGGAGGCACCGATCGTGGTGCCTCCCGGTCAGACAGGGAAAGGTATGGGGGGCGGGAGCGGGTGGGGCCTAGCAATGGGCATTAAAAGCCCATTGAAATGACATAGGAAAGCGGCACCATTAGAGGTGCCGCTTTCATACAGGGACGTGCTTTCAACCTATGAAAGCACGTCCCTGTCAGTGAGGCCACAGTGATTGGCCAGCGGATCTGTCACTGGATCCGCTGTCAATCACTGTGTGGGCGCGGCGAAGAAGATGCGGGTGTCGGCGGAGGTGCGGGCGGTGGAGGTGTAAGCGGCGGTAGGAGGCGGAGGGCGGGTGGCGGCGATGCAGAGTTTGGCAGCGGAACGGTAACCCTTTTAAAAAATGGCGCCTCAGCGTCATTTTTGAAATTGAAGATGGCCGCCGCGAGCCAATCATGGCTCGCCGCGTCATCGCTCCGCCCCCTCTGGCTGACTTATATAAGTCAGCACGAGGGAGCGGCTGTCAGTCCGACGGCGGAGGAGGAGCGGAGAAGAGCTCCTGAAGGCTGAAGACGCCGGAAGTCCTGGATGGGCGGCGGCTATGCAAAAGAGCTTAGCAGCCGCCGCCCACCAGGTGAAGACGCTGGAAGTCCTGGGGTAGGCGACGGCCATGCAAAAGAGCTTAATGGCCGCCGCCTCCCAGGTGAAGACGCCGGAGGAAGACGCTGTAAGCCCTGGGAAGGTGGCGCCCCCCAGGTGAAGACGCCGGAAGCCCTGGGGAGGCGGCGGCCATGCAAAAGAGCTTAAAGGCCGCCGCCCCCAGGTGAAGACCCTGTGTAATAAACTTTTTTTTTTTTTAATATTTTCTTTACAGGTGGACAACAGGTGCCAGCAGGCCATTTGTGTCCGGGCATGCTGGCACTTGTGGTTCTCCAAGTGCCAGCATGCTGGGGCAGGCTTGCTGGGACCTGTAGGCCACCTGTAAAGAACAATATTACTATTCTTTGTAGGTGGACTACAGGTGCCAGCGGGCCATTTGTGTCTGGGCATGCTGGCACTTGTGGTTCTCCAAGTGCCAGCATGCTGGGGCAGGCTTGCTGGGACCTGTAGGCCACCTGTAAAGAACAATACTAACAATGAACCCCGCACCCACCGCCACCAGGGGTGCGGGGCATAGCCACCAGGGGTGCTGGGCTATCAGCCCAGTGCTGGTTATTGCTCGGGAGGGGGACCCCATTTTAAATTTTTGGGGTCCCCACTTCTGAGGAATACCAGCCCTGGGCTGACTAGTTTGGGGGGGGTCAGATTAATGCTATGACAGGGGGTCCCCATACCGAGTGTCTCCCCTGCTATGGCATTACCCCCCCCCCCCCCACCCCCCCCCGGCTGGTTCTGCCTGGTGCTGGTTTCACCACTGAAGGGGGGGCTACACTTTTTCTTTTCAAGCCATTGCATGGGGGGGGGGGGGATTGTTAGCTACTTGTGCCTCCCCAGCCACTGACCTCACCGCACGCCACTGATATATATAGACGTATAAGTCAGCACTCTCCTTTTCCAAAACATATACTTGCCCTGGTGCCCTCCGGGGTATTCTCACACCAACTCAAAGACTCATAAAAAGGATTATATTAATACTGAAAATGGGGTGTGCGAGCCCAGAAACATCAGATTGTCTATGTGACTAATTTAATACAATCATTTTTATGAGTCTCTAAGTCCTGGCAGCTTATCCCCCTGTGGGACCTAGCTTGCTATGTTATCCATAGATGGCACCTGAGCACTTGTCACTTTTAGCAGAGTCCCAGTCTGTTGTTTGAAAAAAAAATGTTTTCAAAATAATAGATGTGTGCCATACTAATATGTTTCCAAGAAAATGCCCATGTTTTTGGAGATACACGCATGTACACTGGATAATTCTCCGGGAACATGGCAAGTGTCATATTTCTGGAGACCTTCACACTTCCTACCTCCATCTCACTTTACTTCCCTCCCACACTCCCTCACTCCTTAAATCCCTCCAACCCCCAACCCGTACACCCTCTGACCCTCCCCTCCATCCTCCCTCTCAAAAAACATTTGACTCCCAGTCCCAACCCACACTGCCATCCCTCACTCCATCCCATCCCACCTTCCTTCACTCCCTCTCTCCTTCCCTCCAACCATACATACAACCCCTCCCACTGTTACCCTCCTTTCATCCCACCCAAACCTTCCAGTCCATTCCTTGGCATCAGACGCAGTGGACTGACATCTTTGTCTGCGCATGCATCTGAATTGCACCACACATACATCCCAAATATTTTGCACACTCAATAAATACAATTAGCATTACTATAATAACTAGTATTTCAAAGTGGAACTCTTTGCAACTTCCCAGCAATGCAATAAATAAAGTTCAACAAACAATTTGTATATACTGCATATAATAATTCATAGCTTAAATAGTCAAATTGCAAGGAATATGGGTTCCGTTCCTGTTTATTTACATGTCCCTCAGTTTCTTTATTAAAGTACTTATTACATAAGGCATGAACATGTAATCCCCAGAACAATAAATACTACTGACACTTTCAAAATACTTATATAATACTGCTTTTCTATTTATTATATACTACAGTATAAAACCTTAACTGTATTAATATTCCCTTGTGGGCTTAAGCGTGGGTTAGCCTCACTGGTGCACAGGTTGATCTTGTGTTTATTGCAGTAAATTGTAAATGGGTTGCTACCTGACTACCACACTTAATTTCTTAAATTCAAATTAAGTTTAATAATACACCTATCAGACAGAAATCCCAGCATTTACCCAGCGTTTACCCGGCATTTGAGTGCCGGGTCATTTTGCTGGTCTCTGTCTGACCCCCCCTTTCACACAGAGAAGCAAATTACCGGGTCAAGAATTTCTACCTGGTAATTTGCAGATCAACGCTGGTATTTCTTCTGCGTGAAAGGGTCAACCCGGGTAGAAATTTCCGGGTCTCCGACCCTGGTAAATTCCTGTGTCGATGTCCTGGGAATTTCAACCCTGGTTGACCCTTTCACAGAGAAAGTACCCGTGTTTATCTGCAAATCACCGGGTAGAACTGCTTCATCCAGTAATTTGCCTTTCTGTGTGAAAGGGGTATTACTGTCCATTTTTTTGCTAAAGGTACTGCAGCACAAACCAGAAAGGAAGATATATCACTTCTCCTTCAAAATCTCTGCAGCCAATGTTGCAATTTAAACACTGATTACACACAATATTGCAAGTTCTGGGCTCCAAGCAACAAGTAATATGTTACTAACTTAAGTCCATAAGCTGAGGAATCAGCTGTGTTAAAGCAACATGCAATGATGACAAAATGCTATCCTATCAAATGCATTTTAAGGCTACATAGTGACAGAAGTGCATGGGGTATTCAGTGCATTTTGGTGGAAAAACTTTTTTGAAATAAAAAAAAGTCTCTCAGAGCAACATTTAGGGCTGTAACTGTTGTACAAATACATTGATAAGGAGGCTCCTAAATAACAGTTTAATTAGTTTTTCTGTCAAAATCTAAAATTAGAATCAGTAAACAATATGTGCAGATTTTTATAGTAAAAATGTCTCCCTGTATTTGCTGTAACTTAAAATATTATGTATCCCCTGGATATATCTACAGCCGTGGCCAAAAGTTTTGAGAATGACACAAGTATTGGTGTTCACAAAGTTTGCTGCTTCAGTGTTTTTAGACCTTTTTGTCAGATGTTACTATGGTATACTGAAATAAAATTACAAGCATTTCAAAGGCTTTTATTGACAATTACATTAAGTGTATGTAAAGAGTCCATATTTGCAGTGTTGACCCATCTTTTTCAAGACCTCTGCAATTCGCCCTGGCATGCTGTTGCTTAACTTCTAGGCCACATATTGACTGATGGGTGCCCATTCCTGTCTAAAGAAAGGTCATCACTGCAAATATTGATTTTTTTGCATAAACTTAATGTAATTGTCAATTAAAGCCTTTGACACTTATGAAATACTTGTAATTTTACTTCAGTATACCATAGTAACATCTGACAAAAAGGTCTAAAAAAAACGGAAGCAGCAAACTTTGTGAAAACCAATACATTTATAACAACCTGTTGGGCTGCATCAGACCAGTGGTAGTGTGTGTCCTGTGTCATCAGTAATTCCAGTGACGATATACGCTGCTGCTATATATATCCACTGCTGCAGTATAACAAATTACAATTATATTATTATTAAAAAGCTGTTGGGCTGCATCAGAACAGTGGTAGTGTGTGTCCTGTGTCATCAGTAATTCCAGTGACTATATACGCTGCTGCTATATGTCCACTGCTGTTTGTTTCTATATGTCCATGTGCTGTTTGGGGCCTATTTTTTAAATCTGCCATCCTGTCTGCCACTGCAGTGCCACTCCTAGATGGGCCAGGTAATACACTCCATGAAGACTGAAGTCCAAATAGATAATATTGTATGATGATATAAGTGAACTTGAATAAGTTCAAATCAGGTAGACAATCAGTCTAAATGTTGGGAAATAGTACTCCCTAGGGGCAGATTGGGATGAAAATCCAGCCCAGGAAATATCTGTCAGAAGCCCTAATGGAGGTGAGTTCTGTGTGAGGTGAGGGATGGAGTCTGGTCAAGGGAGGTGGGATTCCTCCTTATAGGGCCTGCAATATAAACTGAGATTCTTTAGTACAATTACATCTCAGTCTTAAGAATTGGCAATTCTAGATATTCTGTAACCAAGAACAATAATGACAGCTGGAGTAGCCCAGAAAACCACAGGCAACCTCCTTTGTATAAGTTTTGTTTGTTATTCTGCAATTCTTGATTTGTAGAACTAAATCCAGAAAGGAAATATTTGTGACATGAATGGTGCTTGTGAAGTTTAAACTAAATTGTCATTGAGAAAAGTGACAAAAGCAGAAACCAAATCTGTGTCTTTCCGAAATAATATTAAAAATAATCTATATATCAGGTATATATATCGCACCAAGTTCACTCCAAATGGATTACCCCAGATATACTCATCTCCAAAGGTCCCATATACAAGCTGGCAAAACTTAGGGCAAATCTGGTGCCCATTGCAGTCCCATGAATCTCTAAAAAAATATTCTTTATTAAAGGTGAAATAATTATGTGATAAAATAAAGATGACAATCCAGATTTACATTATGTTTCACTTAGATTCACATCCAAGCTTAAAAAATATTCCAATCCTGAAACACCCTCAGTGTGTGGTATACAGTATAAGTGCATAGTGACTCAACATCACATGTTAACAACAAGTAATAGTCTATCCAATAAATATCTTTAATAAAATTGAAAAAAATAGTAGAATCTCTGATGTGAGATCTAAGGCAATCTACATGCAGTTGGAGAAAAGAGCCTATACATGCTGACAAATTAGTGATTAGGGTACACCCCCCCAAAATAATTGAACATCCTGGAGGTGCTAAAAGTGACTTATGAATTTTTGGCGGATTATAGTTAGTGGGAGTGATGGGATATTTATTAAATAAAAAGGAATATTCCTTTCTGGATATAGCTCCCTGATGAAAGCCATCCTTCGGCAGTCTTAAATTCCCCCAGATACTCAATTGAGGTATCAAAAGAGTTAATTACCTGTTACCTGTGCTCTGTTTAATTTTTCAGTTACTGTAATGTTAAGTTCTCTGCACCTTGTATTGTTCTAATGTGTGCTGTATGTATGGTGCTGTGAAACACTTGTGGTGCTAATAAATAAAATGTAATAATAATAATAATAATAATAATTATTATTATTATTATTATTATTATTATTATTATTATTGTGTCATCCTTCATTAGATCCCTTAGGGACTTTCTTTCATTCTGATGCAGGTTATCTTTATAACTTCTCACTTTTTGCATGTTGTTACACAGTTTCCTATAGTCTTCAAGAGTTGCCATATAGACTGCTTCTATAAAGCCACTCTTATGTTGTGTAGGGTGAAATTCTGGTAGGTCCAAGAAACATGTTAGAGTGCATTTCTGATCTTTCTTGTCAGTCAGCCTGCCAATAAATTCATCAAGTCCGGATTCCATAAAGAACTGTATGCTGACTGTTATATTGCATTGGACATTATCATTCAGCAACAATTTACAGGTATCATCCATTATTGGCCTACACAGAGTCTCATATGGGTCCCCTCCTCTCTTAAACTACTCGTGATCTCTCTCTCTCTCTCTCTCTCTCTCTCTCTCTCTATATATATATATATATATGTACTGTATATAACTGCTTATAGTAGTTGCAGCCTATGGTAAGCCCACAGGGTTCATGTACCATGGATTTCTATTCGCACCCTCTGAAGTGTGAACAGAAATCGGTGGTAAGCAGGGCTTTTTGCCATTAAAGCGGCCATCACAAGCATTTTATCCCATAGCTGTGGGCACTTAACCTGGAATATATGGGTTAACTGTGGGAGGCAATGAGCTTAAAATATAATAGCCCAGACATTAACGCTCCAAACTACCCTATTGGAATATGCCCTTATGTCTCACAGTTAGACATATTTTCCTTGCTAACTACTGTCATTTTAGGGTAAGATATTAATTCATTACATTTCTAGCATGCCACTTTCTCAGTCACTCTGACATCAACAATCTAAAGCAATATGTGGCTATTTTAGAAGGAATACTATACATGTTTATTTTGATCGTGTACCCCTGTAAGTCATTGTAGTTCCTCACCCCTGATGTAAGCACACTTGTTGTACATTGTGAGATACTGCTGAATACATTCAAGTGGAGTCATTGGTCATTAAAGTAGTGTGATGTGTTCATCTAGCATGAGGTTATCTCTAATTTAAGACAATGGTGTATGAAGCAAATGTTGGCATGATCCTGCCGTGGACTTTATTAATAAGAATAATTAGTAATTTAGATAAAATGTGATGTGGAGCAAAAGGTGTAAGAAACAGTTGAAGGACATTCCTACTTATTGGCACAGGTATATCAAGCAACCAGCTACTAGTGATTATTGAACACTAATGATTAATCACTTGCACTAGTTTGATTATTTCTATTTTTCAGAAACATACATTTTCCGAGTCACAGGAATATATGCATATGAGTCAGATAAGTAGATGTCCATGTTTGCTTTCTTAAAATAAAATACTAATTGGTGTTTGTAAATCCTTTTATTTATAAGCCTCTCTTTCAGGACTGGACCCCTGTAAACTATCATTGATCATACTGACCAGAAATCCTAACCTGATCATGAGAGGCAATAATGCGAGTGAAATATAGGTTGCATATAGGTAACCGTAGATATTAAGTATGAGTACAAGCCTTTATAAAAGCTTTAAAATCATAGTATTAACAGCACTGACTCAAGAGATCATCACTAAGTTATCTTGAACAAGGTGACTTATGTATACTCCTAAGAAGTAGCATTGATAGCTTCCTGATTCATTGTTTCATTTTCCCCACCAGCAGCTACAGCTGTTATTCCATCACTTAATGTTTCGTTTGCTCCCCACACCTATTAAATTGCAAGCTCATCGGGCAGTGTCATCTTTACCTTCTGTTTCATGTCTTCATATGTAATTTGTTTGTGTCAGTGTAAAGTACTAGGTAATATGTTGTTTCTTTAGATTAATAATAATAATAATAATAATAATAATAATAATAATTCAGTCCTTTTCAAATGATCACAAAGCCTACCTCATATAAGTGACCAAGTTCTACTGTTGTATTCCAAAATAATAGGCAAATGTAATGCTACTGCTACATCAGAAAACACTAACAGCAGTAGAAGATGTGGTATAATTATATACCATTTCATTTGTGTTAAAGAGCGCTTATCCTTTTACAGTAGCGGAATACAAAAACAAAATAAATAATAAAACAGTCTTGGTGGTAAATTTACTAAGGTGGGAGTTTTTTTTAGAACTGGTGATGTTGCCCATAGCAACCAATCAGATTCTACTTAACAACATCACCAGTTCTGAAAAAAACTCCCACCTTAGTAAATTTACCCCTTGGTAATAAGTTTTATTCATAGCTGAGATGTACAAAATGAAAATGTATATCAACATACTAGTGATACGCATGTAAACACAGTACAACATTTCAAAAAACCTATGTTGGGAAGCACAGTTGGTGTAATGGCTACAGGAGCGGATTGGTAACAAAAAGCGGCCCTGGAAAAATTTGTACTAGTGGCCCCACATGGGCAGCACCAGAGGTGTAAGGTCTAGCCATGGGCCATGGCAGCAGCACCCTCCCCCCAAGACTTTCCAGATAGTGGGCATGTCTAGCATCAAGGGTGAAGTTAAAAGGAAATAAAAATTAAATATTATGATCACCTTTTATGATACACCTTTAGAATTTCGGAAACTATATAATTCTTTAGAAAGATATATTTTCTTGCTTAGTACACCAACCGTATCCCAATCACTATTCACTCAATCTTATGTGTCAGCCAAGCAGGCAGACAGAGCATACACTAGATCAGCGGTGGCCAACTTGTGGCTCTTGAGCCGCATGTGGCTCTCTCTTTATTCAAATGTGGCTCCCAACACTCTAAATCATGTGACCACAACAGATACAGAAACCGCTGCACTCCAGCCAGACACGCAGCAGCACTACAGGGACTGAAAACTGAAGGAGCCAGATACTAGAGGTGAGACACCCACCAGCAAACAGAGGACACATTAGGGACTACTGCAATGGCATGAGTTGATGGGGGGAACTGTAGTGATACATGAGGGTGGGCTAGAGTGACACATGGCAGAGCTGGCTGGAGAGACACAGGAGGGTCCTGGCAGGACTGATGAGGGATGGTGCTGGAAGTAGTGACACATGGGAGAGCTGGCTGGAGTGACATAGGAGGGTGGTAGCAGGCGTGACACATGGGAGAGCTAGCTGGAGTGACATAGGAGGGTGGTAGCAGGAGTGACACATGGAAGAGCTGGCTGGAGGTACAGGAGTGTGTTGGCAGGAGTGAAACATTGGAGAGCTGGCTGGAGTGACATAGGTGGGTAGTAGCAGAAGTGACAGGAGGGTATTGGCAGGAGTGACACATGGGAGAGCTGGCTGGAGTGACATAGGAGGGTGGTAGCAGGAGTGACACATGGGAGAGCTGGCAGGAGAGATATAGGAGGGTGGTAGCAGAAGTGACACATGGGAGACCTGGCTGGAGTGACACAGCATTGTCTTGGCAGTAGTGACACATGGGAGAGCTGGCTGGAGTGACATAGGAGGGTGCTAGCAGGAGTTACACATGGAAGAGCTGGCTGGAGTGACAGGAGGGTGTTGGCTGGAGTGACACATGGGAGAGCTGGCTGGAGTGACAGGAGGGTGTTGGCTGGAGTGACACATGGGAGACCTGGCTGGAGTGACACAGCTGGGTCTTGGCAGTAGTGACACATGGGGGAGCTGGCTGGAGTGACAGGAGGGTGTTGGCTGGAGTGACACAGCAGGGTCTTGGCAGTAGTGACACATGGGAGACCTGGCTGGAGTGACACAGCAGGGTTTTGGTAGTAATGACACATGGGAGACCTGGCTGGAGTGACACGGGGGAGCTGGCTGGAGTGACATAGAAGGGTGCTAGCAGGAGTGACACATGGGGGAGCTGGCTGGAGTGACACATGGGGGAGCTGAAGTGTATTATGTGAAAGTGGCATTTTCAATGGATTAGGCTTTAAAAAGATAATTTTATGTCGTTTTGGCTTTTTCAATGTATTTTATACCAGGGGTGTGGTCTAGCAGGCACAAGGCCACATTCTATTTTTGCATGCGCGCCATAGACTCGATGTCAGCTCTTTGATGTACTTAAGAAGGTTTTTTGGCTCTTTGTCACTGACTGGTTGGCCACCCCTGCACTAGATCATCTGCAATCACAGGCTAAGTGGCAAAGTAATTTTCATATATGCAAATTATTTTGCATCTTATTCATTATGTCTATAAATAGGACCACATGTCCTCAAACAAAACAGGCTCCGCGTATTCGTCGGCCCACCGGGGATCTTCCCTGTGAGCCCTATGGCCAATCCGCCTCTGAATGGCTAACATTACTGCCTTACGCCACTGAGGTCTTGTGTTCAGTTCCCACCATGTGGAGTTTGTGTATTTTCCACATGCTTGGGGGATTTCCTCCCTCAATCAAGAATTATAATAGTTACTTTGCTCCTGACTTAAATTAACCCTGTGTATGTGTGTGTGTATGTAGTAGGGAATCTAGATTGTAAGCTCCACTGGGGTAGGAACTGATGTGAATGGCCAAATATTCTCTGTAAAGTGCTGCAGAATATAATTTATTATCAAGTATTTATATTAGAGATGAGCGGATTCGGATTTACTCGGTTCTTTACGCCAGAATTATCGCCATTTCCTATTTTCTGGATTTTTCATATTGGCTAACCAAAACACATGATGTCCGATAGCCAATAAGGAGATTTGGGTAAATCTGAGTAAAACCGAACCCGCTCATCTCTAATTTATATTGTACACACAGACACACAAACACATATATATATATATGTGTGTACCGTATAAATACTTGATAATAAATAATGAATGTACATTACATTACCCCCATGCTCCTTATATTCATTATGTATTTTGACAGGAACAGTAAAAAAAATTGGTATTTTATAAAAACATAAAATAAAAGTATATGCAAATGGACCAGAGGTGCCAGTTGGAACCACACTCCCAGCAGTAGAGGTAGCTCCATCACTGGATACTGTCTTTCACATTATGTACTTTCAGTTCCGAATTTTATTGCGACTCAGAGGGGTTATCCCTGGGTCTCCTCATGGAGCTCTGGACTTACTACACAAGTCATGTTGGTAGGTTAATTTGGCCCCAGTGTCTGTGTGTGTTGTGTGCATGCAGGGGCGTCGGAACTGGGGGGGCAAGGGGGCAGCTCGCCCCCCCCCCCAAACATAGAGAGGTGCCGATCAGGTGTGAACAATGCTCCTGCAGGCGCCTACATTCATTGCATGGAGCGGAGGTGCGGTCTTTCTCCTGACTGAACATTGCTCCTCCGTGCCTCCTCCTGTACATTATGTACAGGAGGAGCAATGTGCGGTCAGGAGAAAGACGGCACCTCTGCTCCGTGCAGTAAATGTAGCCAGGGCCGGCCCTATAATAACGCAAACTACGCAGGCGAGTAAGGCGCCGGACACAGAGGGCGCTCTAGCCTCAACAGAGCCGGGTCAGCAGCCTAGCACTCACTGATCAGTGCTGCTGCGGCCGCGGCTCATTCTTGTGTAGAGCATATGTAATGAACGACAGGGCGTCATGTCGTCACGCCGCTCATTACAATATGCAGAAACTGCTGGGGCAGGTGCTACTGCAGAGTGGAGTGGATGTTTGAGTAGTCGGGCCTCCCTGCCCGTGTGCCCACCCGCCGGCGACATCCATTCCTAACACGAGGGACAGCTATTTAGGTATGCTGGTGCTGTTGAGCCAGGGGTTTTGTTTAGGATCATTAAGCTGTTTTTAATTATTAATCGGTTTTGTGTTGGTGATGAGAATCTTATTAATGAATCTATGGGCTCCACACTTCAGCCTGTCTAATTTTAACCAGGGCAGTCTGCTGCAGCATGAGTACGACACCCCTTGTCTCCAACTCCCCCTATGTGCCTCTCTCCCTATCTCTCCCCCAGTGTGCCTCTCCCTATCACTCACCCTGTGTGCCTCTCCTGCTCTCCCCATGTGCCTCTTCTCTCTCCCTATCACTCACCCTGTGTGCCTCTCCTGCTCTCCCCATGTGCCTCTCCTGCTCTCTCCCTGTCACTCACCCTGTGTGCCTCTCCTGCTCTCTCCCTGTCACTCACCCTCTGTGCCTCTCCTGCCCTCTCCCTGTCACTCACCCTGTGTTACTCTCCTGCTCTCTCCCTGTCACTCACCCTCTGTGCCTCTCCTGCTCTCTCCCTGTCACTCACCCTCTGTGCCTCTCCTGCTCTCTCCCACAGTGTGCCTATCCTGCTCTCTCCCTATCACTCACCCTGTGTGTCTCTCCTGCTCTCTCCCTATCACTCACCCTGTGTGCCTCTCCTGCTCTCTCCCTATCACTCACCCTGTGTGCCTCTCCTGCTCTCACCCTATCACTCACCCTATGTGCCTCTCCTGCTCTCTCCCTATCACTCACCCTGTGTGCCTCTCCTGCTCTCCCCATGTGCCTCTCCCCCTATCACTCACCCTGTGTGCCTCTCCTGCTCTCCCCATGTGCCTCTCCTGCTCTCTCCCTGTCACTCACCCTGTGTGCCTCTCCTGCTCTGTCCCTACCTCTGCCCCTGATAATGTCGATATTATATTAAACCATAAAGCTATACCTTTAAACACACTTTTACCATGGAGCCGCTGCGGCCGCTAAACTTCATATGCACTCTACGTACCTCTTACGCTATTTGCATAATGAGTCCCGTACCATGTACGGACTCTGCGTACAAACGCCGCGCTGGGGGTACAAAGTACACGCAGCGCGTACACACCCAATTAATACACTTTTAAACCTTATACAGTTAGTCAATGTAATACACTTTAAACCCTAGCAGGGAAAAGAGGACACAACACCGATTTGTAGTTAATCACTGGGTTCCGACACCACAGAGTAATATTTCTGAAAGGGGGTTAACAATACAAATTATGCACTACAATACAACAGAGTAAATGGCTACAGTCAATGTACATACGTGAGAATATTCGCATGCGCCTCCCGGTCCGGTCCTCCGCTATCAGGTAGAGAACGTTAAGAGTCTTGTGAGTGGCCGGGCTGCAGCAGGCTTTATTTATACAAGTCTTCCAAAAGCAATACAATGGATACTGTAATCCCTTTGTCCATTGGACACAGGGATGCATCTTTACAGTACAGGAGAGGTCATAGGTTGATTTGAAAAGGTGGGCGATGTCTTTCTCAACTGTTCTTGTGGGTGATCTCCTCTGGATTCCCGCCGCAAACATAATATACAGTAAATACAGTTTATATCTATATTCTGCTTCTGCACATAACTATCCACAGGAAAACGCGATCTTCCGCAAACCAACACCGGAATGTTACCCTTAAAATACCTTACAGCTGGATACCAGACACCACCTTATAACCTTAGTCTGTCCCCTCCTATCATGCAAAGGTGAATCCCTCTGTTCTGGAATCATTTAAACTGTTGATACTTGCTGATGTGGTGCAGGGGGACTATGTGTACAATGTGCACTATTTGGATTAAATATGTAATGTTTTGATAGCCCTCCATGCATTCACAAACTCCGCCGTAAATACCCATACCATGCACAGGACCGCGGGAGCGACCATACGCAAATTGCGGATATGTGCACGCACGGCGGAACAAGTGCATGTGCAGTGGGCATGTGTGTGTATTTTATACGTGCTGCGTGTTCTGTAATATGTTTCGACTTTGACAGTCCACCCTTTGGCAGTCAACAATAACTGCCACTATCTAACCACTAAACAGAAAAATATCAATACAATATCTACAAACGACTGAATGGTAGGAGGAGAGTTGTAGGCGGGAAATGTATGACCTAGTGGGATAGTAAAAAGCATGTATGTATGAATGCATGTCTGAGGGGCATGTATCATCGTGCCTTATATGTTCTAGATAAGCTTCGAGGTATTTTGCGAAGTATACATTAAATCCTTCTTATCCCGTATTAAGGGTCTGTAAGTGGGCCAACAAACACTACCGAGCTCTTTTCGGCTTTTTGTTACAACAAATGGGGTGCACATTTAGTTGATGATACATGGAGGGGGAACATATGTGAGTGCTAGTATATGTGGATATCACCTGTCGACTTTGTGTGTTACTAACTGGAGGTTGTAGAGATGAAGATAAGACACATATCTAAAATACATTCACATAACATTTTCATAATCAATCTTGGGTATGGTCGATGTCTTTTCCGGATGGGTGTATCTGGGCAGAGGGGGAGACAAAGGAAAAACGGGTGAAAGAAACAGGCCATGGAATTAATTTGCAATCATGTCTTATCATAACACTGTCTCTATGGATGGGTCGTAAATAAAATCTGCTGCTGTAACAATGCCCCCACTCCTTAAACTCATCAAAATTGTGCCGTGCTTGCGCCGCATTAGAATTCGAACGCACCTAAATATCAAGCCAATAATTATGACGACTCCCAGGATACAAAGGAGAAACTTTCCTACACTCATAATAACATTTTGAGCCCACTCTCCTAATCCTGAGAACCAATTTCGTGGGTTCAACCATGAGACCCAGCCGGTCAGTTCATTACCCACAGCGGTCAGGGTAAGGTTGTGTCTTCTCCGGAACTCCCACTTCAACTGCAATATATCATCCATCTTTTGATCGATAATCTCTGTGGGGTCGTCAGTGCTGTTTGTAATATACGTGCAGCACTTCACACCATATTGAGTTGCCACAGTGACACAGTACCCACCCATCACGGCTGTGATATAATTGAGGACCATCCTGTGCTGGATCAGTTCTGTCTTGTAAGCTTGTAACTCCCTACCCGTATACCTGAAGGTGTCGTCATACATCTCAGTGATATTATCTATCAAGTTCGCTAGCGCATGGATATACCTATAATTTATAATTCCTCTGGCAGTACGGGTGATGTCTAATGCGAGAAGGAATTGAATCCCGGGGGATTCGTGGATCAAATCAGAGGCTACGTGCTCTGTCCTCTCTATGAGTTGTCTCTTGACGATGTGTTCATAGTGAGTATGAGTATAAGGAGCCTGAGCACTGCGGTGAACATCTTTCATCTTATTATGGGTTATGGTCATGACCTCTGGTAACACTCTTCCAACATAACACAATCCCCCTGAGTTCGGGGCAAGCCACTTAAACGCCTTCCTCCCACATATGAAATAGGCATCATCGGGGAGAACATATGGGACAGAATATGACATTACCATATTACAAACTTTCCAAGTGAAAAACCCAATCCCTAGTTCTCCCATCTGTTCAGTACAAGTATCAGGCTGGATGATATGAGCACAGTACCCTGGTGATACTTCTCCAACCCACATAGTCTTGCTTCCTCGAGTATACCTATACCGAAAATACCTTCCACTGTTGGCTATTTGGCGTACAAGTTCAGAGTCTATGGGTATCCTATCAGCTCTATGTGAAAAGGCCATTGTCTGGTTATTCCAGGTCACTTCCCAATTTCCCAGTTTTCGGTAATTAGAAATGTTGAAACACACTAAGGATCTATCTACATGATACTGGTTGAGCTTCAAACTAGGGGGCCTAGAAATATTAAATTTCTTGTCCACCGGTCTCCCACCCCCTAATTCGAGTACCTCATCTATTGCTAAAGGGTACGGTACTGATTCTGACTTGCTCTGACCTTGAGGTACTTGTGAGCACACCCAGCATTCTGTCTGGTTTAAGACCTTACCCACTAGTGAGTGGTAATCACTCAATGGATGACGGTCCATGTTGATATTAAGGCTGGACTGACATCTCTGGATGCACCCATCCTCGACTATGTTCTCACAATTCCTACAAATGCAATTTTCCTCACCCAATAACCCTTCACAGTGCCTCCGAGCTCCCTGACTACCAGATCGCTTTCTGATACTCGCCTTTGCTCGAGTGATGTGTTGCTCTTGAGATTCTACAAATCCATCCTCGCCATCAGAACCCATTCCAGATCCTTTCTCTGTCACGATCCGGGTATCTGGACGCCATTATTTGCCATTTAGATGTCTCCTGAGGCTGGCTCAGCGTTCCAGGGCCGGATCTCACCTGTGTTACTTATGTCCATGCTCTACATCTCGTTCCTGTCACTCTGAGACGCTGTCACAGCGGCATCACGTTTGGCGTCTCCAGCCTCTGCGGCCTCCGCTGCCGCTCCTGTGTTTCCGGATTACTGATTGTCAGTGTGGCGTTTCATGTCTGCCGCGATCTCCGCTGTCATCCATGTGGTTCCAGTGTGCAGGTTGCCAGTGTGACGTCTCCTGCCCTCCGCGGTCTGCGCCGCCATTACTGCCGAATCTCCACATGGTTTCTCAAACTAACTTTCCCTCCAAGTGCTAACATGGGCGCAGCCATGTTGGTTTCAATCACATGCCTCAGTTTCCACCAATCCGCTGCTTCTAAAATCTGCATAATTGCCCAGCCAATGCCTGCCTTTCTGCAGGTATAAATATACTGTGCCTGGGCCAGGAAGTGGTCAGTGCTTTGGTTGTCAAACCTTGTTCCAGTCTCTCTCTCTCCTGTGATTGTTTTTCCAGGTTTCCAGCTCCTGTTACCAGCAGCCACTAAGAGACCCACACCTGCTTTCCATCTTGCGGTGCAGCCTGACTCTCCAGTCCTCCGTGACTACTCCAGCTTCCAGCTACAAACCATCTGCTTTCAGCGATCAGCTTCCAGCAGTATCCAGCTTCCTTAAAGTGCCGGTGTTGTTCCAACGGATACCTCCATACCAGCAGTATCCACAAACCATCGGTAACCACCTTTCATCTTTCCAGTATCCACGCTCCCTAGCTTCATCCTATCTCCTGGCTGGTTTCATCCAGCATCCACTCCGTGTTTTCATCATCTGGCTGGTTCCATCCAGCATTCACAGCAGTCCTTTTAGCTACAGTGATCCAGCTCCAAGTATTACATCTGCTGACGTGTTCCCCGGCTATCCTCACTACTACAGACAGGCCTGGTAAGGACATTCCATCTATGGGACTTTAACATCTGATCCATATCCTACCAGTGCTCTGTGGCTCCAGCCAAGATCTTAGTGATCCAGGAACTGTACCATTTTATCACTGCTTATTCTTTATTTACTGCTGTGCAAAATACGGAGTTTGTTAATAAAACTTTTATTGACTTTTAAACCCTGGTTGTCATGGTCACACCTTCGGGTGATCCTTCTCCACTACACTTACATGTCCAGGGGTCTGATTAAACCTTCTAAGTTTAAGTTTATCCCAGCCCCTACAACTGAGGCTTCCTCCTGTCAGCCCAGACCCTCAGTTGTGACAGTAGCACTGACCATATGAATCCAGCCGGAGACCAGGATCAAGCGGTCAGGCCGATGCAAGAACTGGCAGCCAGACTCGAACATCAGGAGGCTGCACAAGGCCACATTATCCGCTGTCTCCAGGATCTCTCTACTCGGCTGGATGGGATCCAAACGACCCTCCGTGGATCTGGCGCATCCGGTGCGTCCACCACAGTGACACCAGCTGTAACCCCACCCACCTTACCCATTTCTGCTCCACGTCTTCATCTTCCAACGCCAGCAAAATTTGATGGATCTCCAAGATTCTGTGTCAGGTCCGGGTGTTTTTGTGAATCCGTTAACCCGGGGCCAACCACAGGTGTAGGTGCTGGGGTATGAAAAAAGCAGGGAGGACGAAGAAAGTTCCGTTCCATATATTTATTGAAATTAACAATTCCAGTAAAGAGTTAAATGACAAGTTGTTAATCATCATATCATACTGAAGTATTGCAGGAATGGCAGAAATAATATGCAGGATAAATCTCAAAGACAAATAAAAGAAATGTTCATGGTACTGTATATAAAACAACCTGATGAATAAATGTTGAATTGTCCAAATATAAACAAGCTTTGATGCTGAACTGCAGAATGTGTTTAACTGGTTAATGCAGACATGAAGAAATAACTGTAAGGATTTGCAATGAAGTTTTGAGAGTTAACTGAGAAGCTGTGAAGAATTATCCTTGTTATGGTAACATAGAAAATAAAAGTACTGAATTGGGTTACTTGCGGGTTCCGGAGATCACTGTGAAAACTGTAGCAGATGACAAGGTGATGAACGGGTTAAATGCAGAGTAGAACAAATGAACAGCTGAGGGTAATGGAATCCTCCAAACTTTGTATGGTAGGCAGACAAGGTAACCTCATGCAAGACTCTGGGAATCCAACTACTTCCAGTAGGTGTGCAATTAACTGACAGCACAGCGGGGAGCTGGTGGATCTTTCAGCAGTGAAGGCTGCAGACGAACCTCTGGGAACGGAGGCGATATCTGGACCACGGGAATCACACAGGAATGCACGGAGAGAGCTCAGAGCTAGAGCACAGCGTTGATACAACAAAGCACTGGCCCAGAGTAACATAATCCCAGCCTACTTAAAGGCAGCACAAGCACGGGATTGTCTTACACCTGCCCACAGGTGTTTTCACAAGTGCTCTGTATTAGCTATTTGGTCTCCAACATGGCCACCTCCTATACAGCAGACACACCGCAGTGCCTTAGGCCATTTGGTCCCCGCACTCACAGTTCCCAGACTCTGCATTACCTGTGCCACTGATCACGCCGCGTCCTCACACGGGCGCACAGCACCGCGAGCAACCGCACTGGCAACGGATGAACCCCAGAACCCGCAAAGGTAAGAGACCGGTTCGTGACAGTACCCCCTCTTCTACGGGTGGTCTCCGAACACCTTTGAACCTTGTCAGGATTTTTGGAGAAGTATTTCTGTAGCAATCTTGGAGCATGAACATCTTCAGAGAAAACCCAGGATCTCTCCTCTGGACCGTAACCCTTCCAGTCGACCAAAAACTGTAAACGTCCATATCGGGAACGTGAGTCCACAATCTCTTTAACTTCAAATTCCTCATTCTGCAAAGAGTGAACTTTAGGAGATTTGGACTGGGTAGTACGGAACTTATTGAGAATCAAAGGCTTCAGTAAAGATGTATGAAAGGCGTTAGGAATTCTCAAAGACGGTGGCAACTTGACTTTGTATGACACAGGGTTGAGTACCTTTACAATGGGAAATGGACCAATAAACTTGGGAGCAAATTTCTTAGAAGGAACTTTGAACCTGAGATTGCGCGTAGAAATCCAAACTTGGTCTCCCACTTTGTAATTCGGTACAGCTTTACGTTTTCTATCTGCAAAAGATTTATAACGAGCGGAAGTTTTGACCAAGGACTTACGTACACAACTCCAGATTCTAGATAGACGTTGAAGCTCTTGATCTGCCACTGGAACCTCTAGGGCTGGCAATGGATGGAACTCTGGCACACGAGGATGAAAGCCGAAGTTAATATAAAAGGGCGTAGATTCTGAAGATGAATGGAAGAGATTATTATGAGCAAATTCTGCCAATGGAAGGTAGTCAACCCAGTCATCCTGTGAGGACGATATATATAGCCGGAGAAATGTTTCAAAGTCTTGGTTGACTCTCTCAGTTTGTCCATCTGTCTGAGGATGATATGCAGAAGAAAAATTCAACTTGACATTTAAAGATGAACAAAGCGACCTCCAAAACTTGGCCACAAACTGTGTTCCTCGATCAGAGATAATCTCTCGAGGAAGGCCGTGCAACTTGAAGATTTAAGAGATGAACAATCTGGCTAGTAAAGGTGCTGATGGTAACCCAGTTAATGGAATGAAATGTGCCATTTTCGAAAATCGATCCACTATCACCCAAATTGTATTTCGCCCTTTTGATGGAGGTAGATCGGTCACAAAATCCATTGAGATATGAGTCCATGGTTGTTTGGGTATGGATAGTGGATGTAATAAACCTGGTGGAGAACTTCTTGGACTCTTATGTTGGGCACATTTAGGACATGCTGCTATAAACTCTTGGACGTCGGCTTTGAGACGTGGCCACCAATAAGACTGTTGAATAAATTTGAGAGTCTTTAGAACCCCAGGATGACCCATGAAGGAAGAGGAGTGAGCCCAGGTAAGCAGCCGTTTTTGAAGACTTGTGGCGACAAAGGTCTTGCCAGGCGGAGGAACTGGAGAGGTTCGAGTCATTAAAAAGGACGTAGGATTCACAATGGCTTGATTCGTGGTAGCATCATTTAATTCAGAAGAAGCAAAGGACCGGGAAAGGGCATCTGCCTTTTTGTTCTGAGACCCTGGACGATAGGTGAGCTTGAAATCAAATCGTGTGAAGAAAAGCGCCCATCGAGCTTGTCGTGGATTCAAACACTGAGCTGACTGCAGATACAGAAGATTCTTATGATCAGTATAAACTGTAATGCGATGTTGTGCTCCTTCTAGAAGGTATCTCCACTCCTCAAATGTCAACTTGATGGCAAGTAACTCTTGCTCACCGATTGCATAATTACGTTCTGCCGGGAGGAACTTGCGGGAGAAATATCCGCAGGGATGGACCTTTTTATCTTCAAAGACTTGTGATAACACAGCTCCTACTGCTTCTGTAGATGCATCCACCTCTAGTAGAAAGGGACGATTCAAATCAGGCTGTCGAAGAATGGGTGCTGACCCAAAGGCTTGCTTTAAATCAGAGAAGGCTTTGATTGCTTCAGAAGACCAGTTCGTAGGATTTGCTCCCTTGCGAGTTAGGGCTGTGATGGGAGCAGCTAACGAAGAATAATTCTTAATGAATCTCCTATAGAAATTAGCAAAGCCAAGAAATCGCTGAATCCCCTTGAGAGTTGTAGGAGTGGACCAATCTCGGATAGCTTGTACCTTACCGGGATCCATACATAGCTCTAATCCAGAAATGATGTAACCAAGGAACGGTATGGAAGATACTTCAAAAGTGCACTTCTCTAACTTACAATAGAGTTGATTTTTCCTCAGACGTGTCAGTACCTCTTTAACTTGGTGACGGTGAGACTTTAGATCCGTAGAGAATATTAGGATATCATCCAAGTACACTACCAGACACTTGTAGAGAAGATCACGAAAAAGTTCATTCACATAGCTTTGAAAAACTGCAGGTGCATTACAAAGACCAAAAGGCATTACAAGGTATTCGTAATGCCCATCCCGGGTATTAAAAGCAGTCTTCCACTCGTCCCCTGCCCGGATGCGGATTAAATTGTAGGCCCCTCGGAGATCCAATTTCGTAAACACAGTAGCTCCCTTTACCCGGTCAAATAATTCTGGAATTAAGGGTAATGGGTACTTGTTTTTCACAGTGATCTCATTGAGTCCACGGTAATCTATGCATGGTCGTAACCCACCGTCCTTCTTCTTAACGAAGAAGAATCCGGCTCCTGCAGGTGAAGAAGATGGTCTGATAAATCCTTTGGTTAGATTTTCCTGTATATAATCAGACATAGCTTGCGTCTCTGGGATGGATAGCGGATAAATTCGTCCCCTAGGAGGGGTTTTGCCCGGTACCAGGACGATTGGGCAGTCCCATTCGCGATGAGGAGGTAGAGAGTCTGCTACTTGTTTACTGAAAACATCCGCAAAGGATTGATACACCGGAGGTAGGTCGGGAAGGCTAATTGACCGGAGAGGGACAATTGAGGCTAAACAGTCCTTGGTACAAGATTTACCCCACGAAAGGACTTCCATGGTTTGCCAATTAAGTTGAGGATTATGTTTCTGCAGCCAAGGTAAACCAAGTATCACATCTTGAGAGGCTTTGGGAATCACGTAGAAGGAGAGGTATTCGGAATGGAGCACACCAACTTTCATCTTGAGACATACGGTTCGATGAGTAATTATACCATCTGGAATTCGACTTCCATCCACTGCTGTAACAGCAACTGCTGCTTCCAGAGGCATGGTTTGAACTTTAGACCGTATGACAAAGACTGAGGAGATGAAGTTCTCGGCTGCCCCGGAATCTAGGAGAGCTGAAACTTTCACTGTAGAACTTGGAACTTCTAATTGAATAGACAAGGTCGGCTCTTTCCCAGAACGTGATTCTAAAGTAACTCCTAGCTTAACCTCTCTTGAATAAGCTAGGAGGCGAGAGTTTCCCGGTCGGAGTTTGCAGAATTTAACTAAATGTTCGGAGGACCCACAGTACATGCAGAGGTTACCCTGTCGACGACGAAGTCGTTCTTCCTCTGTGAGGCGAGAGCGCCCAATCTGCATAGGTTCTTCTGTTGTTACCGGCGACTGTGATGAAGAATCTTGTCGAGGCCTAGGATGATAACGTGGACTGGATCGCTCTGTCCTGGATTTCTCTAAACATCGCTCTCTGTAGCGTAGGTCAAGTTTGTTACAGAGAGAAATCAATTCATCCAGTTTAGTAGGCACATCCCGGATAGTTAAATCATCCTTGATTCTTTCTGAAAGTCCATTCCAAAACGCGGCAATCAGGGCCTCCTCATTCCAGTTTAACTCTGAAGACAACGTGCGAAACTGAATAATATATTGACTGACAGGACGTAAACTTTGACGTAGACGGAGAATCTCCAAAGATGCTGAGGTGGTCCTGCCTGGTTCGTCAAAGATTCTCCGGAAGGATGATACGAACTCCTTGTAATTAGAGAGGATAGGATCACCTCTTTCCCATAATGGTGATGCCCATTCCAGAGCCTGACCTGAGAGGAGGGCAATAATATATGCAACCTTAGAACGAGCTGATGGGAAACTGGCGGACAACAGTTCGAACTGGATCTCGCATTGATTCAGGAATCCTCTGCAAAGTTTTGGAGTTCCGTCAAACTTACTCGGAGAGGGTAACTGCAAGCGGGACGTAGGCAGCGTCACAGGAGAAACTGTAGTGGTAACTGGGACAACCGGAGTTGGAATCTGGACTTGAGACGTTTTAATAGCCGTATGAAGAGTCTCTAAACGGTCTGCCATAGTTTGCATAAACTGCACTATTTGTGTCTGTATAGACTCCTGGTTTTCCAGACGGGAAAGGATATCTGACGTAGCACCGCCTCCTGCGAATTGGTCACTTGACGGATCCATGGGGCCAGTGCTTACTGTCAGGTCCGGGTGTTTTTGTGAATCCGTTAACCCGGGGCCAACCACAGGTGTAGGTGCTGGGGTATGAAAAAAGCAGGGAGGACGAAGAAAGTTCCGTTCCATATTTTTATTGAAATTAACAATTCCAGTAAAGAGTTAAATGACAAGTTGTTAATCATCATATCATACTGAAGTATTGCAGGAATGGCAGAAATAATATGCAGGATAAATCTCAAAGACAAATAAAAGAAATGTTCATGGTACTGTATATAAAACAAGCTGATGAATAAATGTTGAATTGTCCAAATATAAACAAGCTTTGATGCTGAACTGCAGAATGTGTTTAACTGGTTAATGCAGACATGAAGAAATAACTGTAAGGATTTGCAATGAAGTTTTGAGAGTTAACTGAGAAGCTGTGAAGAATTATCCTTGTTATGGTAACATAGAAAATAAAAGTACTGAATTGGGTTACTTGCGGGTTCCGGAGATCACTGTGAAAACTGTAGCAGATGACAAGGTGATGAACGGGTTAAATGCAGAGTAGAACAAATGAACAGCTGAGGGTAATGGAATCCTCCAAACTTTGTATGGTAGGCAGACAAGGTAACCTCATGCAAGACTCTGGGAATCCAACTACTTCCAGTAGGTGTGCAATTAACTGACAGCACAGCGGGTAGCTGGTGGATCTTTCAGCAGTGAAGGCTGCAGACGAACCTCTGGGAACGGAGGCGATATCTGGACCACGGGAATCACACAGGAATGCACGGAGAGAGCTCAGAGCTAGAGCACAGCGTTGATACAACAAAGCACTGGCCCAGAGTAACATAATCCCAGCCTACTTAAAGGCAGCACAAGCACGGGATTGTCTTACACCTGCCCACAGGTGTTTTCACAAGTGCTCTGTATTAGCTATTTGGTCTCCAACATGGCCACCTCCTATACAGCAGACACACCGCAGTGCCTTAGGCCATTTGGTCCCCGCACTCACAGTTCCCAGACTCTGCATTACCTGTGCCACTGATCACGCCGCGTCCTCACACGGGCGCACAGCACCGCGAGCAACCGCACT
Source organism: Pseudophryne corroboree (assembly GCF_028390025.1). Classification (NCBI taxonomy): domain Eukaryota; kingdom Metazoa; phylum Chordata; class Amphibia; order Anura; family Myobatrachidae; genus Pseudophryne; species Pseudophryne corroboree. The sequence goes on from NC_086449.1 coordinate 535,267,123, forward strand.
GGCAACGGATGAACCCCAGCACCCGCAAAGGTAAGAGACCGGTTCGTGACATTCTGCAGGGGATTTCTCAATCAATGTGAAATTCACTTTGAGCTACAACCCGGCAGTTTTCCCAGTGACCGTACTAAAATTGCCTATATTATTTCCCTTCTTAGTGGCTCAGCCCTTGACTGGGCATCACCTTTATGGGAGAAGTCCGATACCCTGCTGTCCTCCTATACTGACTTTGTAACAACATTTAGGCGCATCTTCGACGAGCCAGGCCGAATAACTTCAGCTTCTTCTGAGATTCTCCGTTTACGCCAAGGAACGCGTACTGTGGGACAGTATTTTATACAGTTCAAGATCCTGGCATCCGAACTGGCATGGAACGACGAAGCCCTGTATGCCGCATTCTGGCATGGCTTATCAGAACGCATCAAGGATGAATTAGCTACCAGAGACTTGCCCTCTAAGTTGGATGAGCTAATCTCTTTATGCACAAAGGTTGATCTACGGTTCAGAGAAAGAGCAACTGAGCGGGGAAGGTCTTCTACTTCAAAATCTTCTGCTCCTCCTCCTCGTCAACCGTCTCCATCTAAAGATGAACCCATGCAAATTGGTCGTTCCCGTCTATCTCCTGCTGAGCACCGAAGACGTCTTTCCGAGTCCCTCTGCCTTTACTTTGCAGCTCCGTCTCACGCAATCAATGCTTGTCCCAAACGTCCGGGAAACTTTAAGTCCTAGCTCGCCAAGGAGAGGGTCGGCTAGGAGTAATGCTCTCCTCTCCATCTCCTCATGATTGTAATCTCCCAGTCTTGCTTCAAATTGCTCAACGTTATAGGAACGTCATTGCCCTCCTAGATTCCGGAGCAGCTGGGAATTTCATAACTGAAGCATATGTTAAACGGTGGTCCCTACCCACCGAGAGACTTTCCTCATCCATTTCCTTGACTGCCGTGGATGGCAGTAAGATTTTTGATGCAGTTATTTCTCTAAGGACTCTACCAGTTCGTCTGAAAGTCGGAGTTCTTCATTCAGAATTTGTTTCTTTTTTAGTGATTCCAAGAGCCACACATCCAGTGGTTTTGGGCCTTCCATGGCTTTGTCTCCACAATCCATCGATTGACTGGAAGACTTTGCAAATACTAGCATGGGGGCCCTCCTGTGCTGAGACCTGTTTGTCCAAAGTGCTTCCTGTTTGTTCTTCCTCCTCTAGGTCATCTGATGTTCCACCTCCTCCATATCGAGACTACACGGACATGTTCAGTAAAGCTTCTGCTAACATCCTTCCTCCTCATAGGGAATGGGACTGTCCAATTGATCTCATCCCAGGGAAGGTTCCACCTCGAGGCCAAACTTACCCGTTGTCCATACTAGAGACGCATTCTATGGAAGAATACATTAAGGAGAATCTGGCGAAGGGTTTCATCCGACCTTCTTCTTCCCCAGCAGGTGCAGGTTTCTTCTTCGTGAAGAATAAAGACGGTGGCCTGCGGCCGTGCATCGACTACAGAGGCTTGAACGACATTACCGTTAAAAACCGATATCCTTTACCCTTGATTACAGAACTCTTCGATAGAGTTAGCGGAGCAACCATCTTTACAAAGTTGGATTTGAGGGGTGCCTACAATCTCATCCGGATCCGAGAGGGTGACGAGTGGAAGACCGCCTTTAACACCCGTGATGGACATTATGAGTACCTCGTCATGCCCTTCGGATTAAGTAATGCTCCAGCTGTCTTCCAGCATTTCGTGAATGAGATCTTCAGAGACATCTTATATCGCCATGTCGTGGTTTATCTAGATGATATACTCATCTTTGCCAATAATCTAGAGGAACATCGTTTCTGGGTAAAGGAGGTTCTGTCCCGTCTCCGAGTCAATCATCTCTATTGCAAATTAGAGAAGTATGTTTTTGAAGTCAAATCCATTCCGTTTCTAGGCTACATTGTGTCCGGTTCCGGATTAGAGATGGATCCTGAGAAACTACAAACAATCCAGAATTGGCCGATACCCTTAACCCTCAAAGGGGTCCAGAGGTTTTTAGGATTCGCCAATTACTACAGAAAGTTTATACGAGACTTTTCCACCATTGTGGCACCTATCACTGCGTTGACTAAGAAGGGTGCTAATCCGTCCAAGTGGTCTGAAGAAGCTACGCAAGCTTTTCATCTTTTAAAGCAACGATTCATCTCTGCTCTGGTTTTGAAACAGCCTGACATCGACTCTCCTTTCATCCTAGAGGTGGATGCCTCCTCCGTTGGAGTAGGAGCGGTGTTATCCCAGAGAGCTAAACATGGTCATCTACATCCTTGCAGTTTCTTCTCCCGGAAGTTCTCCCCAGCTGAGTGCAACTATGCCATTGGCGATCAGGAGTTGCTGGCAATCAAACTCGCTCTAGAGGAGTGGAGATATCTGTTGGATGGAGCTTCTCATTCAGTTATCATACTCACCGACCACAAGAATCTTTTATATCTGAAAGGCGCACAATGTCTTAACCCTCGTCAGGCCAGATGGGCACTTTTCTTTTCCAGGTTCGACTTTAAACTCCAGTTCTGTCCGGGCTCTCAGAATCGCAAGGCCGATGCCCTTTCCCGCTCTTGGGAGCAAGAAAATGAGTCGGAGTCTTCTGACAAACATCCTATTATTAATCCGTTGGCATTCTCCACGGTAAGGATGGACTCTACGCCCCCACCAGCGAAAAGTTTTGTGAAACCGGTATTAAGGAAGAAGCTCATGCATTGGGCCCATGCTTCCCGTTTCGCCGGACATACAGGCATTCAGAAAACCCTTGAGTTTATCTCTAGGTCTTATTGGTGGCCAACTCTGAAGAAGGACGTCATGGAGTTTATTGCATCTTGCCCAAAATGTGCCCAACACAAAGTATCCCGCCAGTCACCTGCGGGGCAACTGGTTCCATTATCTGTTCCCCGTCGACCATGGACCCATTTGTCGATGGACTTTGTTTCAGACCTGCCTATGTGCAACAAGTTTAATACCATCTGGGTGGTAGTTGACCGTTTCACCAAGATGGCACATTTCATTCCTCTCACCGGTCTTCCGTCAGCTTCCAAGTTGGCTCAAGTATTCATTCAAAAAATCTTCAGACTTCACGGTCTTCCTGAAGAGATTATCTCTGATAGAGGAGTACAATTTGTAGCCAAGTTCTGGCGAAGTTTGTGTCAAGCCCTCCAAGTCAAATTAACGTTTTCTACAGCTTACCATCCTCAGACCAATGGTCAAACTGAGAGGGTGAATCAGGACTTGGAGGCCTTCCGCCGCATCTATGTATCTTCCTCTCAAGACGACTGGGCTCAACTCCTTCCCTGGGCCGAGTTCAGCCATAACAACCAATATCATTCCTCATCTTCTTCAACACCATTCTTCATTAACTATGGATTCCACCCTAAAGTTCCAGAATTCCAGCCGCTTCCAGCAACTTCGGTACCAGCAGTGGATATCACCTTACGCCAGTTTTCAAATAACTGGAAAAATGTGCGAGCGGCTCTGCTCAAAGCATCATTTAGATACAAGAAGTTTGCGGACTGGAAGCGTAGGGCAGTTCCTGCTCTCAAGGTGGGTGATCGTGTGTGGTTGTCTACGAAGAATCTGAGGTTAAGAGTTCCCAGAATGAAGTTTGCACCTCGTTACATCGGTCCTTTTAGAGTTGAACAAGTCGTCAATCCTGTTGCTTACAGACTCCAGTTACCCCCCTTCTTGAAAATACCTAGGACATTCCATGTTTCCCTTCTGAAACCACTGATTCTGAATTGCTTTCATTCTGCACTACCTCCGGCTCCTAAAGTCCAGACTCAACGGGGAGTTGAGTATGAAGTTGCCAAGATTCTGGATTCACGTTTCCGTTACGGTCAGTTGCAATATCTTATCGACTGGAAGGGCTATGGTCCTGAAGAACGCTCTTGGACCAATGCTTCGGATGTCCATGCTCCTGCCTTGGTCCGGAATTTCCACTCTAAATTTCCTCAGAAGCCTAAGAAGTGTCCTGGGGCCACTCCTAAAGGGGGGGGGGGGGTGCTGTCACGATCCGGGTATCTGGACGCCATTATTTGCCATTTAGATGTCTCCTGAGGCTGGCTCAGCGTTCCAGGGCCGGATCTCACCTGTGTTACTGATGTCCATGCTCTACATCTCCCTCCTGTCACTCTGAGACGCTGTCACAGCGGCATCACGTTTGGCGTCTCCAGCCTCTGCGGCCTCCGCCACCGCTCCTGTGTTTCCGGATTACTGATTGTCAGTGTGGCGTTTCATGTCTGCCGTGATGTCCGCTGTCATCCATGTGGTTCCAGTGTGCAGGTTGCCAGTGTGACGTCTCCTGCCCTCCGCGGTCTGCGCCGCCAATACTGCCGAATCTCCACATGGTTTCTCAAACTAACTTTCCCTCCAAGTGCTAACATGGGCGCAGCCATGTTGGTTTCAATCACATGCCTCAGTTTCCACCAATCCGCTGCTTCTGGAATCTGCATAATTGCCCAGCCAATGCCTGCCTTGCTGCAGGTATAAGTATCCTGTGCCTGGGCCAGGAAGTGGTCAGTGCTTTGGTTGTCAAACCTTGTTCCAGTCTCTCTCTCTCCTGTGATTGTTTTTCCAGGTTTCCAGCTCCTGTTACCAGCAGCCACTAAGAGACCCGCACCTGCTTTCCATCTTGCGGTGCAGCCTGACTCTGCAGTCCTCCGTGACTACTCCAGCTTCCAGCTACAAACCATCTGCTTTCAGCGATCAGCTTCCAGCAGTATCCAGCTTCCTTAAAGTGCTGGTGTTGTTCCAACGGATACCTCCATACCAGCAGTATCCACAAACCATCGGTAACCACCTTTCATCTTTCCAGTATCCACGCTCCCTAGCTTCATCCTATCACCTGGCTGGTTCCATCCAGCATCCACTCCGTGTTTTCATCATCTGGCTGGTTCCATCCATGTGGTTCCATCCATCCAGCATGTGGGGAGAGACCGCGCTACGGTGTCCAACTGTGCACTGTAGTAAGCTACCGGCCTGCTGGCATCACCATGTCTCTGGGTTAGGACACCTGCCGCACACCCAGCACTTTCCGTACCGTACAATTCAAAGGGTTTCCCATAATCTGGCATGCCTAATGCAGGTGCCTGTGATAGGCACTGTTTGAGTCTCTCAAATGCCAGTTCGGACTCATCTGTGTGCGAGATCCGATCTGGTTTGTTCAAAGAGACCATTTCTTGCAAAGGTAAAGCCAGTATGGAGAACCCTGAGATCCAGTTTCGGCAGTACCCACACATTCCAAGAAAGGTGCGGATCTGTTGCTGGGTTTGTGGCAGAGTCATGTCGCGAATCGCCTGTATTCTATCAGCGGTGAGGTGTCTAAGTCTTTGTGTCAAGCAATGTCCCAAATATTTTACCCTGGTCTGGAACAGCTGCAACTTATCCTTTGAAACCTTGTGTCCCGTATTAGAAAGGTGAAATAGAAGCTGTTTTGTGTCTTTCAAGGACGATTCGAGTGAATCAGAACACAGCAGTAAGTCATCTACATACTGTATTAATACTGATCCGCTCTCAGGTTGAAAGGATTGTAAACAGTCATGCAAAGCCTGGGAGAAAATACTTGGGCTGTCAATGAAAGGTGTACTGTACTCCCCTGTATGTAAATGCAAACAGGTATTGGCTGTCAGGGTGCAGAGGGACCGAAAAGAAGGCAGAACAGAGGTCAATGACAGTGAAAAAATTTGCAGTAGGGGGAATTTGCATGAGGATGACAGCTGGATTTGGCACTACGGGGAGTTGACTCTCAACTATCTTGTTTATCCCCCTTAGATCCTGCACTAGCCTGTAACCCCTCCCCCCACTCTTTTTCACAGGGAAGATGGGACTATTGGCAGTGCTGGACGTCCTGACTAGGATGCCCTGTTGTAGCAAGCGCTCTATGACTGGGTATACTCCTAATTCCACCTCTGGCTTCAGAGGATACTGAGGGATTTTTGGAGCTATCCTACCATCTTTTATTTGCACTACTACTGGAGCTACATTCGCCATTAATCCAGTGTCTTGTCCATCTTTGGTCCAGAGGGATCCCGGTATTCGTGAGATAATTTCCTCTACCTTTGATGGACACCTGTCTATAACAGCAGAGTGTGACATTAGCCTTTGTGGGGTGTCTAACATATCCTGCACTTCCTGAACGTGATTCTCGGGTATATCCAAGAAGACACCCTCAAGATTACAATATATGACACACCTCATTTTACACAATAAATCTCTCCCAAGTAGATTAGTCGGAGCCGATGCAGCTAGCAAAAAGGAATGCTTGGTCTGCAAAGGCCCTATCGTAATCTCCGCAGGTCTACTCAAAGGGTAGTGTTGCACTACTCCTGTTACTCCCATTGCCGAAATTGTTTTACCCGTGGATATCATACCCCCCGTCGAATTTAACACTGACCTGGCCGCTACAGGTGTGGCTCAACCCCTATTGTATATTGTGACCCTCCCGCAGTGCACTGGCAGCTACAATATGTGGGGGGGGGGGGGGGTAACTGAGAATTTTCAGAGGTCTGCCAGTCCCTCCTAGGTGGGTACCTCCTTATTTCCCCTGCATGTGGCTCATAACTTCTCCTATGCGATCCCTGATCCCAATTATGTGTATTATAGTGTGGTTCATATCCTGGTCTAGGGGGTCGGTATACCTTATGTGTGTTTGTATACCTACAATTCTGTGCAAAATGTGCTTCCTTCTGACAGTTATAGCATACTACTAAACACGTGACTTACCATCAGGGGTCTGGGGTTTTGGCTGATGCGGTTTTGTTGTAAGACCATTTATACTTACTGTCATCAGCTTATCCCCCTGTGACTCCCTGTGCTTAATGACGTTCCAATCGTGCTCGATAGCGGACTCTCTTAATGCAGCCACCGAGATACCTCTCCAGTAAGGTAGAGTGGTTTGTACCCTTGTTCTTAATGTCTCTTTTAAACCGTCCATTAATACTGACACAGCTACCTCCCTGTGATGTACATTGTCCTTAATGTCCTTGATCCCAGTGTATCTAGCCATTTCCTGCAGTGCTCGGTGGAAATATTCAGATGCCATTTCACCTTCTTTTTGTCTTATGGAAAATATTTTATTCCATTTGACAACAGTAGGGAAATATACTCCTAATTGCAGATTGATTTGTCGTACATTCTCCTGAGTGTACTCATCAGTGAGAGGTACTTCTGCATCTAATTTACAATCAGTAATGATTTTCGCGGGGTCAATATTGGAAGGTAAACATACTCGTAGCACTGTTTGCCAATCTTTATTTGTGGGTTCGGTGGCGTTGCCTAACTCTTTAATGAACCTCTGGCATGCGACTAGATCCTTTCTGGGATCGGGAAATTCTGACATAATTGCCCTCAATTCTGTCTGGGACCAGGGACAATGCATAGCAATGTTCCTGATGGGAGTGACTCCCTGAGCATCAGTCCTCCCATTGGGGACTGCGATCACCCTGACAGGATTTAATTCAATTACGTCGTTTTGAGTTGACTCCACAATTTGAGGTGCTATTGTTTCTGCATAATGTATGGTACCGTACTAACCTGTGGACACGACCTCACTTATCCCTCCGCTAGGGGGCCTTACTACTGCTCTTACTGGTTGGGCCGTGCCCACCTGAGTATTCTGTATGGTGGCTGCTAGAGAGAGTGCAGATATCGTGCTGCGCTCATCTTCTTGCTCACAGTCCTGAGGAAAGTTTAAAATGGGATACAACTTGCAAGGGTTAGTGTTAGTACATTTATCATCTATACTCTTATCGGATACCAATATGCCATTGTCTGTAGCCATTTTCTCCCCCACAATATATGGTGGTGGTGGTGCGGTTGCCATCATTTTCCTGCTAGCTTTGGAACCTGCTGCGTGAGCTAATTCTCTTTGCATATCGCCCTCTTGCTGCCATAAGTTTAAACAATTTGTGTGTCTGACCCTTTGTTTTCGGGATTTTATCAGACATATCCTAATCCTTAAATTCTGCAATACCTCTGGTTCAAAACTGCCTACCTTAGGGAATGGTTCCCTATCTCCCGCAGTCATACGTTCCCATTCATTGCACAAAACCTCTGTGTGTGGTCCATACTTCTCACACATTATTGTCACGATCCGGGTATCTGGACGCCATTTCTTACCTATCAGATGCCTCCTAAGGCTGGCTCAGCGCTCCAGGACCGGATCCCATCTGTTATCCTGATGTGCACATTCCCGCATCCTCTCCTGTCTCTCTGGACGCAGTCACAGTAACGCCTTATACATCTGGCATGGCGTCTCCCGCGGCCTCCGCCGCCATCCCTGAGCTTCTGCATTCAGAGTGGTGATTACGTCAGCCGCGGCCTCCGCTGTGTCCGCGTGGTCGGATGTGCATCTGTCAGCCTGGCGTCTCCTGTCTCCGGTGGCCGGCGCCGCCATTACTGTTTTCCAGACCACATGGATTACAATCCAAACTTCCTTCCAAGTGTCTGCATGGGCGCAGCCATCTTGGATTCTGTCTGCTGACCATTCCTACCAATCCGTTGTCAGTATTATTAATTTGCATAATTGCCTAGCCAATGCCTTCCTTGCTGCAGGTATAAATAGGTTGTGCCTGAGCAAGGAAGGCGTCAGTGCTTTGGTTGTCAAACCTAGTTCCAGTTTGTCTCTCTTCTGTGAATGTCTTCCAGGTTCCAGCTCCTGTCTCCAGACTTCTGCTATAGAGACCCGCACCAGCATTCCATCTGCGGTGTAGCCTGACTCTTCGATCCATTCTGGACTCACCTGTTTCCAGCTACAACATCACCTGCTTCCAGCTTAGCTTCCAGCAGTGTACAGCTTCTCTTAAAGGGCCGGTGTCCTTTCTGCAGTTTACCACTCTCCACCGGTATTATTATTTCTCCGCTCTCAAATTCTACATTTCATCTACATTGCATCGCTCTCAAGCTTTATTTATTATTTAACTGGTTCCAGCCAGTATCCACTCCGTGCCAACACCTGTCTGGTTCTAACCAGTACCCACAGCAGCATTTTATCTACAGCAGTCCAGCTTTCCCTGGAACACCAGCTGGTACGACCCTGGGCTTTCCTCATTGCTACAGTTGAGCCTGGTAAGGACTTTCCAACTTGCAGATAATAAGAACTGTCTCATACCACCAGAGCTCTGTGGCCCCTGCCACCCTGTAGTACCCAGGAACTGTATTATTATTTCTCTGCTGATTTTTATGTTACTTTTTACTGCTACTGTGATGCATGGAGTTTGTCATAAATAAATATCATTGACTTTTACTCAAGTTGTCGTGGTCACGCCTTCGGGCGGTTTCTCTTCATGTTACTTACATGTCCAGGGGTCTGATACAACCTCCCAGGTTCCGGTACATCTCAGCCCCTACAACTGAGGCTGCCTCCCGTCAGCTCAGGCCCTCAGTTGTGACAGTAAGCACTGACCTAATGAATCCAGCCGGAGACCAGGATCAAGCGGCCAGGCCGATGCAAGAACTGGCAGCCCGACTAGAACATCAGGAGGCTGCACAGGGCCACATCATCCGCTGTCTCCAGGATTTCTCTACTCGGCTGGATGGGATTCAGACAACTCTCCGTGGATCAGGCGCGTCTGGTGCGTCAACCACAGTGACTCCAGCTATAACCCCACCCACCTTACCCATTTCTGCTCCACGTCTTCATCTTCCAACGCCAGCAAAATTTGACGGATCTCCAAGATTCTGCAGGGGATTTCTCAACCAGTGTGAGATTCAGTTTGAGCTACAACCTGGCAATTTTCCCAGTGACCGTACAAAAATTGCCTACATTATTTCTCTTCTCAGTGGCTCAGCCCTTGATTGGGCATCACCGTTATGGGAGAGGTCCGACACCCTGCTATCTTCCTACACTGCCTTCGTGTCAACATTCAGGCGCATCTTCGACGAGCCAGGCCGGGTAACCTCAGCTTCATCCGAGATTCTCCGTTTACGCCAGGGGTCACGTACTGTAGGACAATATCTGATACAGTTCCAGATCCTGGCATCCGAACTGGCATGGAACGACGAGGCCCTGTATGCTGCATTCTGGCCTGGCTTATCTGAGCGTATTAAAGATGAGTTAGCTACCAGAGACTTACCCTCCAAGTTAGATGAGCTAATCTCACTTTGTACAAAAGTTGACTTACGTTTCAGAGAGAGAGCAACTGAGCGTGGAAGATCATCTGCTCCAAAATCTTCTGCTCCTCCTCCTCGCCAACTGTCACCAACTAAAGATGAACCCATGCAAATAGGCCGTTCCCGTTTAACTCCTGCTGAGCGCCGAAGACGTCTCTCCGAGTCTCTCTGTATTTATTGTGCAGCTCCGTCTCACACCATTAATGCCTGTCCCAAACGTCCGGGACTCCAAGTCCTAGCTCGTCAAGGAGAGGGCCGTCTAGGAGTAATGATCTCCTCTCCATCTCCTCAAGATTGTAATCTCCCAGTCTCGCTTCAAGTTGCTCAACGTTATCAGAACGTCATTGCCCTCCTGGATTCCGGAGCAGCTGGGAACTTTATTACCGAAGCCTATGTTAAACGGTGGTCCCTACCCACCGAGAGACTTCCTTCCTCCTTTTCCTTAACTGCCGTGGATGGCAGTAAAATTTTTGATACAGTTATTGCTCTAAGGACTCTACCAGTTCGTCTGAGAGTGGGAGTTCTTCATTCCGAACTTATTTCACTTTTAGTGATTCCAAGAGCCACACATCCTGTGGTCCTGGGCCTTCCATGGCTCCGTCTTCACAATCCTACAATTGATTGGACGACTACGCAAATCCTGGCATGGGGTCCCTCCTGTGCTGAGACATGTTTGTTTAAAGTGTTGCCTGTCTGTTCTTCCTCCCCCAGGTCGTCTGATGTTCCACCTCCTCCATATCAAGATTTCACGGATGTGTTCAGTAAAGCTTCTGCTGATATCCTTCCTCCTCATAGAGAATGGGACTGCCCGATTGATCTCGTTCCAGGGAAGGTTCCACCTCGAGGCCGAACTTATCCGTTGTCTCTGCCCGAGACGCATTCTATGGAGGAATACATTAAAGAGAACCTAGCAAAGGGGTTCATTCGACCTTCTTCTTCTCCAGCCGGCGCAGGCTTCTTTTTTGTAAAAAAGAAAGATGGTGGTCTGCGGCCGTGCATCGACTACAGAGGTTTGAACGACATTACCATTAAGAACCGCTATCCTTTACCCCTGATTACTGAGCTCTTTGACAGAGTTAGCGGAGCTACCATCTTTACAAAGCTGGACTTGAGAGGTGCATACAATCTCATCCGGATCCGTGAGGGTGACGAGTGGAAGACCGCATTTAACACCCGTGACGGACATTATGAGTACCTCGTCATGCCCTTCGGATTGAGCAATGCTCCAGCTGTCTTCCAGCATTTCGTCAATGAGATCTTCAGAGACATTTTATACCGATATGTCGTGGTCTATCTAGACGATATCCTCATTTTTGCCAACAATTTAGAGGAACATCGTTTTTGGGTAAAGGAGGTTCTGTCCCGTCTCCGTGTCAATTATCTCTATTGCAAATTAGAGAAATGCGTCTTTGAAGTCAAGTCCATTCCGTTTCTAGGGTACATTGTGTCCGGTTCCGGACTAGAGATGGATCCTGAGAAACTACAAGCAATCCAGAATTGGCCGGTACCCTTAACCCTCAAAGGGGTCCAGAGGTTCTTAGGGTTCGCCAATTATTACCGAAAGTTTATACGAGACTTTTCCACCATTGTGGCGCCTATTACTGCTTTCACCAAGAAGGGTGCTAACCCGTCCAAGTGGTCTGAAGAAGCCATGCAAGCTTTTCATCTTTTAAAACAGAGGTTCATCTCTGCGCCTGTCCTGAAACAGCCTGACATCGACTCTCCTTTCATCCTAGAGGTGGATGCCTCCTCCGTTGGAGTAGGAGCGGTGTTATCTCAGAGGGCTAAAGATGGCCATTTACATCCTTGCAGTTTCTTCTCACGGAAGTTCTCCCCAGTGGAGCGCAACTATGCCATTGGCGACCAGGAGTTGCTAGCCATCAAGCTCGCTCTAGAGGAGTGGAGATATCTGTTGGAGGGAGCTTCTCATTCAATCACCATCCTTACAGACCACAAGAACCTTCTATATCTGAAAGGCGCACAATGTCTCAACCCTCGTCAGGCCAGATGGGCACTTTTCTTTTCCAGGTTCGACTTTAAACTCCAGTTCTGTCCGGGCTCTCAGAATCGCAAGGCCGATGCCCTTTCCCGCTCATGGGAGCAAGAAAATGAGTCAGAGTCTTCAGACAAGCATCCTATTATAAATCCGTTGGCATTCTCCATGGTAGGGATGGACTCTACGCCCCCATCAGGGAAAAGTTTTGTGAAGCCGACACTAAGGAAGAAGCTCATGCATTGGGCCCATGCTTCCCGCTTTGCCGGACATACAGGTATCCAAAAAACCCTGGAGTTTATCTCTAGGTCTTATTGGTGGCCAACTCTGAAAAAGGACGTTTTGGAGTTTATTGCATCTTGCCCAAAGTGTGCTCAACATAAAGTATCCCGCCAGTCGCCTGCGGGGCAACTGGTTCCACTATCTGTTCCCCGTCGACCATGGACCCATTTGTCGATGGATTTTATTACAGATTTGCCCATGTGCAACAAGTTTAATACCATCTGGGTGGTAGTTGACCGGTTCACCAAGATGGCACACTTCATTCCTCTCACCGGTCTTCCGTCAGCTTCCAAGTTGGCTCAAGTATTCATACAAGAGATCTTTCGACTCCACGGTCTTCCAGAAGAAATTATCTCAGATCGAGGAGTTCAATTCACAGCCAAATTCTGGCGAAGTTTATGTCAAGCCCTCCAAGTCAAGCTAAAGTTTTCCACGGCTTACCATCCTCAGACCAATGGTCAAACTGAGAGGGTGAATCAGGACTTGGAGTCCTTCCTCCGCATCTATGTGTCCTCCTCTCAAGATGACTGGGTTCAATTACTTCCCTGGGCCGAGTTCTGTCATAACAACCAGTATCATTCTTCATCTTCTTCAACACCATTCTTCACCAACTTTGGATTCCACCCTAAAGTCCCTGAGTTCCAACCGCTTCCAGCAACTTCTGTTCCCGCAGTGGATATCACCTTGCATCAGTTTGCCAATATCTGGAAGAGCGTACGATCAGCTCTGCTCAAGGCATCGTTCAGGTACAAGAAGTTTGCGGATAAGAAGCGTCGAGCAGCTCCTGCTCTCAAGGTGGGTGATCGGGTATGGTTATCCACGAAGAATTTGAGGTTAAGAGTTCCCAGTATGAAGTTTGCGCCTCGCTACATCGGTCCTTTTAAAATTGATCAAGTCATCAATCCTGTTGCTTACAGACTCCAGTTGCCTCCCTTCTTAAAGATACCCAGGACATTCCATGTTTCCCTGTTGAAACCGCTAATCTTGAATCGGTTTCATTCCTCACTTCCTCCAACTCCGAAAGTCCAAACTCAACGAGGCGTTGAGTATGAAGTAGCCAAGATCCTGGACTCACGTCACCGTTACGGTCAACTTCAGTATCTTATTGACTGGAAGGGTTATGGCCCTGAGGAACGTTCATGGACCAATGCTTCTGATGTCCATGCTCCTGCCTTGGTCCGGAGATTCCATTCCAAGTTTCCTCAAAAGCCAAAGAAGTGTCCTGGGGCCACTCCTAAAGGGGGGGGGTGCTGTCACGATCCGGGTATCTGGACGCCATTTCTTACCTACCAGATGCCTCCTAAGGCTGGCTCAGCGCTCCAGGACCGGATCCCATCTGTTATCCTGATGTGCACATTCCCGCATCCTCTCCTGTCTCTCTGGACGCAGTCACAGTAACGCCTTATACATCTGGCATGGCGTCTCCCGCGGCCTCCGCCGCCATCCCTGAGCTTCTGCATTCAGAGTGGTGATTACGTCAGCCGCGGCCTCCGCTGTGTCCGCCTGGTCGGATGTGCATCTGTCAGCCTGGCGTCTCCTGTCTCCGGTGGCCGGCGCCGCCATTACTGTTTTCCAGACCACATGGATTACAATCCAAACTTCCCTCCAAGTGTCTGCATGGGCGCAGCCATCTTGGATTCTGTCTGCTGACCATTCCTACCAATCCGTTGTCAGTATTATTAATTTGCATAATTGCCTAGCCAATGCCTTCCTTGCTGCAGGTATAAATAGGTTGTGCCTGAGCAAGGAAGGCGTCAGTGCTTTGGTTGTCAAACCTAGTTCCAGTTTGTCTCTCTTCTGTGAATGTCTTCCAGGTTCCAGCTCCTGTCTCCAGACTTCTGCTATAGAGACCCGCACCAGCATTCCATCTGCGGTGTAGCCTGACTCTTCGATCCATTCTGGACTCACCTGTTTCCAGCTACAACATCACCTGCTTCCAGCTTAGCTTCCAGCAGTGTACAGCTTCTCTTAAAGGGCCGGTGTCCTTTCTGCAGTTTACCACTCTCCACCGGTATTATTATTTCTCCGCTCTCAAATTCTACATTTCATCTACATTGCATCGCTCTCAAGCTTTATTTATTATTTAACTGGTTCCAGCCAGTATCCACTCCGTGCCAACACCTGTCTGGTTCTAACCAGTACCCACAGCAGCATTTTATCTACAGCAGTCCAGCTTTCCCTGGAACACCAGCTGGTACGACCCTGGGCTTTCCTCATTGCTACAGTTGAGCCTGGTAAGGACTTTCCAACTTGCAGATAATAAGAACTGTCTCATACCACCAGAGCTCTGTGGCCCCTGCCACCCTGTAGTACCCAGGAACTGTATTATTATTTCTCTGCTGATTTTTATGTTACTTTTTACTGCTACTGTGATGCATGGAGTTTGTCATAAATAAATATCATTGACTTTTACTCAAGTTGTCGTGGTCACGCCTTCGGGCGGTTTCTCTTCATGTTACTTACATGTCCAGGGGTCTGATACAACCTCCCAGGTTCCGGTACATCTCAGCCCCTACAACTGAGGCTGCCTCCCGTCAGCTCAGGCCCTCAGTTGTGACAATTATGAACCTCGCTGACCCCCTGGGCCACGGTATGTCAACCTGAACCCTGGTTGGACGTCCCTTACATCAGACCAACTTCAGACCAACTTTTCTCCAACACTCCAAACTTCCAACCATCCAACTTGTCTGTTCAACTAAAACAGTGCCCCACACATCTAACCAACTTTTTACCAGTGCTCCACACATCTAACCAACTTTTCATCAGACCAACCAACCTACCAACTTCTGTCCAACTTGTGATGTCACCGAAGTAGGCGGACAGTGCCTTCCTACAGTTCTTCAGTTTTGTTTTGTTTTTTTCATTTCAAAACATGCAGAATTGTCTTTTTTTCAGTGAAACTGGGCTTTTCTTTCACCACCATACATTTATTAGATTTACTTGTTTTTATACTGAACTATGGATACCAGCATGGTTGGGCTGCCAAGGCAAATTATATATATATATATATACCAGATGTAGATATTCGGCACTCCCAATGTAGTAAAATGTACAGCTTGCCTGGTGCCCTCCTGAGCTTCAAAAAGCAAACATATCACAAACGATAGGCGGCACTCTAGGACTTTTCAAAAATCAAGAACATACGTGACCCTGTTCTGACAGCTTAACGTTTCGGTTTCGGTCATTTTCAATCCGCCACACTTTGCTGGCGGAATCTAATAAAAAATTTTAAAAACATGTTTTTTTTGGTGTTTTTTTGGGAGGGTAATAGCATATCTATTTATATTAGAAGGGATTAGGTACTTGATTTGTCTTTTTTGGAGGCACAAGTATTATTTATATATTTTTAAAAAGATTATTATTATTATTATTTTTTTTAAATGGAATGGGAAAAACCTGAAAAAAAATTGCGTGGGGTCCCCCCTCCAAAGCATAACCAGCCTCGGGCTCTTCGAGCCGGTCCTGGTTCTAAAAATGCGGGGGGGAAACGGACAGGGGATCCCCCGTATTTTTAAAACCAGCACCGGGCTCTGCGCCTGGTGCTGGTGCAAAAAATACGGGGGACAAAAAGAGTAGGGGTCCCCCGTATTTTTTACACCAGCATCGGGCTCCACTAGCTGGACAGATAATGCCACAGCCGGGGGTCACTTTTATACAGTGCCCTGCGGCCGTGGCATTAAATATCCAACTAGTCACCCCTGGCCGGGGTACCCTGGGGGAGTGGAGACCCCTTCAATCAAGGGGTCCCCCTCCTCAGCCACCCAAGGGCCAGGGGTGAAGCCCGAGGCTGTCCCCCCCATCCAAAGGCTGCGGATGGGGGGCTGATAGCCTTGAGAAAATTAAAAGAATATTGTTTTTTCCAGTAGTACTACAAGTCCCAGCAAGCCTCCCCCGCAAGCTGGTACTTGGAGAACCACAAGTACCAGCATGCGGGAGAAAAACGGGCCCGCTGGTACCTGTAGTTCTAATGGGAAAAAAATACCCAAATAAAAACAGGAGACACACACTGTGACAGTAAAACTTTATTTCACACATGTCGACACACACATACTTACCTATGTTGACACGAAGCAGTCGGTCCTCTTCTCCAAGTAGAATCCACGGGTACCTGAAAATAAAAGAGAATTATACTCACCTGATCCAGGGTCCAGATTACAATCCACGTACTTGGCAAAACAACAAACCGAACACCCGGACCAAACGGACTGAAAGGGGTCCCATGTTTACACATGGGAACCCTTTCCACGAATGCAGAGACACCCCGGTCACAGCTGTCACAGAAGTGTCTCTTCAGCCAATCAGGAAGCGCCACTCCGTGGCACTCACCTGATGTCTCCGTGCGCGTCTGAAGTGACAGAAGGCTGGCGGAGGGGGGCCGCGGGGGGGGGGGGGGGGGGGTGAATTAGCGGTGCGGGAGCCGATGCGGGCTGGATCTGGCCCTGGTGGTGGTGAGGGGGAAGGGGTGCCGCGATCTTGGGGGGCAGTGACTGCAGGAGGGGAGCAGAGGTCCCGCGATCGCTGGTGATATGCGGGGGGTGCCGCGATCGTGGATGATATGCGGGGGGTGCCGAGATCGCAGGTGATATGCGGGGGTGCCGCGATCGTGGGTGATATGCGGGGGGTGCCATGATTGCGGGTAAGTTGCGGGGGGTGCCGCGATTGCGGGTAAGCTACGGGGGGTGCCGCGATCGCGGGTGGGGTGCGGGGGTGCCGCAACCGCAGGTGGGGTGCCAGTGATCGGGGGTGGCGTGCGTGGGTGCAGCAATCATGGGTGGGGTGCCGCGATCGTGGGGTATCGCGGGAGGGGTGCCACTGCTGGGTGTCCTGTGACAGCGGCAGCCCGGCAGCAGTGATGTGCTACCGTAGCAGTGCGGGTGCGGGGGGGGGGGGGGTGTGTGCGGCGAATTAGCGGTGCGGGGGGGGCGGCGAATTAGCGGTGCGGGTGCGGGGGGGTGCGGCGAATTAGCGGTGCAGGTGCGGGGGGAGGGGTGCGGCTGATTAGCGGTGCGGGTGCGGGGGGGGGTGCGGCTGATTAGCGGTGCGGGTGCGGCGAATTAGCGGTGCGGGTGCGGGGGGGGTGCGGCGAATTAGCGGTGCGGGTGCGGGGGGGGGGTGCTGCTGATTGGCGGTGCGGGGGGGGGGGGTGCGGCGAATTAGCGGTGCGGGTGCGGGGGGGGTGCGGCGAATTAGCGGTGCGTGTGCGGGGGGTGGCGAATTAGCGGTGCGGGTGTGGGGGGGGGGTGCGGCGAATTAGCGGTGCGGGTGCGGGCGGGGTGCGGCTGCGGGCGGGGTGCGGCGAATTAGCGGTGCGGGAGCGGCGAATTAGCGGTGCGGGTGCGGGGGGGGGGGTGCGGCTGATTAGCGGTGCGGGGGTGGGAGGGTGGCTGGCGGGCGGTGAATTACCAATGCGGGGGAGGGAGGCTGGCTGGCGGCCGGGCGGGCTGGCGGCCGGGCGGTGAATTACCGGTGTGGCAGCCGGTGCAGGCGGAGGCAGGCTGGCGGGCGGGGTGTAAATTTGCGGTGCGGGAGCCGGTGCGAAGGGAGGCTGGCGGCCGGGGGGGGGGAATTACTGCTGGGCGGGCTGAGCAGGGCAGAGGGAGGCTGGCGGGATGGATGGGGCGGCCGGCGGAGGAAAGGGACTGGCGGGCGGAGGGGGGTTAATTTGCGGTGGGACTGGCGGCTGGGCAGTGGCGGGTCACTGCGGCTGGGGCGGTGAGGTGGCCGGAGGGGTATGGAGCACAGAGGGTCACCTGCAGCACGAGACAAAAGTAGGCGGACACTAGCAGCCAGTGTCCGCCTACTTATCGTTCAGTTGGGGGGAAGTTTTCCCCTACACCTGAACGATTGGTTGGGAAAATCAAACAGGTTTGATTTTCCCAACTAGTTGGTCAGACCGTTTCTGACCGTTTTTTAGCGTGTGGGAGCAAACGGCTGATAATCGTTTGCTCCCACACACTGCCAGATTATCTTTCCAACCAGCCAACTAGTTGGCTGGTTGGAAATATATCGTCCTGGTGTATGGCTAGCTTTACTTGAGCAACTGGCCCCCATATTTTGCAGGTATTGTCCTTTCGGCTAATCCCACAGAAAACCAAAATACTCAATATAAGGCAACTGTGAAAGTTCTACGAGCGCGCTTTACCCGCTCACCGCCCACGTTGGCCAATACTACCATACACTGTCGATAGCGAAGGCAATGTATCCAACTTAGGGCCCTATGTAACCTCTATTTACTGGAAATTTCTGGGAATAACTTATCCTTTCCAGTAAATATAAGCTGTTGGAGATTTCCTAAACCTTTATTATACACAAATTACGCTTGCGTATGCTATATACAGCGCTAATGATACCGCGATTTTACGCAAAGCTTGTAAACAGGATATCACGTTGCGCTAAATATTGCACCCACGAATGCGTGGTCCAATCGCACAGCGTATAGGTACTTGTTACTTATCCGCCGTACGACCACTGGAATCAATTTTCAGGCTACGAAACCTCAGCCGGAGCGTATAAAAAAAAAACTAAATGGGTAAACCTTCGCTAACCCCCTGGGCCGCGGTACTCTAAACCTCGCTGAACTCCTGGGCCGCGGTACTCTGCTACCTTGCTCCTTTGTACTTCAATTTATATTAACGTGAGCCTCACACCACCAAGTCTCCACTCACTTGATGTACCGCTCGACGGGATCCCGAATTCCCTGGGTCCACTAAACCTTTATTACGTTTGCTCACTCACAGTCTTTCACTCAAATACACTTTGGTTTTTCTGTACAGAAAATTAGCTTTCATTCAGATTAACAGCTTTAGTACCAGAGGCAATACAGTAAAAAAGGTTTTATTTAAACTAAATCTTGGAAACCGAGCAATTTGTGCTAATGTAGCGTGGCTACTGTCCCGCCCCTAAACTAAACAATGCTATTGTGTAATTTGTACTTAGCGGTCGTACCCTTACGCACGTTGCGTAAACACGCGACCGTGTATATGTCTGTACGTTGTGTACGCAGTCCCGTCCTTTGTCCGAGACACGTGTACCAAAACTGTACGTCCGCAATAGTACAAATCCCACACTTCTATAAATGTAAGCGATATTACCTATAATCGCTCACTTAACACAACACAGTTTCTTTCTGTATAAACCTTTTTAACTAGGCCAGACTGTGTTTGTGTTTTACGTTTACTTCCTTAATATTTATTCTATGTTTTAACTAAATAGCAACAAATTTCTCCGCACAGGTCTAAATGAATCTAGTAATCAGTACTTATGGCAACAATGTGAGCAGGTATACAGAGTACAGGTGTATGCTTGTGTTGTGTGCGCATTTGGCGCCAAACAGAAATTCACAGACTTTTTAAATAGCTTTGCGTATTCACTCTACGGGTCCCACCAGCATCCCTACAAACCATGCAGAGCAGACGCCATCTAATCAGCAATAAAATAGGGTTTCCAGTGTATCCTGCGGCCAGAAAAAGGTTTACGTAGGATACCTGTCCGCCCTTTGCTGATAGATAAAGTCTGCTTTAACCTGCTAGGCTGCGGGTATGTGGAAAAACCGGACGATGCCCCCAATTGATAATGTCGATATTATCTTAAACCATAATGCTATACCTTTAAACACACTTTTACCATGGAGCCGCTGCGGCCGCTAAACTTCATATGCACTTTACGTACCTCTTACGCTATTTGCGTAATGAGTCCCGTACCATGTACGGACTCTGCGTACAAATGCCGCACTGAGGGTACAAAGTACACGCAGCGCGTACACACCCAATTAATACACTTTTAAACCTTATACAGTTAGTCAATGTAATACACTTTAAACCCTAGCAGGGAAAAGAGGACACAACACCGATTTGTAGTTAATCACTGGGTTCCGACACCACAGAGTAATATTTCTGAAAGGGGGTTAACAATACAAATTATGCACTACAATACAACAGAGTAAATGGCTACAGTCAATGTACATACGTGAGAATATTCGCATGCGCCTCCCGGTCCGATCCTCCGCTATCAGGTAGATAACGTTAAGAGTCTTGTGAGTGGCCGGGCTGCAGCAGGCTTTATTTATACAAGTCTTCCAAAAGCAATACAATGGATACTGTAATCCCTTTGTCTATTGGACACAGGGATGCATCTTTACAGTACAGGAGAGGTCATAGGTTGATTTGAAAAGGTGGGCGATGTCTTTCTCAACTGTTTTTGTGGGTGGTCTCCTCTGGATTCCCGCCGCATACATAATATACAGTAAATACAGTTTATATCTATATTCTGCTTCTGCACATAACTATCCACAGGAACATGCGATCTTCCGCAAACCAACACCGGAATGTTACCCTTAAAATACCCTACAGCTGGATACCAGACACCACCTTATAACCTTAGTCTGCCCCCTCCTATCATGCAAAGGTGAATCCCTCTGTTCTGGAATCATTTAAACTGTTGATACTTGCTGATGTGGTGCAGGGGGACTATGTGTACAATGTGCACTATTTGGATTAAATATGTAATGTTTTGATAGCCCTCCATGCGTTCACAAACTCCGCCGTAAATACCCATACCACGCGCAGGACCGCGGGAGCGACCATACGCTAATTGCGGATATGTGCACGCACGGCGGAACAAGTGCACGCGCAGTGGGCATGTGTGTGTATTTTATACGTGCTGCGTGTTCTGTAATATTTTTTTACTTTGACACCCCTGTGTCTCTCCTGCTCTCTCCCTATCACTCACCCTGTGTGCCTCTCCAGCTCTCTCCCTATCACTCATCCTGTGTGCATCTCCTGCTCTCTCCCACTGTGTGCCTATCCTGCTCTCTCCCTATCACTCATCCTGTGTGCCTTTCCCGCTCTCTCCCTATCACTCACCCTGTGTGCCTCTCCTGCTCTCTCCCACTGTGTGCCTATCCTGCTCTCTCCCTATCACTCACCCTTTGTGCCTCTCCTGCTCTCTCCCACAGTGTGCCTCTCCAGCTCTCTCCCTATCACTCACCCTGTGTGCCTCTCCAGCTCTCTCCCTATCACTCACCCTGTGTGGCTCTCCTGCTCTCTCCCTATCACTCACCCTGTGTGCCTCTCCTGCTCTCTCCCTATCACTCACCCTGTGTGCCTCTCCTGCTCTCTCCCACTGTGTGCCTATCCTGCGCTCTACCTATCACTCATCCTGTGTGCCTCTCCCGCTCTCTCTATCACTCACCCTGTGTGCCTCTCCTGCTCTCTCCCTGTCACTCACCCTGTGTACCTCTCCTGCTCTCTCCCTATTTCTGCCCCTGTGTGCCTCTCCTGCTCTCTCCCTATCACTCACCGTGTGTGCCTCTCCTGCTCTCTCCCACTGTGTGCCTATCCTGCTCTCCCTATCACTCATCCTGTCTGCCTCTCCTGCTCTATTCCTACCTCTCCCCCTGAGTGCCTCTCCTGTTCTCTCCCTATCACTCACCCAGTGTGCCTTTCCTGCTCTCTCCCTATCTCTACCCCTGTATGCCTCTCCTGCTTTCTCCCTATCTCTCTCCTCCTGTCTGCCTCTCACTTGCTATCTCCCTATCTCTCCTCCTGTCTGCCTCTCCCCTGCTCTCTCTCCTCCGTGTGCCTCTGACTTGCTGTCTCCCTAGCTCTCCCCCTGTGTGCTTCTCACCTGCTCTCCCCCTGTGGGGTATGAGATTACTGTGTGCGATGTGTTACATGGAGTTAATTAGATAACTTTAAATGAGATCTTATATAGGGAGCAGAGGTTACCAGCGCAGACTAGTTTGACACCTACTGCACGCTTCTGCCACCGGTTACCACTTTAACAGTGCCGGACACGTCATAGAATCCATCGCTGGGCGCTGACCCGCTTTGCAGTTGTATGACGCGCCTGCGCATTGCAGTGCATACGCATGCGCAGTACAGACCTGATCGCTGTGCTACGAAAAAGGGCAGCGTGCGATCAGGTCAGAATGAACCCCATTGTACATTATCCCTTTGTGCAAGACGCATGCCCAGTAGCGTAGAGCCATACCTAGACTTTTTGGTGCCCGGTGCCAGAAAGAGAATTGGCGCCCCCCCTCTCCATTTTTCCAGTAGGGACATAAGGCGCAGCAATTCAGCAATTTAGGGTTGCCAAAATGAGATTATATCTTGCCCTCCCCCCCCCCCCCAACCTAAAACGTTCTGACGCCCCTGTGTGCATATGATAAGAAAAATGTATTTTATGTATAACTGAGTCAGGGATCAATGTGTTTATTATGTTGGTGTTATAAAAGCAAAGGATAATAATAACAACAGACTGATAAAAATTATAGGCAAACGCACGAAGTGGGAGAGATTCCGATTGCCTGGAACTTCCCAAACCATGACCACAATAGCAACAGTATATTTAGAATTTTACAAGAGTTGCATGTTTTACTTATCTTCTCAGTATCGCAATTGAAGTATTTAAAACACCTGTGAAGATCTGGAAAACATGCACTGTTAGGAGAACCCTGCTAGGGTCGGATTGGCCCATGGTGCACAGGGGAAACCCACAGTGGGTCCCACTGCCACAGGGCCCATCCCCTCCTCTAGGGAACAGGATCCAGACTGTGCACTTGAATTATAAATTATACATGTTACCTTGTACTCCAAAGGACTATTGTGTATTTTCTACAGTGCATAGCTGTTAATAATTTGGTATATTTAGATGCATGCACTGCAGTATTTACTAAACATAGTGTATATTTATAAAGGGGCCCAGGCCATGCACACTCTAATGGTTAGCCAAACCTCTGTGAAGGCTGACCACACCCCCTATGGAGGCTGGCCACACCGCTAAGTATGGGCACCTAGAACTGCATTCCCCGGTGGGACCTTCATGCCTCAGTCTGACACTGTACCCTGCTATAGAACATAAATATTGTTAATTATTAATACTGTAGAACATACACTATCCAGAGTATAAGGAGACCAATGTGTACATATAAGTCCATGTTCTTCCACTTCTCCAATGGCTGACTCAGGAGGGGGCAGGGCCAATATGACCTGTTTTTCATAGAAACACGCCATAAAAGCCCTACCCTCTCACAGTTTTACCACGATTCCCACCATTATACAATTCACATTGTGCCCACTTCCAGGATGCGGGTGGCCAGCCTACTCTTCCAGGAGTGCGGGGGCATGCCATCAAATTCAGTACTCTCCCGCACCTTCCAAGAGACTAGGTAAGTATAGCACATGGGTGAGAATCTCCAAACCCGCATGAGATCATTGAATTGTATTTTCACATTGTGAGGAGAGCTACAAAAATTAAAAAAGCTGCAGAAATGACTTTACAGAACCTGAGGACTGGATGTTGAGTCCCAGAATGATATCATGACAATCTACCTCGTGCGATCTACCTCGTGCATGTAATTATTATACCATGGCCATGAACCAGCATAAGCCAGTGTAGTGATCTGTCACAAGACAGAAAGGATAAATGTTCAGAAATGTGAACTCTGTCTGAATGGCTGATTGCTTTGTTTATTCTTCTAGATACATTTTACTTCATTTGATTGATGTGGAAAATAACCATTTCGGTCTTGTAGCAAAACCTGTTTACCATGGCTTTCCCTGAAGGTTGCTTTCTAAACTTTGGGAATGTTTTCTAAATAATGGCCCGCTATGATGTGTATATATATACTAGTACAACTGTATGGTAGATTGTTTTCTGAAAACATTGCTCAGCAGTTTAGTTTGTTTCATAACAGTCACAGGATCTCTTGTTGTATCTGCAAACAGTGAAGAGAATGCCTTTAGTGTAATATGTTGAGTAAGTATGTTGCTAGTAAATTCCAGTATTCTATACATATGACACCAGTGTCGGTTATGCCTTTCTAAATGTATCTGAACACTAAACTAAACTGTACACTATAAAGACTGGACATTGTTGTTGTTGTTGTTGGTGAGTTCCTTTTCTTTTTTTTTTCTTTTTACAAAAATAAAATGGTCATACAAAAATGATCATAAAAATCTGCTGCCCATTACAGTGTTCAGATTACCTTTACCTGCCAAGAGCTGCTACTACGAAAACTAGAAACAAGCTAAAATTAGCTGATAATATTTCTGAGCAGTTTAATATTTCTGAGCAGTTTAATACCATCAAAAGAACCATCAAAAGAACAAGGAGAAGTACTCCCGGGTATAGAGGCACCAGGGTTACCATCTATAGGGACAACTGTCCCGGTCCTGGCCACCCTTACAGAGGGGAGGGCCCGGACTGCTCTGCCTCATACCGCCGCTGTTATTGCCCTGGCGCATCTGCCCTGCAGTAAAGTGAGTGCTGGGCCCCCATTCTCCTGCCCGCCTCTCACCGCCTGCCTCTCACATCTCTTAGCGCACAACTCTCACGGCCCAAGCAGTAAACAATTAGTTGCAGGAGAGAAAGCCCTGACGGCACCGCTGTACACTACAGTATATTGTACTGCGCAGCGGCAGTGCATCACACAGTATTTTTTATGGAATACTATTTTAAATCCCCCCCTTCCCCCCAAAAAAATGGCAGTGGACTGAGAGGAGACAGTTATTAAAGTTGCTAGAGGAGGTGAGACCATTTTTTTTATAGTTTGAAGGGGGCAGGCATAGACTTGTGGCGGCTGCCGCCGGGTGGGGGGATCCCCTGACAATGAGCAGGTACTGTGGCATAGGGTATTATTCTTTGTAGGCATAATATGATGACAAGGGCATATCTGTGGGGGTATTATATGGTATCAGGGGCATTACTGTGTGCGGCATAATACAGTGCATCTGGAAAGTATTTACAGCGCTTCACTTTTTCCACATTTTGTTATGTTACAGCCTTATTCCAAAATGGAATAAATTCTTTTTTTCCCTCAAAGTTCTACACACAGTACCCCATAATGACAACATGAAAAAAGTGTTTTTGAGAGTTTTGCAAATTTCTTAAAAATAAAAAAACTGAGACATCACATGTACATAAGTATTCACAGCCTTTGCTCAATACTTTGTTGATGCACCTTTGGCAGTAATTATAGCCTGAAGTCTTTTTAAATATGATGCCACAAGCTTGGCACACCTACCTCTTGGCAGTTTCGCACATTCCTCTTTGCAGCACCTCTCAATGTCCATCAGGTTGGATGGGAAGCGTTGGTGCACAGCCATTTTCAGAGCTCTCCAGAAATGTTCAATCGGATCCAAGTCTGGGCTCTGGCTGGTCCACACAAGGACATTCACAGAGTTGTCCTGAAGCCACTCCTTTTATATCTTGGCTGTGTGCTTAAGATCCTTGTCCTGCTGAAAGATGACCATTCGCCCCAGTCTGAGGTCAAGAGCGCTCTGGAGCAGGTTTTCATCCAAGATGTCTCTGTACATTGCTGCATTCATCTTTCCCTCTATCCTGACTAGTCTCCCAGTTCCTGCCGCTGAAAAACAACCCCACAGCATGATGCTGCCACCACCATGCTTCACTGTAGGGATGGTATTGGCCTGGTGTTGAGTGGTGCCTGGTTTCTGTTAGGATCTCCTGCTCTGTGCTGCCACGTCGCCATGGCAACCGGGAGGCAAGTGTTAGCGAAGTTACCTGAGCGCAGCTGATACTCCGGTCTGGGTTTTTACTGTGTAGTGGTTACAGGCTCTGTGCACGGCAGGGAATCCGGCGCTGGTTTTGTGCTCACAGTCTGTGAGGTCTCAGTGGGGCATGGACAGCACCTGCTGTATAAACCATCCTCTCAGGCTAGGCAAATGCTGCTGAATCTTTGTTTGTTAGTCAGTTCCAGAGAGTTAGCTAGTACTGTGCGACTTTGTATTTACTTGTTGCTTACTGCGAATAGGCCTTGGGATTCGGTACTTCATTCTGCCAATCCGGACCTAGCAGTAAGACTGGAGTCAGTTGTTTGACCTGCTGGGGTTCTTTTGCTATTCTGTGAACCCAGCAGGTTTGCGGCTGTACTCTCAGACCTGCTTGCTTAATCCTCCCTCACTGTGCAGGGCGTCCAGGTGTCAGTTTAGTGGCAGTAAGCTGAACCTGTGCCCTGCAAGTGGGGGTTAGGATTGTGGATACTCTCCTTGTGTCTATATTTCTATCTCTGACCAAGGAGTTTATTCCCACACCCGTTGGTAATCCTTTGGGGTTTTTTCTGTTGCTCTTAGCAACATCATTTCAGGTGCTCCACATGTTAAATCACTACACATCGCTTCATTGTCCGCTCTATTCCATCTGAGCATTCCTGACACTAGGGAGACACCCAATTCCTGAGCCTTTGGGCTTCTCCGTTCACTTTGTGTTTATTAGTTATTCCATCACCTCCTGCGTATGTTATGTTATACTGTCGTTTGCTTCGCTTCCCTCTCTGTTCATACACCGGTATACTCCTGTTAGCACTGGTGTGCGTAACATATTCAGCAGCCTTACTCCTATTGAAATTTTGTGGGAATATGGAGCATACCCCTCAAAATACTTTGCAACAGGTGGTCGATCAGGTGCAGGTCATGACTCGACAATTTAATGAGATGTCCATTAAAATGAACACCCCGCAGGCCACTACCGGAGCTCCCGCAGCAGCAGCGGCAAGTTCAGGGGTTAAGGAGCCGAAAGTAAATCTCCCGGATCGTTTTTCTGGAGAACGCTCGCAGTTCTTTTGTTTCAAGGAGAGCTGTAAGCTATATTTCAGGCTTAGGCCCCAGTCTTCTGGGTCGGAGATTCAGCGGGTGGGCATGGTGATTTCCTTGCTACAAGGAGACCCACAGGTCTGGGCATATGGGTTACAGCCTGACTGTCCGTCGCTTAAAAGTGTTGATGCTTTTTTTACGGCACTGGGCATTTTGTATGATGACCCTGACAAGATGGCTTCAGCCGAGGCTCAGATTACGGTTCTTAAGCAAGGGCGACGGCCAGCTGAGGTATATAGTATGGAGTTTCGGAGGTTGGCTCATGATACCCAGTGGAATGACCCAGCCCTGAGAAACCAGTACCGAAGGGGCCTTTCTGACCAGATAAAGGACCAACTGGTACAATATCCCTCGCCTGATAGCTTAGATCAGCTCATGCAGTTATCCATCCGGGTGGATAGACGGCTGAGAGAGCGTAGGCTTGAAAGGGAGACCGCAGTTTCCTTTTTTCCCAAGGGAACCTCAGACTCTGAGGAATATTCCGAGGAGCCTATGCAGATTGGGGCTACCCGCCTCTCCTCGCATGAGAAGACGCGGAGGAGACAGCAGGGTTTGTGTTTGTACTGTGGGAATAAAGGTCATGTTGTAGTATCATGCCCAGAAAAACCGGAAAACTTCAGGGCTTGAGGGTGATGGGAAATATCCTGTCAGGCCAGAAGTCAGAATTTCCTAAAAATACTTTTCTCATTCCGGTGACTTTGGAGATCCTCGGTCAAACTGTCAAGACTGAGGCCTTTGTTGACAGTGGGGCCGATGGGGTTTTCATGGACCGTCAATTCGCCCTGGAACACTCTGTTCCCTCAGTACCTTTGGCATCAGAGATTGAGATCTGTGGGTTAAACGGGGAACCATTGTCCCAGGGTAAAATTACCTCCTGCACCAGCCAAATTCCTTTGTTTATTGGAGCCACACACTCTGAAAAATTGTCTTCTTATGTGACTGTCTGTTCTTTTGCCCCATTGGTTTTGGGGTTACCCTGGTTAAGGGCCCATAACCCTCAATTTGACTGGGTCTCTGGGGAGATTCTTAGTTGGGGTAGTGATTGTTTCAGGAGTTGCTTGAGCCTTCCAGTCAGGCTCTCGCAGCTAAGTTTGCCAGGATTGCCAGGATGTTATGCAGATTTTGCGGATGTGTTCTCCAAAAAAGTTGCGGAGGTACTACCTCCCCATCGCCCCTATGACTGTGCCATTGATTTGTTGCCGGATGCTAAGCTTCCCAAGAGCAGGTTGTACTCCCTGTCACGTCCTGAGACTCAGGCTATGGCAGAGTACATTCAGGAGAACTTGGCTAAGGGATTTATCAGACCCTCACAGTCCCCAGTTGGGTCGGGGTTCTTTTTCGTGGGTAAAAAGGACGGTTCGTTGCGACCCTGCATCGACTTCAGGGAATTGAACCGTATCACGATTAAAAACTCGTACCCACTGCCTCTCATTTCGGTTTTGTTTGACCAGCTTCGTACTGCCACCATTTTTTCTAAGATTGACCTACGCGGTGCTTACAATCTAATCCGAATAAGAGAGGGGGATGAATGGAAGACTGCCTTTAATACCCACTCAGGGCATTATGAATATTTGGTGATGTCTTTTGGGCTCTCTAATGCCCCGGCAGTCTTCCAGGAATTCATGAACGATGTGCTCAGGGAATATTTGGATAGATTCTTAGTTGTTTATCTAGATGACATCCTAATCTTCTCTCATTCCCTGGAGGAACATCGGAAGCATGTACGCTTAGTCCTCCAGAAACTCAGAGACCACCAGCTTGGGGCGAAGCTGGAGAAGTGCGAGTTTGAAGTCCAGCAAATCGCATTTCTAGGGTATATTATCTCCTCAGAAGGTTTCCAAATGGAGGGTTCTAAGGTACAGGCAGTCCTGGATTGGGTGCAGCCCACTAGTTTGAAGGCGCTTCAGCGTTTTCTGGGCTTTGCGAATTTTTATAGACGGTTTATCGCTGGATTTTCGTCTATAGTGGCCCCCTTGGTGGCACTCACTAAGAAAGGGGCGGATGTTGCTCACTGGTCTTGTGAGGCCAAAGCGGCCTTTGCCCGTCTCAAAAGGGCATTTGTCTCGGCCAAGGTGCTGCGACACCCCGATCCAGAGCGTCCTTTTGTGGTAGAAGTGGATGCCTCTGAGATAGGTATTGGGGCAGTGCTCTCTCAGATGGGGGTGTCTGATAATCGCCTTCATCCCTGTGCTTACTTTTCCCGTAAATTTTCGTCTGCCGAGATGAATTATGATGTGGGTAACCGGGAATTGTTGGCTATAAAGGATGCACTTGGGGAGTGGAGACACTGGCTTGAGGGGGCTAAGTTTGTGGTCTCAATTCTCACCGACCATAAGAATCTGGCATATTTAGAGTCAGCGAAGCGGCTCAATGCCAGGCAGGCACGATGGGCTTTGTTTTTTGCTCGCTTTAATTTTTTGATAACATATCGCCCTGGGTCAAAAAACATCAAGGCTGATGCGCTCTCGCGGAATTTTGCTCCAGTTCAAGAGACCACCGAGGAGCCATTGCCCATTGTGTCCCCATCATGTATTAAAGTGGGCATTACCCAGGACCTCTTATCATTAGTCCTTAGAGCACAGGAGCAGGCTCCTCCAGACCTTCCGGTAGGTCTCTTGTTTGTGCCTCCTAGGTTAAGACAGCCAGTGTTCCTGGAATTCCATGCCAAGAGGTCGGCAGGGCATCCGGGTATTGCCAGAACTCGGGAGTTGCTGTCTAGGGCGGTGTGGTGGACCTCGGTGGCTAGGGATGTGGATCAGAGGGTTCGGGCATGTGACGTTTGTGCCCGAAATAAAACTCCTAGAGGGGTTCCTGTCGGCCCATTACATCCAATCTCTATTCCGTCTAAGCCATGGACCCACATTTCCATGGATTTTGTGGTGGACTTGCTCAAATCCTCGGGGATGACAGCCATTTGGGTTGTCGTTGACAGGTTTTCGAAGATGGCGCATTTCGTTCCACTGGTTGGGTTGCCATCGGCCAGACGCCTGTCTGAGTTATTTATGCAGCATGTTGTGCGCCTCCACGGGTTGCCACTTGATGTGGTCTCTGACCGTGGATCCCAGTTTGTGGCCAAATTCTGGAGGGCATTTTGTTCTGATCTCCAGATTTCTGTGAGCTTGTCGTCAGGCTACCATCCACAGTCTAATGGGCAGACTGAGAGGGTGAACCAGTCCTTGGAGCAGTTCCTCAGGTGTTATGTCTCCAAGTGTCATACTGACTAGGTTGCTCATCTGTCCATGGTGGAGTTTGCCTATAACAACGCGGCTCACTCTGCTACAGGGATCTCTCCCTTCCTTTGTGTGTATGGGCATCATCCTAAGGCCAATTCTTTTGACCCCCTGGATTCCACGTCTGGTGGTTCCTCTGTTGTTTCGGTCCTTAGGGGTATTTGGAGGAAAGTGAAGAAAGCCCTTGTGTCTGTGTCATTAGTGACCAAAAGGGTTTTTGATAAGCGGAGAAGACCCTGCAGCTTCAAATTAGGAGACTTCGTCTGGTTGTCCACCAAGAATTTGAAGTTGAGACAGCCATCTCATAAGTTTGGCCCCCGGTTCATCGGCCCTTATAAGATCACCAGGGTTATCAATCCGGTGGCATTTCAGTTAGATCTGCCCCGTTCATTGGGTATCAATAAAACATTTTATTGTTCCCTTTTAAAACTGGCGGTTAGTAATCCTTCTTCCAGTGGAAGACCTTCTCCTCTTCTGATACGGGGTCAGAGGGAGTTTGTGGTTGAAAGGGTTCTTGACTCCAAGATGGTTCGGGGTCGACTGTCATTTTTGGTGCACTGGAAGGGGTATGGCCCGGAGGAGCGGTCGTGGGTGCGCAGTTGTGATCTTCATGCCCCCAGACTGATACGCTCTTTCTTCTCGCAGTTCCCCGATAAACCCGGTGGTAGGGGTTCTTTGACCCCTCGTCAGAGGGGGGGTACTGTTAGGATCTCCTGCTCTGTGCTGCCATGTCGCCATGGCAACCGGGAGGAAAGTGTTAGCGAAGTAACCTGAGCGCAGCTGATACTCCGGTCCGGGTTTTTACTGTGTAGTGGTTACAGGCTCTGTGCACGGCAGGGAATCCGGCGCTAGTTTTGTCCTCACAGTCTGTGAGGTCTGAGTGGGGCGTGGACAGCACCTGCTATATAAACCATCCTCTCAGGCTAGGCAAATGCTGCTGAATCTTTGTTTGTTAGGCAGTTCCAGAGAGTTAGCTAGTACTGTGTGACTTTGTATTTACTTGTTGCTTACTGCGAATAGGCCTTGGGATTCGGTACTTCATTCTGCCAATCCGGACCTAGCAGTAAGACTGGAGTCAGTTGTTTGACCTGCTGGGGTTCTTTTGCTATTCTGTGAACCCAGCAGGTTTGCGGCTGTACTCTCAGACCTGCTTGCTTAATCCTCCCTCACAGTGCAGGGCGTCCAGGTGTCATTTTAGTGGCAGTAAGCTGAACCTGTGCCCTGCAAGTGGGGGTTAGGATTGTGGATACTCTCCTTGTGTCTATATTTCTATCTCTGACCAAGGAGTTTATTCCCACACCCGTTGGTAACCCTTTGGGGGTTTTTCTGTTGCTCTTAGCAACATCATTTCAGGTGCTCCACATGTTAAATCACTACACGTCGCTTCATTGTCCGCTCTATTCCATCTGAGCATTCCTGACACTAGGGAGACACCCAATTCCTGAGCCTTTGGGCTTCTCCGTTCACTTTGTGTTTATTAGTTATTCCATCACCTCCTGTGTATGTTATGTTATACTGTCTGTGAGTTCGTTTGCTTCGCTTCCCTCTCTGTTCATACACCGGTATACTCCTGTTAGCACTGGTGTGCGTAACAGTTTCTACCAAACATGATGCCTGGCATTCACGCCAAAGTGTAATCTTTGTCTCATCAGACCAGAGAATTTTGTTTCTCATGGTCTGAGAGTCCTTCAGGTGCATTTTGGCAAACTCCAGGCGGGCTGCCATATGCTTTTTAGTAAGGAATGGCTTCTGTCTGGCCACTCTACCATACAGGCCTGATTGATGGATTGCTGCAGAGATGGTTGTCCTTCTGGAAGGTTCTCCTCTCTCCACAGATGAATGCTGTAGCTCTGACAGAGTGACCATCGGGTTCTTGGTCACCTCCCTGACTAGGGCCCTTCTCCCCTGAGCACTCAGTTTAGACGGCCGGCCAGCTCTAGGAAGAGTCCTGGTGGTTCTGAACTTCTTCCATTTACAGATAATGGAGGCCACTGTGCTCATTGGGACCTTCAAAGCAGCAGATATTTTTCTGTACCCTTCCTTAGATTTGTGCTTTGAGACATTGCTGTCTTGGAGGTCTACAGACAATTCCTTTGACTTCATGCTTGGTTTGTGCTCAGACAAGTGTGGGACCTTACATAGACAGGTGTGTGCCATTCCAAATCATGTCCAATCAACTGAATTTACCAGAGGTGGACTCCAATTAAGCTGTAGGAATGTCTCAAGGATGATCAGTGGAAACAGGATGCACCTGAGCTCAATTTTGAGCTTCATGTCAAAAGCTGTGAATACTTATGTACATGTGATTTCTTAGTTTTTTATTTTAAATAAATTTAAAAAGTATAAAAAATAATCTTTTTTTCACGTTGTCATTATGGGTTATTGTGTGTAGAATTTGGAGAGAAAAAATGAATTTATTCCATTTTGGAATAAGGCTGTAACATAACAAAATGTGGAAAAAGTGAAGCGCTGTGAATACTTTCCAGATGCACTCTATGGTGACAGGGGCATAATATGGTGTCAGGGTTTACTGTGGGGTCTCAATATGATGTCGGGTGCATTACTGTTTGGATTTAATATGGTGTCAGGGGCATTACTGTGGGGGCTTAATATGGAGCTAGGGGCATTACTTTGTGGGGCATAATATGGTGTTGCTCAGAGTATGTGCACAGGAATTGTATTTTTACACACACACATTTTTTTTCTTTATTTTTTATTTTGTTTTATCGTATTTTTTTGTGTGGGGGGGCTGTCTATTTTTTCAGTCTCGGGGCCCACAATTTCTAATGGCAGCCCTGAGGGACACTCTATGTCTGAGTATGAGTTAAAACTTAATTCGTAAAATTGAGGAAAGTCTGTATCTGAACGCATCACATACATATATCACAGACGTACACTTATATATAAAGGGTATAGTGTCAGGGCTGAGTGTTTTAGTGAATCCGTTAACCCTGGACCAATCAAAGGTGTAGGTGCTGGTGTATGATGAAAGCAGGGAGGACGAAGAAAGTTCCGTTTCATATATTTATTAAAGGCAACAGTTCCAATAAGGAGTTAAATGACAATTATTAGTCACCATATATATACTGACGTATTGCAATGAATGGTATAATGATAAGCAGGAACAGTCTTAAAGATGCATTGAAGAAATGTTCATACAACTGAGTTTAAACAGGCTTGTGAAGAATTGTTCAAATGAAGCAATGACTGGTGCCAAACTGTAAGAAGTGTTAATTGGATATTGTAGACATAAATGAATAACTGTAGAGACTTGTACTGAAACTTAAAGGATAAACTGGAGGGCTGTGAAGAATTGTCCTTGATTGCAGTAACAATGAAAATACAATACTGAATAGAATACTTGAAAATTGTGAAGATAACACTTGAAGCACCGTGAAACTGCAGCAGACGACAATGGTGAAGAGTGAGTTAAACTGAGAGCTGATTAAACGAGCACCTGAGTTTAGTAGAATCTTCCAAAGGCTGTGTGATTGAAGCAGGCAGACAAGGTAACCTCTCACAAGACTCTGGAAATCCACTTGTTGCCACTGGGAGAGCAATTGATTGACTGGCAGCACAGCAGGGAGCTGGTGAATCTTTTGCAGTGAAGGCTGCAGGCAGACCTCTGGGAGTGGAGGCGATATCTGGACCACTGGAATCACACAAAAAAACACGGAGTGAGCACAGAGCTAGGGTACAGAGTAGCTACAACAAAGCACTGGCTCAGAGTAACATAATCCTAACCTACTTAAAGGCAGCACAAGCACGGGATTGGCTACCACCCACAGGTGTTTCACAAGTGCACTCGGGTGCTCATTTGGTCTCCAACATGGCCGCCTCCTATACTGCAGACTCACAGCGGTGCATTTTGGCCATTTGGTCCCCGCAGTCCCGGCTCCCAGAACCTGCATCACCTCTGCCGCTGACCATGCCGTGTCCCCACATGACCGCACAGCACCGCAAGCAACCGCACCGGCAAAGGACGGACCCCAGAACCCGCGGAGGTGAGTGATCGGTTCGTGACATATAGATAAGAATAAAGAGTAAATAATCCCCAAAGGAGACATTACCTAAATCTGGATAACTCTAGATGTGTCAGTGAAATATTAATTAAAAAATATTTTTGTTATCAATATAGCGTTAAATACTGTCAAATAGACTGACAGCTAATATATTACTTGTTATAATACACTGTCCTTGATTCTGGGCAGATATTGTATATACTGTAAAATAAATGTTCCAATTACTAAATCTTGTGAGATCTAACAATAGAAGATACACCCAGGTTGTCTCCTAATTGATCATACAAACAGGCACATACTGTACAGTGTACATATATCTTGTACATAATTCATCATACGAATATCATGCACGTGTGTATCAAATCAGCAGAAATTATATCTCTTAAGGGGAAACAGTTAGCTTCCTGATGGATGGGATCCCGGTGGCCAATATAGTGACGCCGGGATCCTGAAGGAGGATGCAATGCCGGCGTCACA
The DNA here is from genome assembly GCF_028390025.1 of Pseudophryne corroboree. Taxonomy (NCBI): domain Eukaryota; kingdom Metazoa; phylum Chordata; class Amphibia; order Anura; family Myobatrachidae; genus Pseudophryne; species Pseudophryne corroboree. The sequence continues at coordinate 535,301,860 of NC_086449.1, forward strand.
TTACCGACAGCCAGCCTTCCGATCGCACTGGCGTCCTGCCACTGGGTTGGGGGAGGTTAGGTCTAGGCAGGAGATGGGTGGTTAGTGTTAGGGAGCAGGGATGGACCGGGGAGGAAGGATTAAGTTTAGTCACTTAGAAGGTAAGGTTAGGGATAGGCATCAAGTGGGGAGGGGTAGGATTTAGGCAGCGGGGAAGGGAGGGTTAAGGTTAGGCACCAAGCGAATAGGGTTAGGCACCACTGGGGAGGGTTAGGGTCAGGCACCCACAAGGGAAGGTTAGGGTAGGCAGACGGTGGGGTCTATTCATGTAAGAATGTGATGGTTTGGTTTTACTTATCACAAAACATCGCATTCTTATGGGTGGGTTCCTTTCATATACTTACTTCTGTGCACGCGCCATCTGAAAGGAATGCGGAGAAGATACGCTGGCAGCGCAGCAAGCTGGGAAAAAGGGGCGTAGACAGCAGCACAGAGATTGACAGGAGCAGGGGTGAGCTCAATTTTCCGGGCATTTTTCGTCAGCTTGGTGCAGTCTACACCATCTTTAGAGAGAGAGAAGTGTAAAGCAGTGCTTTCTGCTGCTACGTGAATTGCAGTTACCATACAAATGTATGGTACTGTGATTTAAGCACAGAGCAGATCAACCGCAGGAAAAGTAATACGTTTCTCCATTGTAACCTGATCTGTGAATTGCAGGAAGCAGAGAAAAGCCCCGTTTACCTCTTAATGGGGCTTTTCTCTGCTTCATGAATAGATCCCAGTGTCAGAGCAGGTCAGCAGGTACAAGGAATGGAGCAAGGAAGGCAGGTACCAGTAACGGAGCATAGAGGCAGGTACCAGGAATGGAGCACAGGAGACAGGAAGCAGGAATGACACAGGAAGACCGGAACAAGAAATCAGGAACATAACTTCACAAGAAGCACATGGACTAGCACAAGGCTTTGGAGCAAGGTTTGGGAGCCTATACTTTGGCACTGTCCTGTGCTCAGAGACTCCCTTTTAAAGGGAGGAGATACAATTATCTCGCCAAATGTGACATGTCCCTTTAAATTCTGCACAGAGTGCCGGCCATGTCCGTATGGGAGCTGTGGGCGCCTGCACTGAGACTGTAGCCATAGGGGGAAGCGGGCCGGTGGAAGTTCCCTTCCTGCTGCCCTGCTGCCAATCCATCAGACCAGTGCCGGATATATTCCTCTTTTTGTCCTTCTATAGTATTATGGTTCTGATTTGGTTCTTAATCGGATGCAGTGTCAATGTATTGGATATTCCTGTGTAGTGACTGAGAGGTGAGAATGAGGTGGCTATTTGACGGAGATGGTCTGTCTTGTGGGTATATAGGAGTGTCGCAGGCATGTCACTGAAGTGACTGTGAAATCAGATGTATAATCATTCACATTGGTGGCCACACTCTGATGCACAATCTGCACCCAGCAATGGGCTGGTGCAAGTTTTGATGTTTTGAAGATTTGGTGCAACCAATGGTTGCATCTAAAGACACATCAAGCAGTATTTGAACATCTAAAGACACTTAAAGTGGGCATCTCAGTCATTGTACATGCAGACACATGGATGAACCTGCGAAGGACTTGTAGCAGTACAGTATGTGCATAAAGTTACAGAAACAATACCAGCAAAAGGCGCACCAGCAAAAGGTGCACCAGAGATGCTGCAGCGTATAAGGCAGCGTATAAGTCAGAATCAGGCCCTACAGTATGTGGATCTGATTCCCCTGTCAAAATACCCATACAGTGGTGCTTTAGAGCATTTCTTACCTTCAGACTGTTGTCATAACAACCAAAATTGAACCTGTGACTACTAACAGTGTTAGATACCTATTGGTTACTTTAGCAGCAGCCACAGAATATGAGTTTTAGTAATCCAGAAGAAGTCAAAAACTGCTCCATATTCAATAGGGTCTTACCATTTTTTTTTAAAGTCTACTTACACCTCTAAAATCTTTAAAATTGTTTTATTTTAATATATAATGTCTATTTTTCACTAGAATGGCATTTATGATGGCATTATACCAGTTATAAACTGTGTGTTGCTTTCTGGAAATTCATAAGCACTGGGCTGACCATTACTGCTGTTGTAGTGTGGCTCACCCTCTGGATTTATAAGCCTGCTACCAGCAATGGCAGTAATCAGTGCATGGTGCACATCTGCTGCAGGCCACGCTTGGAGCAGTCATTGCCTGATCTCTCTCCCTCAGAGTGAATACAGTTCTTTCAGAGACCTATTATATGGTACATACTGTACATATAAACACAATATATATGGCATCCAGGGTCGGATTAAGGTCTGTGGAGGACCTGGACAACAAACTTGTGGGGGCCCTTATTAAATAAATATATATATATATATATATATATATATATATACAGCAAATTGAACTCCTGTTATGGGACTGTCTTGCTAAGGTGCCCTCCTCCGGGGACTAAGTCCATATGGAAACCAGCAAACAATGACGAGGCGGCACTCAGAGTCTTCAAAACGGCAACAAACTTTATATTAGTGCATATCAACGTTTCGGGGTCTCCCCCTTCGTCAGGATTAGTGCAAAATGGCAATCTGTGCAAATAAATACTACTTACTCCCAATAAGAACATCCCCACATGCATATGCCGCTGGCCGCGCCATCCCGGCCTCCAGACTGACGTCACCAGCGTCTCCGCGGAAGTTACGCGCCGGCGCCCGGGGGCGCGTCCATGGCAACGCAACCTGGTAACAGAAATGTAAACAATTACACCAATGAAACAGCACCGTGCCCGCTGGAAGCACCAGCGTAAAGTGTACATAAAAAGTGCTCAATGCTGTATCCAACAGCTCCATATCTAAAAACATTCAGTGTGACACATATAAGCTACCAGGCTGCTAAAAAAATAAGTGAAACCACACCAATTGCAATGAAAAACAAATACATATATATCTCCGAGCTTCATATAAAGTGCACATTAATTGTTTAAACCATACTGAAAACTATACATTAAACTACTGCTACTCCCTAACACTTTCAGATTTTCCTACTGAGTACAACTCATGACTAAAATTTAGCTATTAAATAAAGTTAATGAGACCTAAATTATCATTAAGACCCATGGGTCTGAGAGTATTTAACCTGTGGATCCACCGTGATTCTAACTGTAGGAGTTTTTTCCCTCTATTTACACTTCGCATAGATTCAGGTACATGGTCAATTATTCTATGCTTAAAAGTGGCCATAGTGTGTCTATGCTCCACAAAATGTTTGGCCACAGGTTGGTCACCCTTTCCTGCTATAAGGGCATTCCTATTGGCCAACCTGTGTTGTGCCATCCTGATCTTGAATTGACACTCAGTTTTGCCTATGTAGTACCTACCACACGGGCACATTATGGCATAAACCACAAATTTAGTGGTGCATGTTAAAGGCCATCTAATAGGGAATTTTTTCCCGGAACATGGATGTATGATATGGTCACCTACAGACATGTGTGAACACGTCGTGCACCCTGTGCACTTGAAGCAACCGTTCTTCCGCCTCAAAAAACGTTTGGGTTCCTCTCTGAATTTAGCCATATCCGTCTTAACAAGCATGTCCTTAATGCTGCGGCCCTTAACATAGGTGGGCATGATCCGCTGTTGCTTAAACATTGGCAACTCAGGATCAGATGTCACCAACGGCCACAACTTTTTGACCTGTTTTTGCACATGCTGGCTGTGTATATTAAACTCACTAACCCATGGGATCACACCACCTAATTTCTTCGTGCCTGAAGCTACCAAGCAGTCAACTCTATCTTTGTTCAATATCTATATATCTATATCAATTTACCCTAATCTTGCGCTATATTTAGGCAGCACCTCTTGAATAACCCTTCTGCTAGAATAGGGTTCTGGATATTGTGATAGAAACAAATTCAGAGAGCACTCGAAATTATTCTAATTAAAATTCAAATTTAAATCAACAACCAAATGTACATAATAAAATGTATTGCACAATTAGATTGAACATACAAAGTGCATACTTAAAACACATTCAACAAACAAACCCCTTTATAGCTGATAAATTTTGGGGGCTAGTGTTCTTAGAAGAGAATTGGTCTCTATATCCAATGCGTTTCGTCCTATGCGGACTTCATCAGGGGAAATCGGTTAAAAAGAAAAATCTGTTGTAAGCGCCATCCATATATAACGGTAGGCCCTCAATAGATGAGGGATGCCCCCAATATATCTAGGTGCTAACTACTACTATAGTTCAGATGAGACTCTAAACTTCTAGATGTACTGAAACAACCAGTGGTTGATATCTTTTATAGTGGACCTTATGCAATTTGAAATGTGAGATTAATCAGAAGTGTCTACAAGCGACCATAAATTCTCATAGTGATTCAAGACTTTTATAACATCCTTAGTGGATTTCCAACAGGATGTGTATCAATCCCTTCTCCAAGAGCAATATATATATATATATATATATATATATATACCAGAATGAAAATAAACGGCACTCAAGAAAACTGTAGTTTAGGAAAAAATGCGGTCTACGTTTCGGAGACCTTTAATCTCCGTCGTCAGGACATGTCCTGACGACGGAGATTAAAGGTCTCCGAAACGTAGACCGCATTTTTTCCTAAACTACAGTTTCCTTGAGTGCCGTTTATTTTCATTCTGGTATATACTTCATCTATTCAGGCACCGGAACCAGCTGAGTATTGAGATTGAGTGCCGGACACTGATCATAGATAGATAGATAGATAGATAGATAGATAGATAGATAGATAGATAGATAGATAAACATTATTACCCCTCAGGTCCAGCCCCAGGCACCTCAGCGCTGCAGCACAGGGGGTAGCGGTAAGGGGAGCTGGCACCACACAACACAGAGCTCCAGTCCCAGCAGGTCACATACACTGCTGACGCCGCTGAGGAAGGAACCGAGGGTAAAATGACGTTGCCTCACTCTCAGCTCCTGGACGTCATGCAAATACCCGAGGCCACTGCTGCGAGTGTGAAATCCAGCGAGAGTCTGACTGCAGTCTGCACCAGCACCTCGGAGGGCGGCGCTGACTGCAGCCGTGTACTTGGGAAATCAGAGACACCGCAGAATCATGCTGTGTTCCGATTTCAGTGCCGGCGGTGTGTGCAACTCAGGGGGAGAGTGTGGTGCATGGCCGATGCTAGTGTGTTCAGCGCCTCCCTGCAAACTATAAATTGTGCCCTCTCTCCCATACTTAATAAAGGGACAGTGCGCGCCGAAGACGTGTGCCGCAAAGGGGTGGGGTCTCCCAAAGAAGGGGCGTAGCCATACAATAGTACCCCCAATTCAAATTACACCACACAGTAGAACAATCTTATACATATACACACACACATACACTGAGCCTCCATACACACACATACACCATGCCACCATACACACTGTGCTCCCAAACACGTACACTGTGCCACCATACACACACACACACACACACACACACACACACACACACACACACACACTGTGCCACCATACACACTGTGCTTCCATACACACATACACTGTGCCACCATACATACATATACTGTGCCACCATACACACATACACACACTGTGCCACCATACACATACACACACTGTGCCACCATACACACTGTGCTTCCATACACACATATACTGTGCCACCATACACACTGTGCTTCCATACACACATACACAGTGCCACCATACACACATATACTGTGCCACCATACACACTGTGCTTCCATACACACATACACTGTGCTCCCATACACACATACACTGTGCCACCATACACATATACACACATATACTGTGCCACCATACACACACACATGACATACACTGTGCCCCCATATAGACAGGGCTACCATATAGACATATAGGACTCACCCCCCTGTAGAGCTGACACTTCCTGGTCACGTGACTGCTCAGCACCAGTCATGTGACCTGTATTCGGAAGACCGCACTTAGTATCAGCTCCCTGAGCCCCGGTATCACTTCAATAGCTGGAGTGGAGACTTTTTTCTCAGCGCGATACTGCAGGTCCGCGGCTGTATTCTCCAGTGGGAGGAAGGTGTGTGGAGGAGGGCAGCAGCGCACATGGACACCGGCAGAGTAGCAGAGCAGGGAGAGCACCTCCCTGCTTTGCAGACTCTGCTCAGCGGGTAGCGCTGGCTCTGAGTGTGGGGGCCCCTAATGTGTGTGGGGGCCCCTGGACGACCACCCCTGTCGCCTCTGCTTGGATCCGGCCATGATGGCATCAGTGGTGTAACTTCATCCCAGTTACCCAGAGGTAAGATAAATGTTGGTACCCCCCCCCCACCACATGCTAAATAGGGGCAGCACCCAAAAAAAGGTGTGGTCTCACACAGTAGTACAACCGTATTTTAATTACACTGCACAGTAGTAAAACTTATTCACATTATGAAACACAGTAGTGTCCCTTATTCACGTTATGTCACATAGTAGTGTCCCTTATTCTGTAATGTCACAGTAGTGCCGCTTACAAATTATGCCACACAGTAACAGTGACCACGCTGAGCCAAAAAAACGTGGGTCCTGGGTACCCCTAACTTTTAAAAATTAGGGTTCTACCTGTCTTTATCTGGGTCCCATCAGTCATACACCATCACCTTCTCACCCCCCTACAGCACATACACAGTCACTGGCTCTCACTCCCTGCAGCACATACAGTCACCTGCTCACCTTCCCCGCACCCCTTACACAGTCACCCGCTCTCCTCCCCACCTGCAGCACGTACAGTCACCTGCTCACCTCCCCTGTAGCACATACACAGTCACTCGCTCACCTCCTCCACAGCACATACAGTCACCGTTTCACCTCCTCCGCAGCACATACAATCACCCGCTCACCCCCCCGCAGCACATACACAGCCACACGCTCACCTCCCCTGCCCCAAAGCGCACACACAGCCACACGCTCATCTCCCCCCCAAAGTACATACACAGTCACCTGCTATCCTCCCCCCGAAGGACATACACAATCACACACTCACCCCCCCAAAGCACATACGCAGTCACCCACCCCAAACCCCCAAGTATATACACAGTCACCCCACTCCAAGCACATACACAGTCCCTCCCCGCTAGCATACACACAGTCACCCGCTCATCTCCCACCCCACTCCTGAAGCACATACACAGTCACCCGCTCACCTTCCCCCCAAAGCATATACACAGTCACCCGCTCACCCCCCAAAGCACATACACAGTCACCAGCCCCCTTCCCCCAAACACATACACAGTCACATCCCCCACTCTAAGCACATACACAGTCACCCGCTCACCTCCCACTGCAGCACATACAGTCAGAGCCGGCCCTAGGCATAGGCAAACTAGGCAAATGCCTAGAGCATTTGGAATGTCTAGGGGCACAAGCAGCTTCTGCTGATTAAAATGATATGCGGCATGCCTATATTCTGTGTGTCACTGCAGCTGTATCTGCATACAAAATGCTACATTACAGTGTATTCCTGGAAATCACTGTAAAGTAACATTTCATATGCAGATACAGCCGCATTGACACACAGAATATAGGCATACCACATATTGGGGATAATTCCAAGTTGATCACAGCAGGATTTTTGTTAGCAGTTGGGCAAAACCATGTGCACTGCAGGGGAGGCAGATATAACATGTGCAGAGAGAGTTAGATTTGGGTGTGGTGTGTTCAATCTGCAATTTAATTGCAGTGTAAAAATAAAGCAGCCAGTATTTACCCTGCACAGAAACAAAATAACCCACCCAAATCTAACTATCTCTGCACATGTTACATCTGCCTCCCCTGCAGTGCACATGGGCCCTCATTCCGAGTTGTTCGCTCGGTAAAAATCTTCGCATCGCAGCGATTTTCCGCTTAATGCGCATGCGCAATGTCCGCACTGCGACTGCGCCAAGTAAATTTGCTATGCACTTAGTAATTTTACTCACGGCTTTTTCATCGTTCTGGTGATCGTAATGTGATTGACAGGAAATGGGTGTTACTGGGCGGAAACAGGCCGTTTTATGGGCGTGTGGGAAAAAACGCTACCGTTTCCGGAAAAAACGCAGGAGTGGCCGGAGAAACGGAGGAGTGTCTGGGCGAACGCTGGGAGTGTTTGTGACGTCAAACCAGGAACGACAAGCACTGAACTGATCGCAGATGCAGAGTAAGTCTGAAGCTACTCAGAAACTGCTACGAGGTGTGTAATCGCAATATTGCGAATACTTCGTTCGCAATTTTAAGATGCTAAGATTCACTCCCAGTAGGCGGCGGCTTAGCGTGAGCAACTCTGCTAAAATCGCCTTGCGAGCGAACAACTCGGAATGACCTCCATGGTTTTGCCCAATTGCTAACAAACTTGCTGCTGCGATAAACTCAGAATTACCCCCATCATTTTAATCAGCAGAAGCTTGTGTGTCCTAGTCACATAGCAATGCATTTAAGTCTGCAAAAAAAGGCACCCAACATTAGCAGAGCTGGCCGGGAGCTGCCTGCTGCATGGTGTATTGAGGCAAGATGTATAAGGACACATCTGTATCCAAGCAGAGGAGGAGGTCACAGTGTTAGCAGCCATGTGAGTGCTGTGTGCGGGTGGATTGGTTGTGCAATAGTGTCTGGAATATGTGTGGGCATTATGTGGTCATGTATAAATGCATTAATAATATGTGTCAGATGTGTAAGGGACATTATGTGTGTCATTATGTGTATAAGGGAATTAGTAATGTGCGGCATATGTATAAGGGCATTGATAAAGGTTGGCATAATGTGTAAGGTGCATTATGTATGTAAGAATATTAATAATGTGTGTTGTGTATGGTGCATTATGTTTGTAAGGATATTAATAATGTGTGCCATGTGTATGGGGCATTACTGTGTAGTATTATGTGTATAAAGGCATTACTAATGTTTGGCATTATGTGTATAAGGTGCTCTACTGTGTATACATTACGTATAGAAAGGGCACTACTGTTTGGTCTAATGTAAATAAAGAGCAATATGGTGTGGTGTAATTAGAATAAGTGGCACTACTGTGAGGAGTAGTGTGTGTATATAAGGTAAAGTGGTACTACTGTGAATAAGGGACACTATCGCATGATATAATGTGACTAAGGTTGCACTATTGTGTGGCGTAATTTGAATTGGGGGTACTATGTGGCCGTGCCTCTTCCCAGCAAGAATACGGCACTTTTTGGGCTGCGCTCTGAAATATAGGGGATAGGAACACCAAAATGAGAACTGCTATGGGTAAGGGGTGATGGTGCTGGGAAAGGGGTGCAGGATCAGAGGCAGAACTAGCAACGGTGCTAGGGGGCACCCGCCAAAATGTTGCCTAGCGCATCATATTGGTTAGGGCCAGCTCTGCATACAGTCACCCGCTCACCACCTCTGCAGCACATATTCACCCACTACCCCCTCCCCCCGCCGAAGCACATACACAGTCACATTCTCACCTCCCATGCCCCAAAGCACACACACAGTCACCCGCTCATCTCCCCTGGAAGCACATACACAGTCACCAGCTCACCCCACCAAAGCACACACACAGCCCACCCCAACCCCCAAAGAACATACAGTCGGGTGTGGTATGTTAGACAGAATATGGTTTCTAGGTCGACGGGAACTCTAGGTCGACATGTACTAGGTTGTCATGAAAAAGGTCAACATGAGGTTTTTTAAATTTTTTGGGTGTCGTTTTCTTCGTAGAGTGACCGGGAACCCCAATTAGTACACCGTGTCCCCTCACATGGATCGCTTCGCTCGCCATGCTTCAGCCAAGGTGCCTCGCTGCACTCGGCACAGGTTACCGATCCCAGTTGTAGTCCATGTGGATCGTAAAGTATGAAAAAGTTTAAAAAATGATTAAAAATGTGAAAAACTCATGTCGACCTTTTTTCATGTTGACCTAGAACATGTCGACCTAGAGTCCCTGTCGACGTAGAAACCATGTCGACCTACTTACTGTTGACCATTAGTGGTCGACCTAGACAGTGTCGACCTAAGTCTTGTCGACCTAGAGACCGGATCCCCATACAGTCACCCCACTACAAGCACATACACAGTCACTCCCCCTAGCACACACACACAGTCACCCACTCATCTCCCATCCCCCTGAAGCACATACACAGTCACCCACTCACCTCCCCGAAAAGTACATACAGTCACCTCCCTCCCTCCAAGCACATACACAGTCACCCCTCACCTCCCTCCCTCCCCCAACTAACCCCCCAACCATAGGTCTTGCATTTACTAGATAGTTATTGTTTATGACCACACCATTATAACAGTGCTGCTGCTGCTGCTGCTGCTGCTGCTTTTACCGTATCTGGTGCTCTCACCTCTCCTGATTTCTGTCCACACACAGTCACAGGCTGACAGCCATGCAGCTCTTCTCTCTGCACGACCGTACACTGCAATTTCTCCCTGATTCTCTGCACATCCAACCACTCAGGGTCGCAGTCAGATGGTACATGATGTCTGCGACCCACAGAGCACTGAATCCAGGTCACGGGAGAGGAGCGCCGCGCTGATGATGGTCAGAGCACCGCTCAGCAGCTCCTCTTGCAGGAAGGACCCAACGCTCCGACAGAAATGCCTTCCCCGGCAGCTGGCACTGCATGGACGGGGGACAATGAAGGAGCAAGGTACCCCATTCAGGGCTGGAGCCTGGTGGCAACTGACTCCATTGCCTCCAGGAATTACGTCCCTGCATGGCATAACATATAAAGTGAGGAAGACTAGAGGAAATAGGGATACCAGGGTCTTAAATTTTATTTGAACATACTTGTCAAATGACCGCCGGACATGCATACCCAACCCGTGAAGCATTCTGGGGTTTGGCACTGGCAGCTAACTCCTTTTTCAGATGGGCTACTTACCACAGAAATTACTGGGAGGTGGTTCTGTAGGAACCCTGCAGACCGTCCATGTGCAATAGTGGTGCGTGGTTTCCACAGAGAAATGATCGGTAATGCAATGCAAACACTGGTTTTAAGGGGTACCACCAATATTAAGGATCCCCCGGATATAACATGGAGGGACCACAACAGATATATCCAATATTGCCGCTGTCCCTCCATTTCTGAGTGCAAAGCAGCCCCTATAGGTTGCATTCTGGAGCTTGGTTTCAATAGTTAACACCATTTGATGATGGCATTATCCTATAGTAGCCAACAACCACTCATGTAAGTCCACAGACGCCAAACCAGAAGGCAGAGTGATAGCCTCAGCTATCACTCCGCTTCCAGCACTATACCAGGATGGGCTCGTATCGGAGACTGTCTCCCAGCAAGAGCTTGCTACTAAATCCATGCAGGGCTGGATTAACAATGGGGTGGGTGGAGCTGCAGCTCCAGGCCCTCCCATGACTGTAGGCTCAGACCAAGAAGCAGCAGACTGGGCCAGGTGCCTTGATTGGTATTTGGCCAGTTAAGTGGTATTTGATGCGGACGGATGCTACTTCATTCATTTGCAGCATTTGACCAATGTATCAGCTCAGCTGCAGCTACAGTACATTCAGTACATATACACTACTGCTGCGTGGAAACAGGCAGCCCTGTATTAGTTGGCAATGCACCCGACAGTCACCAGGGGGCGACGTCGAGATTATTTTTTTATAAGTTGAAAATTAAAGTAAACTAGGCGCTGGCGCTTGTCATCCGCCCACTATGTTTCTGCTAGCACCTTCAGCTGAGGGGGTTGTCTGACTCTGCTGCACTGCAGGGGACTGCATGACCCCATCTCCTCTCCTCCTCCACTGGCTTGCAGCATCAAATGACACTGTTTTTATTATCCCCTGCATATAGAACAAGTCAAAGGTAAGCAGATACCCTCCCCTTTTCTATTTTTTCCTTTCTGTGCCAACCCCTCTACCCTTTTCCAGCATGTGCTGTACCCTCTGCATTTTGCCTCACTATGCTGTCATCCCCCAGCCCTTTTCCTGCCAATGACAACATCTCTATTTTCCTGTCTATGCCAGCCTCTCTGCTGCTTCTCCTGCCAATGCTAGCCCCTCTTACTTTATCTATGTCAGCCCCCAGCCCTTTTCCTGTCTCTACCAGCCTCTCTGCCCTTCTCCTGCCAATGCTAACCACTCTTACTTTACCTGACTATGCCAGCCCCCTGCCCTTTTCCTGCCTAGGCTAGCCTCTCTGACATTGCCTGCCTATGCCAGCCCCTCTGCCCTTCTCCTGCCAATGCTAGCCTCTCTTTTTTACCTGACTATGCCAGCCTGCCTGCCCTTTTCCTACCTATGCCAGCCCCACTGCCCTTTTCGTGCATATGCCAGCCTCTCTGGCATTTTTGTTACATGTTCCAGACTCCATGCCCTTCTATTTGCTTCCATATCTCTACCCATCCTTCTTATGTTCCATCCTGTTGTTCTGTCTGTACCAGCCAATATGAATTTACCCAGTCTACACTGCTAGCCTCTATGCTGTTCCCCTTCTGCACCAGCATCTCTCTGCCCTTCCCTATCTCTGCCCACCTTTCTACCCTTCTACTGTCTATGCCAGCCTCTGCCAGTCCTTGTTTGTGCCAGCATTTCTGCTTTTCTTGTGTCTGTGCAAGCTTTTCTGTTCTTTTTTATTGTGCCAGCCTTTACGTATGCTCTTCTCATGTCTGTTGCAGTCATTCTGCTCTTCTGCCATCTGTACCTGCCGCACTGCCTATCCCATCCTTACAGTTCCCTTGTCTGCACAAGTCTCTCTGCCCTTCTGCATCAGCCTTTCTACCCCTCCCGTCTGCGCCAGCCTCTCCGACTTTCCTATCTGCACCAGCCTCTCTGACTTTCCCGTCTCTGTCAGTCTCTCTGCCCTACCCATCTGTGTCAGCCAATCTGCCCTTCCCATCTGTGTCAGCCTCTCTGCCCTTACCCGGTCTGTGAAAGCCTGTCTGCCCTTTTTATCTGTGCGTCTTTAAGCTAACCTTAAGTAGCTACGGGGTCCCTTTCAGTCTTTAGAGGTTAAGCACCCTACAAGTTGCAGTCTCAAAGGTAGCTGGTAAAGTTAATGAATCACAGTCAATTGCAGAATTTAGCACAGTTCTGAAATATTAGGTAGCAGACAGCAAATACCCAGTATGGGGTAAGCAGTCCAGTGGAAAGTAAGGAATGGCATGCAGATTCCTAGCAAAGTTCAGTCAGTATGAGAGCATGCATAAGCTAGCAGGTTTAACAGTGCACCATTGTATGCAGGATACCCGTTACTGGTAACAGCCTTTAGTAAAGTCTAATGTAGCAACAGGTTAGGATAAAGTATTATAGTTTTAGCAGGCACATGATGATAGATGGGAGCATTAATGAAAGTACTTGAAGGCAGAACATCAAGCTGTGCCATTGAGTTTACAAGGAGGGTACTGTGAGGATACGGATTCTCAGATCACTCAGGTATACAGTTTAGTAAAGTGGCAAATGCCCTTTATTGTAAATATACACACACAGTACACTAAAACAGTAACTATTACATGCCACTAGGGTATCTCACTTACTAGGTCCCCACAATAGTATAAGATTACAGATGTATGAGGGAGTATCTATATAGCCGAGCCACCAAGTCTGCACTCCCAGGAAAAGCTTGTCATCCAGTGTCCACAATGCATCCATAGACGAGCCTTACTCAGCACACTGGCAGCCTCATCCTCAGTGCACGTCCAGTAGCGTTTTTGGAATGAGAGGATAACAACAATGCTTCTAGGCCTCAGCACACTGGAAGCGCTATCCTACCAGTAGCTTTCAGAAGCAATACACCTCATTCCGCTCAGGTCAAGAACTCTACTCTCTCTGACCTTCTGTGTAGATTTCTCCTCACCAGAAGAGCCCACTCCTCTTGTTATACCCTCCCCTCTCTTTTCATCACACATGCTGGTCAGTGAGGAGGTCACAGAGGAGTGGAGACGAGGTGTATGGGCTCCTGTACACAATGGGGTGTATGGAATCAGATTACCTGCAGCTCCATACAGAAACTGTTTACTACTGAACCTACTCCTCCTAATCACATCTGATTGTACAGCTAGGGGACTTACATTACAATTAACTGATTTAACTATGTTACTTACACTCTGGCATACAATCACACACATTGCACACAGTATAACCAAATAAACTGCATATTCTTAATATAACAGATAAAACATAACTGTACAATATAATAACAACATAATACAATACAATATTGCCTAGCATATAACTAATAACATATTGGCAATTAGTGGAGTCCAAGGTTAGGACCAGGGCTAGGAAAGTAACCGCTGGTATTTCACCACTGTGCGACACGACGCGCCGACTGTGGCGTCACAGGTACTACCAAAGAACATACAATTTAGTGTGCAGTACCAGTTCACAATTTGCAGATGCACGCACCCTCTGGAATAAGTCAGGATATACAATCACAATAGTTCCTCAGTTGTAGATTATGAAGTATCAGTCCCTCCAGAACAAATTAAAAAAGATTTCTCTTCACTCGCATCTTATCTCCCCATATCAGTGTTCCTCAAACAAAACAGAAATGATGGGGTATATAGTGAAGTACAGTTTATTATAAAATATATGCAAACATCAGCTTCAATAAAATCAGCTTCAGTGAAAATCCATCAATTGCTAGGTCAAGTGTGCGTACCAAAATTCGTGGGGTGTCATGAAGTGCCCACCCAAATGCGTTTGTATAATGTTACTCAGGTACCTCCCGGGATATCTGCACCCTTTCACCACTGGTTGGGCAGCTTCTTCTCCACTTTATATTTATTTGGTCTGCTACAGTCTGTCCCAGATATCACCAATGCATTTCTGCTCCTTAGAGCCTTTATCAAGGTGTGTGGTGGACAGAACAAACCCCAAGTATTTAAACCCCAGGGTGTGATACTATTGGTCCAGACTGTTCAGAACTTGATTTCCCTCTTTCTACAATTTTTACATACGCATCCACTACTTTAGCTCATTCATTGACCTTTCCCTATTAAAACCATTTATCACATTCTAATTTTTTCTTAATATTTTATGTGCAAAATATATAAACCGTTCATGCGTTCCAGCTCCCTGGAGTAAAATAACATCAGGTAGGTATTATAAAGTGGTAAATACAGTCATAATAAGCTTAAGAACAAAATATCCATATATGATGTAAAGTGCTTTGTGCATTCACACTGGTGGGAAATATATACCTTAAAAATGGGCAGAGAACATAATGTAAGACTACAGAAAACATTTGAGTTCAAAATCTAGATTTAACCCCTTTGGTGCTAGGGTCCCAAAATCATAAATCCATTTCATTTTTGATGGGCGAGTTTCTCTTCCACATTTCGTTTACGCTAGTGACTTTGGACCATTTTTATACCTATCACTTTAATCAGAGCATGTAAGTTGTTTTTATGTACCTCTCTAAAGTGATTTGAAACTGAGTGGTTTTCATATCCTTTTTTGATATTACGGACGTGTTCTGACCAGCGCTCCTTTAGGGGTCTGGACGTCCGTCCGATATACTGTAGACCACAACTGCATTCAATTAAATAAATACAATTCTTCGTATTGCAGGTTATAAAATTATTAATGCTATAACTGAACCCTGTTGTCATTAATTTGAACTCTTCAATTTTACTGGGTTGAGTTGTATGGCTCCTGCATATTTGGCATAAGCCACACCTATGGAATCCTTTTGTTTTTATGTGTCCTAATTTTTTTGGAGCAATAGCACTTTTCACTAATTTTTGTTTTAGATTAGGTGCTTTTATATATAAATTTAGAATTTTGGGGTATCACGGTTTCTAACGCAGGATCCCTCTTTAATAAGTGCCAATGTTTTCTTCTAATTTTTTCTACTTCTTTATGTTGGCCATTATATGTAGTAATAAAGGGTAGAAGAATGGGGGTAATTCAGACCTGATTGCTAGGCTGCGTTTTCGCACAGCGAGTGATCAGGTCTAAACTGTGCGTGCGTATGCACCGCAATGCACAGGCGCGTTGCATGGGTACAAGCAGATCGCCACTCAGCGATGGGTTTGTGCGACGGATCCGTTCGCACGGGCGATCGCAAGGAGAACAACAGGAAGAGGGCGTTTGTGGGTGGCAACTGACCATTTTCTGGGAGTGTTTGGAAAAATGCAGGTGTATCCATGCATTTGCAGGGAGGGTTTCTGATGTCAAATCCGGTCCTGGACAGACTGATGTGATCGCAGCGGCTGAATAAGTAATGGGCTGTGCAGAAACTGCACAAAATAAGTTTGTTACCGCTCTGCTACACATGCGTTCGCACACTTGCACAGCAAAAATACACTCCCCCTGTAGGCGGCGACTATCCGATCGCAGCAGTGCAAAAGTTGCCTGCTAGCGATCAGATCTGAATTACCCCCATGTCATTATTTTCTTTTTTTACTTTAGGTTTAAGAAGGTCTTCCCTGTTTAACTGTTGTATTTCCTCAATATATTGGTTTACTTGATGTCCATCATACCGTTTTGAAACAAATTTACTTTTTAGAGCTTCAGATTGTCTTTTAAAGACTACCACATCTGAACAGTCCCACCGCATTCTTCTAATCTTGAAATATAAGAATTGCTGTCAGTAGGCTTAAAGAATGACTTGGTTTTTAACAGGCAATTTTCTATATACAACGTAAGGTCCAGAAAATTTATTTCTGTTTTACTGGAATTAAATATCAAAGATATGTTAAAATCATTTGTATTTAAAACATTGTAAAAAAAATTACAAATCTTAATAATTTCCTTCCCATACAAAAATAATATTATCGATAAAATGGTACCATAATTTAATATTTGTTAAAAGGGGGTTTCTTTCTGTCCAAATATATTAGTCTTCCCACAAGCTCATAAATAGATTGGCATATGCAGGGGAAAGCATGTTCCCATCGCCTTACCCACTTTTAGTTGATAAAATTTGCCATTATACCTGAAACATTATTGTTTAAAATAAATGTAATACTATCCAAAATAAAAGGAATTTTTCCTGTCCAAATCTGGCCCCTCTGAAGATGGTATTCTACTGCCTGTATTCCGTTTGTGTGCTCTATAATAGTGTAAAGGCTATTTACATTGGCAATTCCCAAAGTATAGTTTTGCTGCCAATTAAATTCACCCAGTTTCTGCAGGCTATCAGGCGTATCTTTAATATGCAATCTAACTTTGAGGACTTCAGGTTGAATATGGTAGTAGTCTATAAAGTGAGAAAGGTTCGATGTGACTGAATTCGTGTCCGCCACTATATGTCTTCCCGGAGGGTTTTTCAAATTCTTATGAATTTTTGGTAAAACATAGAACACTGGGAGACTCTGGTCTTTTATATTCATATAACTTTCTTCTTTTTCTTATATAAGCCCTTCATTTTTCTATTTCACTAATAGACTTCTTAGTTCCTTTTCAATTCTTTCACTTGGATTTCCTCTTAGAATCGAATAGGTAACTTTGTCCTCGAGTTGTCTCTTAATTTCATTTTCATATTTTTGTTCATCTAAAACCACTACTCCTCCTCCTTTATCTGAAGGTTTTGAAATTATCTCCTTGTTGTTATTCAAAGCTTTGATTGCTTCTCTCTCTTTTTTAGTGGTATTTTGGTCTTTCTCCAGCCTGGTTGAATTCTTTGCAAATCTGATGTTACTGTATATTGTATTGTTACTGTCACGATCCGGGTATCTGGACGCCATTTCTTACCCATCAGATGCCTCCTAAGGCTGGCTCAGCGCTCCAGGACCGGATCCCATCTGTTATCCTGATGTTTACATTCCTGTGTCCTCTCCTGTCACTCTGAGACGCTGTCACAGTGAACGCCATGTTGCACCTGGCATGGAGTCTCCCGCGGCCTCCGCCGCCGTCCCTGAGCTTCTGCATGCAGAGTGTCTGAGTGGCGATTACGTCAGCCGCGGCCTCCGCTGTGTCCGCGTGGTTGGATGTGCACCTGTCAGCTTGGCGCCTCCTGTCTCCGGTGGCCGGCGCCGCCATTACTGTTTTCATTACCACATGGATTACAAACCAAACTTCCCTCCAAGTGTCTGCATGGGCGCAGCCATCTTGGATTCTGTCAGCTGATTATTTCCACCAATCTGTTCTCAGTATTGATAATCTGCATAATTGCCTAGCCAATCCCTTCCTTGCTGCAGGTATAAATACACTGTGCCTGAGCAAGGAAGGCGTCAGTGCTTTGGTTGTCAAACCTAGTTCCTGTTTGTCTCTCTCCTGTGATTGTCTTCCAGGTTCCAGCTCCTGTCTCAAGACTTCCACCATAGAGACCCGCACCAGCATTCCACCTGCGGTGTAGCCTGACTCTCCGATCCATTGTGGATTCATCTGTTTCCAGCTACAACATTACCTGCTTCCAGCCCAGCTTCCAGCAGAGTACAGCTTCTCTTAAAGGGCCGGTGTCCTTTCTACACTTTACCACTCTCCACCGGTATTATTATTTCTCCGCTCTCAAGTTCTACATTTCATTCATATTGCATCGCTCTCAAGCTTCATTTATTATTTAACTGGTTACAGCCAGTATCCACTCCGTGCCAACATCTGTCTGGTTCCAACCAGAACCCACAGCAGCTATTTTATTTACAGCAGTCCCACTTTCCCTGGAACACCAGCTGGTACGATCCTGGGCTTTCTTCATTGCTACAGTCAGGCCTGGTAAGGACTTTCCAACTCGCAGATAATAAGAACTGTCTCATACTACCAGAGCTCTGTGGTCCCTGCCACCCTGTAGTACCCAGGAACTGTATTATTTCTCTGCTGATTTTATGTTTCTTTTACTGCTACTGTGATGCATGGAGTTTGTCATAAATAAACATCATTGACTTTTATTCAAGTTGTCGTGGTCACGCCTTCGGGCGGTTCTTCTTCATGTTACTTACATGTCCAGGGGTCTGATACAACCTCCCAGGTTCCGGTACATCTCAGCCCCTACAACTGAGGCTGCCTCCCGTCAGCTCAGGCCCTCAGTTGTGACAGTAAGCACTGACCTAATGAATCCAGCCGGAGACCAGGATCAAGCGGCCAGGCCGATGCAAGAACTGGCAGCCCGACTAGAACATCAGGAGGCTGCACAGGGCCACATCATCCGCTGTCTCCAGGATCTCTCTACTCGGCTGGATGGGATTCAGACAACTCTCCGTGGATCAGGCGCGTCTGGTGCGTCAACCACAGTGACTCCAGCTATAACCCCACCCACCTTACCCATTTCTGCTCCACGTCTTCATCTTCCAACGCCAGCAAAATTTGACGGATCTCCAAGATTCTGCAGGGGATTTCTCAACCAGTGTGAGATTCAGTTTGAGCTACAACCTGGCAATTTTCCCAGTGACCGTACAAAAATTGCCTACATTATTTCTCTTCTCAGTGGCTCAGCCCTTGATTGGGCATCACCGTTATGGGAGAGGTCCGACACCCTGCTATTTTCTTACACTGCATTCGTGTCAACATTCAGGCGCATCTTCGACGAGCCAGGCCGGGTAACCTTAGCTTCATCCGAGATTCTCCGTTTACGCCAGGGGTCACGTACTGTAGGACAATATCTGATACAGTTCCAGATCCTGGCATCCGAACTGGCATGGAACGACGAGGCCCTGTATGCTGCATTCTGGCATGGCTTATCTGAGCGTATTAAAGATGAGTTAGCTACCAGTGACTTACCCTCTAAGTTAGATGAGCTAATCTCACTCTGCACGAAAGTTGATTTACGTTTCAGAGAGAGAGCAACTGAGCGTGGAAGATCCAAGAAAAATGGAAAAGCAATACCCTAAGGTATTACCTATACCCAGGCGCTAGATGGGTGGTTCCCCACAGCAGCTGTAAAAAAGGGGTTGGTCAGACCCCTGAACAATATGTAAAACAAAGGAATGCAGCGCTTAAATGGTCACATAAGCAAAAACAAAAACAATATAACGTATAAAATACTTGTTTATTAAAACTTAATTTTAAAAGGTGATCTGTATTAATGAAATATATCTAGTAGAACTTTCACAAATTTTTCAATCATGATAGGTGTTTATCATATATCAATTGTCCTTGTAGAAGGTTGGTATTTAAGGAACCTGTTCCTATTATAGTCCCCTTGCAAAGAAGGACCCTTTGTCCTATCCGTGAGTTTATAGTTACCACCAGCGTCCCTTGAGGTAATTAGGCGAAACTGCGTCCGCAAAGTTGCTGCTCCTCAGAGGGTGGTAGATGTAGTTCCTCCACGGTAGTTATAGGTTCTTTTGAGGGTCCAATTTGTTGAAATACAAATGCGGGGGCTTGGTCCAGGTCCAGTCCTTCCAAGGTTTAGGTAAACACACTATCAGGCAAGTCCCACCTGAGCGTGGAAGATCATCTGCTCCAAAATCTTCTGCTCCTCCTCCTCGCCAACTGTCACCAACTAAAGATGAGCCCATGCAAATTGGCCGTTCCCGTTTAACTCCTGCTGAGCGCCGAAGACGTCTCTCCGAGTCTCTCTGTCTTTATTGTGCAGCTCCGTCTCACACCATTAATGCCTGTCCCAAACGTCCGGGAAACTCCAAATCCTAGCTCGCCAAGGAGAGGGCCGGCTAGGAGTAATGATCTCCTCTCCATCTCCTCAAGATTGTAATCTCCCAGTCTCGCTTCAAGTTGCTCAACGTTATCGGAACGTCATTGCCCTCCTTGATTCCGGAGCAGCTGGGAACTTTATTACCGAAGCCTATGTTAAACGGTGGTCCCTACCCACCGAGAGACTTCCTTCGTCCATTTCTTTAACTGCCGTGGATGGCAGCAAAATTTTTGATGCAGTTATTTCTTTAAGGACTCTACCAGTTCGTCTGAGAGTGGGAGTTCTTCATTCCGAACTTATTTCTTTTTTAGTGATTCCAAGAGCCACACATCCTGTGGTCCTGGGCCTTCCATGGCTCCGTCTTCACAATCCTACAATTGATTGGACGACTACGCAAATCCTGGCATGGGGTTCCTCCTGTGCTGAGACATGTTTGTTTAAAGTATTGCCTGTCTGTTCTTCCTCCCCCAGGTCGTCTGATGTTCCACCTCCTCCATATCAAGATTTCACGGATGTGTTCAGTAAAGCTTCTGCTGATATCCTTCCTCCTCATAGAGAATGGGACTGCCCGATTGATCTCGTTCCAGGGAAGGTTCCACCTCGAGGCCGAACTTATCCGTTGTCTCTGCCTGAGACGCATTCTATGGAGGAATACATTAAAGAGAACCTAGCAAAGGGGTTCATTCGACCTTCTTCTTCCCCAGCCGGCGCAGGCTTCTTTTTTGTAAAGAAGAAAGATGGTTGTCTGCGGCCGTGCATCGACTACAGAGGTTTGAACGACATTACCATCAAGAACCGTTATCCTTTACCCCTGATTACTGAGCTCTTTGACAGAGTTAGCGGAGCTACCATCTTTACAAAGCTGGACTTGAGAGGTGCATACAATCTCATCCGGATCCGTGAGGGTGACGAGTGGAAGACCGCCTTTAACACCCGTGACGGACATTATGAGTACCTCGTCATGCCCTTCGGATTGAGCAATGCTCCAGCTGTCTTCCAGCATTTTGTCAATGAGATCTTCAGAGACATTCTATACCGTCATGTCGTGGTCTATCTAGACGATATCCTCATTTTTGCCAACGATTTAGAGGAACATCGTTTTTGGGTTAAAGAGGTTCTGTCCCGTCTCCGTGTCAATCATCTCTATTGCAAATTAGAGAAATGCGTCTTTGAAGTCAAGTCCATTCCGTTTCTAGGGTACATTGTGTCCGGTTCCGGACTAGAGATGGATCCTGAGAAACTACAAGCAATCCAAAATTGGCCGGTACCCTTAACCCTCAAAGGGGTCCAGAGGTTCTTAGGGTTCGCCAACTATTACCGAAAGTTTATACGAGACTTTTCCACCATTGTGGCGCCTATTACTGCTTTCACTAAGAAGGGTGCTAACCCGTCCAAGTGGTCTGAAGAAGCCATGCAAGCATTTCATCTTTTAAAACAAAGGTTCATCTCTGCGCCTGTTCTGAAACAGCCTGACATCGACTCTCCTTTTATCTTAGAGGTGGATGCCTCCTCCGTTGGAGTAGGAGCGGTGTTATCTCAGAGGGCTAAAGATGGCCATTTACACCCTTGCAGTTTCTTCTCCCGGAAGTTCTCCCCAGCTGAGCGCAACTATGCCATTGGCGACCAGGAGTTGCTAGCCATCAAGCTCGCTCTAGAAGAGTGGAGGTATCTGTTGGAGGGAGCTTCTCATTCAATCACCATACTTACAGACCACAAGAACCTTTTATATCTGAAAGGCGCACAATGTCTCAACCCTCGTCAGGCCAGATGGGCACTTTTCTTTTCCAGGTTCGACTTTAAACTCCAGTTCTGTCCGGGCTCTCAGAATCGCAAGGCCGATGCCCTTTCCCGCTCATGGGAGCAAGAAAATGAGTCAGAGTCTTCAGACAAGCATCCTATTATAAATCCGTTGGCATTCTCCACGGTAGGGATGGACTCTACGCCCCCATGAGGGAAAAGTTTTGTGAAACCGATGCTAAGGAAGAAGCTCATGCATTGGGCCCATGCTTCCCGTTTTGCCGGACATACAGGTATCCAAATAACCCTGGAGTTTATCTCTAGGTCCTATTGGTGGCCAACTCTGAAAAAGGACGTCTTGGAGTTTATTGCATCTTGCCCAAAGTGTGCTCAACATAAGGTATCCCACCAGTCGCCTGCGGGGCAACTGGTTCCACTATCTGTTCCCCGTCGACCTTGGACCCATTTGTCGATGGATTTTATTACAGATTTACCCATGTGCAACAAGTTCAATACCATCTGGGTGGTAGTTGACCGGTTCACCAAGATGGCACACTTCATTCCTCTCACCGGTCTTCCGTCAGCTTCCAAGTTGGCTCAAGTATTCATACAAGAGATCTTCCGACTCCACGGTCTTCCTGAAGAAATTATCTCAGATCGAGGAGTTCAATTCACAGCCAAATTCTGGCGAAGTTTATGTCAAGTCCTCCAAGTCAAGCTAAAGTTTTCCACGGCTTACCATCCTCAGACCAATGGTCAAACCGAGAGGGTGAATCAGGACTTGGAGGCCTTCCTCCGCATCTATGTGTCCTCCTCTCAAGATGACTGGGTTCAATTACTTCCCTGGGCCGAGTTCTGTCATAACAACCAGTATCATTCTTCATCTGCTTCAACACCATTCTTCACTAACTTTGGATTCCACCCTAAAGTCCCTGAGTTCCAACCGCTTCCAGCAACTTCTGTTCCCGCAGTGGATATCACCTTGCATCAGTTTGCCAATATCTGGAAGAGCGTACGATCAGCTCTGCTCAAGGCATCGTTCAGGTACAAGAAGTTTGCGGATAAGAAGCGTCGAGCAGTTCCTGCTCTCAAGGTGGGTGATCGGGTATGGTTATCCACGAAGAATTTGGGGTTAAGAGTTCCCAGTATGAAGTTTGCACCTCGCTATATCGGTCCTTTCAAGATTGAACAAGTCATCAATCCTGTTGCTTACAGACTTCAGTTGCCTCCCTTCTTAAAAATACCCAGGACATTCCAAGTTTCCCTGTTGAAACCGCTGATCTTGAATCGGTTTCATTCCTCACTTCCTCCAACTCCGAAAGTCCAAACTCAACGAGGCGTTGAGTATGAAGTAGCCAAGATCCTGGACTCACGTCACCGTTACGGTCAACTACAATATCTTATTGACTGGAAGGGTTATGGCCCTGAGGAACGTTCATGGACCAATGCTTCTGATGTCCATGCTCCTGCCTTGGTCCGGAGATTCCATTCCAAGTTTCCTCAAAAGCCAAAGAAGTGTCCTGGGGCCACTCCTAAAGGGGGGGGGGTGCTGTCACGATCCGGGTATCTGGACGCCATTTCTTACCCATCAGATGCCTCCTAAGGCTGGCTCAGCGCTCCAGGACCGGATCCCATCTGTTATCCTGATGTTTACATTCCTGTGTCCTCTCCTGTCACTCTGAGACGCTGTCACAGTGAACGCCATGTTGCACCTGGCATGGCGTCTCCCGCGGCCTCCGCCGCCGTCCCTGAGCTTCTGCATGCAGAGTGTCTGAGTGGCGATTACGTCAGCCGCGGCCTCCGCTGTGTCCGCGTGGTTGGATGTGCATCTGTCAGCCTGGCGCCTCCTGTCTCCGGTGGCCGGCGCCGCCATTACTGTTTTCATTACCACATGGATTACAAACCAAACTTCCCTCCAAGTGTCTGCATGGGCGCAGCCATCTTGGATTCTGTCAGCTGATTATTTCCACCAATCTGTTCTCAGTATTGATAATCTGCATAATTGCCTAGCCAATCCCTTCCTTGCTGCAGGTATAAATACACTGTGCCTGAGAAAGGAAGGCGTCAGTGCTTTGGTTGTCAAACCTAGTTCCTGTTTGTCTCTCTCCTGTGATTGTCTTCCAGGTTCCAGCTCCTGTCTCAAGACTTCCACCATAGAGACCCGCTCCAGCATTCCACCTGCGGTGTAGCCTGACTCTCCGATCCATTGTGGATTCATCTGTTTCCAGCTACAACATTACCTGCTTCCAGCCCAGCTTCCAGCAGAGTACAGCTTCTCTTAAAGGGCCGGTGTCCTTTCTACACTTTAGCACTCTCCACCGGTATTATTATTTCTCCGCTCTCAAGTTCTACATTTCATTCATATTGCATCGCTCTCAAGCTTCATTTATTATTTAACTGGTTACAGCCAGTATCCACTCCGTGCCAACATCTGTCTGGTTCCAACCAGAACCCACAGCAGCTATTTTATTTACAGCAGTCCAGCTTTCCCTGGAACACCAGCTGGTACGATCCTGGGCTTTCTTCATTGCTACAGTCAGGCCTGGTAAGGACTTTCCAACTCGCAGATAATAAGAACTGTCTCATACTACCAGAGCTCTGTGGTCCCTGCCACCCTGTAGTACCCAGGAACTGTATTATTTCTCTGCTGATTTTATGTTTCTTTTACTGCTACTGTGATGCATGGAGTTTGTCATAAATAAACATAATTGACTTTTATTCAAGTTGTCGTGGTCACGCCTTCGGGCGGTTCTTCTTCATGTTACTTACATGTCCAGGGGTCTGATACAACCTCCCAGGTTCCGGTACATCTCAGCCCCTACAACTGAGGCTGCCTCCCGTCAGCTCAGGCCCTCAGTTGTGACAGTTACTTTATTGAAACTTTCCATAAAGCATCCCCAATTAAAAGTGGAGTTGAATGAAGATTTTGGTTTGAACGGGTTCCGATCCATGGTGCTTTCTCATTTTTGACTTAAGAAATATTTCTTGAGAGACACTTTGCTTACAAATTTTTGGATATCTAAATACGTCTAAAATGTATTCAGTTTATTATCTAGCGCAAATTTTAGGCCTTTCTGCAGAATCTGAGTTTCCTCCTTCGTTAATACATCTTTACTCAAATTGAAGAGTTTTGTTTTTCCTGGTTGGGAATCTTCTTTTTTTTTCCGTATTCTGATTACATTTTTTCTTTAACCCTTTCCCTCGTTTTCCCCTTTTTTATTTTTACTTCTGAAAACGAAAATCTTCTGAATCTCCTTCTGCTCGAGCCTAAAAACTCCTCATCATTAAATGCCCCAAATCTGTTATTACTCTTTCTATATGCTCCCTTTCTTCTTGGCTCATACGCCATTCATCTTTAACGTAAAAACCTGTTCTGTTTTGTGGTCTCTCATTTCTATACCGATTTTCTTCATGTGTTCTCCAGTTCCCATTCTGGTATCTTCTAGATGGTTGTTCTCTTCTATAGTTGTTCCTGTTCTCTGGATATACATGTGTTTCTTCTTTTTCTGTTTATTACAGACTCAGATTTCCTAACTTCATCTTGGTTCCTTTTCCTCCTTCTCAGTGGACTGGTCTCACAATTACATGGAGTTTCCTCTAAGTCTTCTATTGTATTGAGGTTATTATCATCTTCATTAAAGAGGGATCCTGCTTTAGAAACCGTGATACCCCAAAATCCTAAATTTATAGAAAAGCACCTAATCTAAAACAAAAATGAGTGAAAAGTGCTATTGCTTCAAAAAAATCAGGACGCATAAAAACAAAAGGATTCCATAGGTGTGGCTTATGCCAAAAATGCAGGAGCCATACAACTCAACCCAGTAAAATTGAAGAGTTCAAATCAATGACAACAGGGACCAGTTACAGCATTAGTGATTTTATAACCTGCAATACGAAGAATTGTATTTATTTAATTGAAGGCAGTTGTGGTCTACAGTATATCGGACGGACGTCCAGACCCCTAAAGGAGCGCTGGTCAGAACACGTCCGTAATATCAAAAAAAGATATGAAAACCACTCAGTTTCAAATCACTTTAGAGAGGTACATAAAAACAACTTACATGCTCTGAATAAAGTGATAGGTATAAAAATGGTCCAAAGTCACTGGCGTAAACGAAATGTGTGAGAGAAACTCGCCCATCAGAAATTAAATGGATTTATGATTTGGGGACCCTAGCACCAAAGGGGTTAAATCTAGATTTTGAACTCAAATGTTTTCTGTAGTCTTACATTATGCTCTCTGCCCATTTTTAAGGTATATATTTCCGACCAGTGTGAATGCACAAAGCACTTTACATCATATATGGATATTTTGTTCTCAAGCATATTGACTGTATTTAGCACTTTATAATACCTACCTGATGTTATTTTACTCTCAAGTTATGACTGCAGTAAGCATTTTATAGCATCTACCTTTTTAATGTTTCCCCATTGTGATTCAGCTAATTTATACAGACATTTAGAAATAATGTGCCTGCAGGATCGCTTTTTTCACTGTACTACATTGTGTATTAAGAGGTCCGCAGGATGGAGGTGGAACACACAGTTATCATGCGTTCCACAGCGGAGGATCAGTGAGACCTCGCGAGTGATGTATTGAAAGGTGGAACGCATGATTATCTGTGCGTTCCACTGACAAGAGCTGCGAATACCGGAAGTATGGCGCATTTCCACCGCCAGGTACAATGCGAGGTGGGTGGAAGCGGAAGGGGGGGGGCGCATGTGTTCCAGGGAGCTGGAAAGCACGAACGGTTTATATATTTTGCACATAACATATTAAGAAAAAAGGAGAATGTGATAAATGGATTCAATAGGGAAAGGTCAATGAATGAGCTAGAGTAGTGGATGCGTATGTAAAAATAGTAGAAAGAGGGAAATCAAGTTCTGAACAGTCTGGACCAATCGTATCACACCCTGGGGTTTAAATACCCGGGGTTTGTTCAGTCCACCACACACCTTTATAAAGGCTCTAAAGAGCAGCCAGAAACGCATTGGTGATATCTGGGACAGACTGTAGCAGACCAATTATAAAATGGACAAGAAGCTGCCCAACGAGTGGTGAAAGGGTGCAGATATGCCGAGAGGAACCTGAGTAACATTATACAAACGCATTTGGGTGGGCACTTCATGACACCCCACAAATTTTGGTATGCACACTTGACCTAGCAATTGGTGGATTTTCATTGAAGCTGATGTTTGCATACATTTTATAATAAACTGTACTTCACTACATACCCAATCATTTCTGTTTTGTTTGAGGAACACTGATATGGGGAGATAAAATCAGAGTGAAGAGAAATCTTTTTTAATTTGTTCCGGAGGGACTGATACTTCATAATCTACAATTGAGGAACTATTGTCATAGTATATCCTGACTTATTCCAGAGGGTGCGCACATCTGCAAATTGTGAACTGGTACTGTGGACTTTTGGAAGTGGGGGTGACCACTTCAGCAGCTGTTGCGGCATCATTGAGTTGGAGCGCTGGTTTGAGATTTGTTTGTTATACTGTGTTTACCAGTTTAGTGTGCAGATCAGCTACTCTCCTGAGATATGTGTAAGCTGGTAGCCAGAAGTGTCACAGAACGACACCATGCAGTTACTTACTAGATCACAGGTTTTGTGAAGGCTAGCAATAACAGATACTTGCAGCAGCAGTCGTATGACAGCAACACAGGGCCGGCGCCACCAACAGGCAGCTTTAGGCAGCTGCCTATGGGTGCTGGCCACTGGAGGGTGGCACTGTACATTGCGGATGAATGTTTTATTTAGTATTCCGTGCTCACTGCTTCTCTCTCTTCCTTTTAATAAACGAGGCGCAGGGATGCCGCGGCCGCCCAACAGTCAGCCGCGTGAGTGACAGCGTGCGTGCTGGTGATAAGCCAGCTCTTGCTATGTATATAGCACTGTCATTCCTCCCTCTGTACAATCCCCCCGCCGGCATTAGCACCCGGCATATTCCCGCCCGCACCACAACAGCACCCTTATGGATTCAGCCTCCCGTGATCTCACCCCGATGTATCCCGTGGCCCCCCCTAGCGATTGCATCTCATATATTACACCCCCGCACGCGCAATTACACAGCACCCCCTGCCATCGCATATCCGGCCCGCATCCCCCTCCCCACTATCCTTTATGATCGCCCCCCCTCTGAATGCTTCCGGCTTCAAGTTCCCACTACCAATGCGATGGGCTGCAGCAGCTGAGCTGTCCAATAGTAAGTTAAACTGCCTGCAGCCTGCTGCTTCATGACTGGCTGGGTGAGCAGGCTGCAGGGAAGGAGGTGGGAACCCTGTTAGCGTTGAGGCTGTGTGTTCAGAGTGTCATAGAGGAAAGTGCAGGCTCTCTCTCTCCCATTGTGTGCATGTGTCATCACAGCCTATATTTGCCGTCACCAAAAATAGACAGGTTGTATTTTCATTTGGTTTTTTTTCTGTTACCAATTAAATTTGAATTATACACCCTGGGTTTTTATGTAGTTATATAATATATATATATATATATATATATACATACATACATATATGTGTATAGCTAAAAGAACGAACGGCACTGAGAGTCTTTGTGAAGTGAAAAGACTTGTATAATATCAGATCAATGTTTCAGAGCTCTGACACAGAGTATGTTATTCTTGTGTGGTCCTGATGACGGAGCGGGAGCTCCGAAATGTGCCTTTTATTCTTTTGGATTTGCATATGGACATTCTGGTTCTGGAACGGGATTAACGTGTTGCATTTACCATTGGGTGCCAGCAGTGAGCTTTTGGTACATATATGTGTATACATACAGTATCTATCAATATACATACCGTATCTATCTATCTATCTATCTAGCTAGCTATATATAGAGAGAGAGAGCTCTATCTATCTATCTATCTATCTATCTATGTACTGTGTATATATATATATATATATATATATATAGTGATTAGTATATGGCGCTGTGCTACTTACACTGGGGGATGAGAAGTTATGACGTCTCATCACCAAGAAGGTGACAAGGTGCAGGACTCGAGAGACTGGAGTTGTATTCTGTATCTGCCTGACCATGCTGGGACCCCCAAGCCATACTTCCCAACATGACTCTCTACAGGAAGTACAAAATTATCTGCTTCTGGTCTTTTCTCTTAATTTGTGATTGCATCACCAGTATTGAACAGGTTAGTTGATATGAAAGGTGTTTCAGCACAGGTGATGGTAATCACATATTAAGAGGGAAGTCCAGGAGCAGAGCAGTTTGTCCCTCCTGGAGACGGTCATGTTTGGAGGTATGCCCAAGCCAGCTCTGAAGTCAGTTAGTTGGAGAAAATCATTAAATATATTTTATAGTGTGGGGGGTGAGCGTTTCATTTAATATATAAAGGGTGGGGGTGAGAGGGGGAAATATTTAAAGGGTGGGGGGGGGGAAATAATTAAATCTGAATATATGTACATAACTAAGAGTCAGCACACTATCTTTTGTGAGGTGAATTATTGCAATGTCATAATGTTATATATTTCTGATCACTAATGGCATATAGGGCCAGTGTCGGACTGGGGCATGTAGGGCCCACCGGGGGAATACAGTGGTAGGGGCCCATGTTTAGGGGTGTGGTCAGTCTCTAGAGGGGGTGTGCCCAGCAGCCACATTGGTTGCCTAACCATTTTGCAAGTGTTGGTCCTCTAGAAAAATATATACAGTAAATACTGTAGTGTATGCATGATAATGTACTAGATTGTAACAGTACAGTCTGGAACCTGATCCCTAGAGGAGGGGCTGTGCTCCTAGGCAGTCGGGCCCACCGGTGGTTTCCCTGGTACCCCTGTGGGCCAGTCCACCCCTGTTTAGGGCATCACCTCTCCTGGTACAATCCAGGGATGTTTTATAGAGTGCACCTCACTATGAGAATCTTGTTTCCATTTTCATATATTCAGTATTGTGGGGCAGTCACTAAAATGCTATCAATATTGTATGTTGGTCACAGTAATGCTCTTCGGATTGTTTGATGTTTACTTAACTGCTTTCCTATTGTTTAGCTGTCACTAAAATGCTCTCCGTATTGTCTTATGGTCACTAAAATGCTCTCCATATTGTCTTATGGTCACTAAAATGCTCTCCGTATTGTCTTATGGTCACTAAAATGCTCTCTGTATTGTCTTATGGTCACTAAAATGCTCTCTGTATTGTCTTATGGTCACTAAAATGCTCTCCGTATTGTTTGGAGGCCGTTATGCTCTTAGTATTACATGGTGGTCTTGCAGACAGTGTTATTGTTATTTCTTTTTATAGTGTTATAATTTTAATATTTATGTTTTTCATAAATAATTTAAAGAAGTCAATTATGTATGAGTGGCTGGGCGGAGGGTATTGGGGGGAGTAGGGGCAGTATTGTGTAGCTTTGCCTACGGTGTCTTGAAACCTTGCACCGTCCCTGGGATGATAGATAGATAGATAGATAGATAGATAGATAGATAGATAGATAGATAGATAGATAGATAGATAGATAGATAGATAATATGTATATCTATCTCATATCAGTGAAGAGGGAAGGGAGATTCGAATGGTTGAAGGTAGGTGCTGTCCACAACCAATGACACTACCTCCTTGTAAAGACCACACCCCCACAGCACTGGTCACGCCCTCCACATCATTAGTTACAATGCCACAGTGCTGGTCACACCCGATGTCATGGCATACAATAGGCTCTTCAGAAATATCAGCTCCAGGCCCATATTGACCATAATCTGGCACTGAATCCACGTGATAATGTACTCTTCCACATGGCAAATTTATGCATAAAATATTTTCACATCCGCATTTAAAATGCAGATTGTGATAAATATGCCTTTCATTTCTGAAAGGAGAATGCTGATGTGCTTCACCATACTAAAGGTTTCTACTCAAACAAAACTGAGCTGCTTTGTTGAACTTGTATAGATTGTTAACATGCATATTTGTTAACATCATAGCTAGACTGACTAGAGCGCTTCTTTTTTCTCCATGACAATGATAAAACAATGGCAAAACTTTAAATGAAACCTGAAATCATGCAGCAAAGATGGTACATCCTCAAGAATGGGTGTGGTTCATTGGGTCGACCCTAACTAGTTTGACAGTCATTAGGTCGACCACTATTGGTCGACAGTGACTAGGTCGACACCTGAAATAGGTTGACGCAGTCATTAGGTCAACCTGAAAAAGTTCGACATGAGGTTTTTTTTAATTTTTTGGGGTGTTGTTTTCTTTGCAAAGAAACCGGGAACCCCAATTAGACAGATTACTATTCCCAATCGTAGTCCACGTGGATCTTAAAGTATGAAAAAGTTCTTTAAATGAAAAAATTGTGAAAAGCTCATGTCAACCTTTTCATGTGTCAACCTTTGCCATGTCAACCTACTGATCATGTTGACCTAAAGACCATGTCAACCTAAAGAATGTCGACCAGTAGTGGTCAACCTAATGACTGTCGACCTAAGTGTGGTCGACCTAAAGACCGGATACCCCCAAAATTAAGCAATGTCAACTTTCACAAAATCTATAAAGGATTCAATGATCCCTTATGTTCTGGGTTCCAAGAAGCCACTCAAATCGCCACGTTAACACAAAAGGAGTAACCAAATAAAACTGGAACTTTTTTCTTAAGCAAACATTAAGGTGATCAAATATAAAAATAAGACTAATGTTAACTTTCTAAAGAAGATTCATAACAGTGATGACTTGTCTGTTCAGTGCCTATGTTGAGAACTTCACAATTAACGCAGTAAGTTTCGAATATAATTTCTTACATTTTACATTTACAATATCAGTTCTGTACTAAAATATGAACTGTGAGAACTGTGGTTAATAGGTAATTTATTAATTTAGCATCTTAGGTTGCTGAGTTCATGCTGCAGTCCACAAGCAGTGTGACATCTATTACATGTGTCATGACTTCCTACCAACTGTGTCTGCGGGTAATCATCAACATGGAATCTCACTAAGCTTCCTGTTATCCAGTCTCTTCCCAGAAACAGACACAGAAGGTCTCACTTCTTAACCACAGGGATCTTTTTTTTTTAGACACTGATGTTTTAATTGGTAGTGTTGAAAACGTCTAATCCTAGGCCTTATCTATAGTTACCCTGTGTAAATATGTTGCGTTCAAACATGTCATGTTTTCCTTCAGGCCTACAGTGTGAGTTCTTAGGATCATACTATAATGCATGTATTACATCACTACACCCCAAAATCCCCCCTCCCCCTCAAACTGTAATGCTATGATCCAAACACCTTATGATGTTTATTTTCCTGTGTATACTGATGAGGTGATGTTTGCGCATATTAGAATGAAAACTAAAACTGAAGGATAATCTCAAAAGTGACATATTTCGATGTATATGTCAATTATTTACATTGTATTTTCCAATATTAAATCCTAGTTTTTTTTTAGTTTGCTTGTTTTGTTATTTGTTATTTTTTTATATTAATCATAAGTTTTTATTGCTGAAATATCTATTGCTGTAATATCTATTGTGAGGCCTGTCCTACTCTCTAAGGCATTTCCCAAACTCTGCCATTACAGTTCAGGTTTTAACGATATCCATGCGTAAAACACAGGGGACTTGGGATGAGGGGGGTAGGGGGGGGTCATTCAGATCTGATCGCTGGTCTGCTAATTTTGCTGTCCTGCGTTCAGATAGTCACCGCTTCCAGGGGGAGTGTATATTCCCTGTGCAAGTGTGCGATCCTATGTATACGCCGAGATGCTAAAATCCACTTTGTGCAATCTCTGCGCAGCCCAGGACTTACTCCTACAGTGCGATCACATCAGGCTGATCGGGACCTGAGATGACGTCAGACACCCTCCCTGAAAACGGTTGGGAACTCCTGCGTTCGAAAATTTTGTTCGCACAGCCATCCGCAAGCTGATTGACAGGAAGAGGCCATTTGTAGGTGGTAAAATCAGCTCCGGACCCGATCAGCCTGTTCTTATCGCACTGTAGGCATAAGTCCTGGGCTGCGCACAGACTGTACACACTGGAAAAACCATTCAATGGTGAGTTAGTTGCGAATAGATTTGCAGCTGTCCGCTGACTGAGGGACATTTTCACACAGCGTACACATGCGATCACACACTTGCACAGGGTGAATTTACTCTCCCCCTTGGGTGGCGACTATCTGATCACGGGATAACAAAATTAGCAGCACAGCAATCAAGTCTGAATTAGGCCCATAATTAGTACCTCAGTCGATTTAATTTAACCATTTTGACTCAAACATGGATATCCTTACTTACTGTAATGGCAGAGTTTGGAGTATATTTAATAAACTAAACTTTCATATGATGAAAAGATTCCCTGATTTTCACATTGATATTTTCGTTATAGCTGTATAAAAACATGGATCTGGTAAATACATCTTGTGGACCAATTCATGACCAATAAGAGGCTATGTAAGGCTAGGCTGGTCACACTATAGCAGGGAGTATGGCAGGGAAAACTCAAATGATCTGGATGGTTCAGTATGTGCTCAGCCAGTCAGAGCCAATTTCCCATACGTCAGCCAATCAGATAAAAACTGCTGAGCTTAACTTAATGATACCTATTTTTTTTTGCTCTACCCTATATATTTACCCTGGCCACATCAATGATCTATGGTTTAAGTTGCCAGTGTCTGGGAAGGTGGTGGTGGGAGATCTGGCCTGCACACCCTATTTCTAGACGTAAGAGGTGCTCCCATGGTGAGATTTGTAGTGCCACAAATAAAAAGAGAAAATGCAGGTGCACACTCTAAACACTAAGAATACTGGCAATCTAAACAATTATAATAAACTCTGCAATTTAACATGGAGTAAAATTGAGGTTGTTAGCTTAATTTTGGCCAAAAAATATGGGCCAACCTACCACAGTCAGGTGACCTCATCAGGTAGGTCCCTAACATTCCTAAGGTTCAGGTCCAGATACTCCACAATACCAGCCTTTACCATACACGCCCTCCTGCTTGCTGTGTACTCAGTCTGCTGTGGAATCTGAGGCCCTTAACATAAGGGTGATGTAGCCGATATTGTAGCTGTCATTGACAGCATAGGAGGGCATGAGCATGAGAGCTTAACTCCTGCAGCCAAGATGTGCACTGGAATGTCATTCCATCATGTTCCAAGACTCTGCTTTCAGAATGTACAGTTAAAATACACTGAAAAAATACAAATAAACACGCTAATAATATTTCTTCTCCAGTATAATTATCATGTTTACTGAATATTTATGAAAATATAAGTGAAATAAATGACATTAAGAAATTGACTATTTTTACCATTCAAAACCACAACTTCTTTGTCATCACTGTATTTTTTTTCTAGAATATCTATTTTTTAATTAGTGTTCACAAATGTATTAATGCATCAATAGCTTATGTGTCAGGAAATAGCTTGATCACCAGATGGCTCAGAATGGTAAATGCTTTCACTTCCCATTGTGCACAAGGCAGTGCTTGCTGTTACCATTCCTGGAAACCTAATCCAACTCGTACTCAGATCGGTACTACTGACAACCATACTTGGCACAGGAGTAGCTTTGTTTATTTTCAAATTGTAAAGAAGAGAATTCATATAAACCTCACATGTCAGATGCATCCACGCGCCACTCAAGCACACTTATCTTATAAAATAAAGACACAACAACTGTAATCGGCGTGAAAGGGGTCAGCTTTTATTTTCTGACTGAGAGGAAGGCCTATTAAATACTAAAACTAAAATGTAGACTTCCCTCTCTAACTAAGGTGGCAGGGAGAAGAACGGTTAAACATGATAAACGTAACATGGGTGATCACTATCATAATACAGAAAAAGCTAGCGATAAAAACATATGTGTGAGGGAGCCTTCTGCCTCAGCTGTTCCGGGATCGGCCTCCTGCCTCCATCCCGGACATTGAAAATCAAAAAATCCAAGGACAGGGGTCGACCTTCTGCCACTACCCCTGCCCACCAACAGTTGTAGGGACGGAGGTACGCTTCGCCCCTACAGGGTAAAAAATTGGGCCCCCGGCCCCGCCATCCACATATGTTTATACCAATTATATGGACCCCACTTGGTAAAGTGATGCCCGTAAACTAATTAAAAACTAGGAAATTTACCTAAAAATACACCCAAACTTCTAACCTTGAACTCATAATTAAAATTAAGTAACCGTTCAGAAACCGGCCACCAAAAGCCGACACAAGGAATACAACTGAAGAACAAAAACCAAGTCCCCAGGGCGGGAGGGCGGGTCACGAGAAGAGCTGGAAGAGAGGCAGGAAGTACCCGGTCAGCAGCCTATATGCATGACAGGCCAGCCCCTATACATGATCCAGCCAATCAGCCCCTCGGACCCTCTCTCTACGTTCCTCCCACCAAAAACATTAACCCCTTCCAAGCCAAGGTGATGCATAGAGCGGCGCTGCGGAAGCCCAGACGGTGCGTTTATGCTGCTATGGTCACATTATGTTCCCTACGCAGTCTTAAACCTCACACGTCAGATGCATCCACGCGCCACTCAAGCACACTTATCTTATAAAATAAAGACACAACAACTGTAATTGGTGTGAAAGGGGTCAGCTTTTATTTTCTGACTGAGAGGAAGGCCTAGTAAATACTAAAACTAAAATGTAGACTTCCCTCTCTAACTAAGGTGGCGGGGAGAAGAACGGTTAAACGTGATAAACGTAACATGGGTGATCAATATCATAATACAGAAAAAGCTAGCGATAAAAACATATGTGTGAGGGAGCCTTCTGCCCCAGCTGTTCCGGGATTGGCCTCCTGCCTCCATCCCGGACATTGAAAATAAAAAAATCCAGGGACAGGCGTCGACCTTCTGCCACTACCACTGCCCACCAACAGTTGTAGGGACGGAGGTACGCTCCGCCCCTACGGGGTAAAAAATTGGGCCACCGGCCCTGCCATCCACATATGTTTATACCAATTATATGGACCCCACTTGGTAAAGTGATGCCCGTAAACTAATTCAAAACTATGAAATTTACCTAAAAATACACCCAAACTTCTAACCTTGAACTCATAATTAAAATTAAGTAACCGTTCAGAAACCGGCCAACTGCCAGGTTACCAACCTGCCACCGCCACCGAACTCAAAAACTCAAAAAGCAGAAAAACTAACTAAAGGGACCTAAAAAGCAGAACAAAACTAACTAAAGAGACCGAAAGAGAAAAACTACCTAAGGGGACCGAAGAACGTGAATAATGTCCTCCAAGAAGATCAGCATGCCAGCTGGCGACAAATGCACCTTGTCAGACCAGTACAGTGACGGATCCCGGAAGGAGATACCACCGTGCGGCACGACCAGCCCGCCATGCTGGAGGACAGCACGACCGACAACCGAATTGACCTGCCTCCGAACTAGGTCAATCGCCCCGGGGTTAAAGGCTCCACGCCAAGACCGCCGAGGGACGATGTCTGACCTGAGGATCAGGCAAAACGGCCAGTCAGCCATAAGTTCCAACAGCTGACGGCTGATCTCGAGGCGAATGTCAAGCCCCGTGCGGCGCACCATATCGTTGCCACCCAGATGCAAGACCAAAAACAGTGGATACCCAAATCGGGCAACTGCCGCCCGAAGCCAGTCCCGCAGGCCGTCCCAGCGGAGGCCTCTACGCCCCAACCAGCGCACAGCCTGCAGCTCCGGAAAACGGGTTGTGTCGCAGGCCAGAGCCGACACGGACAGCCAATAGATGTATGAATGGCCGACAAACCACATAAAGTGCGGATCTAACCGCCGTACTGTAAAAGAAGGGTGTGACGAAGGTTAATAAATTAAATAAAAGATAGCATTCTTAAATGGGCAACCTAACTGCGTCCCTAACGGGGGGGGGGGGGGATTGGGCCACCCAATTTGACTTGAGGCAAAAACAAAACTTTGTTAGCCGGCAAAAGCCGTAGGTAAAACCAACGATAAAACAAAAATTCCTCAAGGCCCCCGCAATCGCAAAGTGCAACTGCGACGAGTGGCTAGTCCTCAAATGGGCACACTGGGAGGAAAAGGCCTGATATAGCGTCAGACTGCACCAGTCCTCCACCTACCCAGTGCCCGGACTTCGACTTCGGACCAACCCGCCGCAGCGGCTGCTGAAGCAGCGCCGATGCGGAAAGAGTGAGTCCCATAGTCGGCCGGAGAGAGACCCAGGTACAAAAGACAACATCCCAAAACCAACCGGAATTGATATCTGGTCACCGGGGAACCGTCACTATGGACGAGCCACCCGGGGGGCGTTGGAGGCCGAAGGGACGAATAAGCCAGGGCCACGGCAACTGGACAAATGCCCCGCGCACGAGCCTGACCCATTCGAACCCACTGCCCCCTGCCGGCTACGTCAGTCTTGGAGCGCTGAATCTTGCACCACAAACCGTCGGGGCGTACGACGACGTGGGCTGCCAGCATGGGCGAGGCAGAAGTCCGAGAAACGGACACCAGCTCACCCACCCTGAATGCACAGTGGAAGGCCATCGTAAAGGCCGCCATGAAGAGGCGAACTTCGTATCCCGAGGAGCAAATACTCCCGAGGGATCCCAAAATCAGCCTCAGCAAAGTACCCGTGATCGGCAGGCGAGTATCCGGGAGGGGCGGGAACGCCCGAGCCCAACCTTTCAACACCCGCCGGAGGAAAAAGGACTTCGTAAAATCCGCTTCCCCCCGCAGCTGCAGAAAGTATGATATACCCACCAGAATCCTGCTAACAGACGGAGTACAACATCCAGATGTATTCTGAGAGTAAATCGTGAGAGGTCATACCACGCTGGCCTCGCTCCAGGAGGAAGCTACTCCACCGCTCCCAGGCGGCCCGATAGGCCGTAAAAGTAGCAGGGGCCAATGACCTGTGTGCTAACTCCTCCAATCCGGGTGGATGACCTGCCACACATAAACAGGACATGATTCCCCATGGATTAGCGCTGCAGGAGCCTAGCGCCGAAACCGCTGCCAATCGCCCCGAGACAGGGCATCCGCAATTTCGTTACGCACGCCAGGGACATGTTTGGCTCGCATCGTAATGTTGTTCACCAAACATAGCAAGACTATCTGCGCAAGGACCCGCAGGACCGGCAAGGACGTGGATTTTTGGCGGTTTATGGCAAAAACCACGCTCAAATTGTCGCACCAGAAGATAACCTGTTTGTTACGCAGGGCATCGCACCACAATTCCAGAGCGACCAGAATGGGAAATATTTCCAGCAACAGCATGTTCGTCGTGAGGCCCTTGTTAAGCCAGGCCCGAGGCCAGGGACACGCACACCAACGGCCTGCGAAATAAGCTCCGAACCCGTAAGCGCCAGAGGCGTCCGTGAAAAGCTCCAGGGCTGGGCAAGACACAGGCTTCCTGCCAAATACAGATGCCGTTGAAACGAACAAGAAATTCGTCCCAAATACGCAAATCCCTTCGGATTTCGAGAGACAACCTAAGAAAATGATGCGGGCGTCTAACCCCCACGGTAGCCCGTTCCAATTTTCTACAGAAGACCCTGCCCATAGGGATCACCTTGCAAGCAAAGTTAAACAGGCCCAATAAGGATTGAGCCTGTTTCAGAGTTAGCTTACCCGCAGCCAGCGCATATAGGATACCGTCGTGTAAACGCAACACCTTGTCCGCAGGGAGCCTACACAGACCACCGACCGTATCAATCTGAATCCTGAGGTAAACCAAGGAGGCGGAGGGACCCTCCGTCTTCTCAGGTGCCACCGGAACCCCGAAGTGTGCGAAGAGGGCAAGAGCCCCCCGCAGCATATTGACGCAGCGATCCGAGCCTGATGGGCCGATAAAAAGAAAATCATCCAAGTAGTGTGAAATTCCCTGTTCGCCTGTCGATTGCTCGAGACACCAGTGGAGGAAAGAACTGTATCTTTCGAAGTAGGCGCAAGAAACAGAACAGCCCATAGGGAGGCACCGATCGATGTAGTAGCCATCATCTAGCTTAAAACCCATAAACCGAAAGGCAGACGGGTGCAGCGGAAGGAGACGGAACGCTGACTGGATGTCTAATTTACACATCACTGCCCCAGGCCCAAAAGACCGGATGGTGTCTATAGCTGAATCAAAGGAGAGGTAAACAACACTACACTGCTCATAAGGGATGGCATCGTTAACCGATGACCCCAGAGGACAGGAAAGATGTTGGATCAGTCGAAATTTTCCCACGGTCTTTTTGGGCACTATGCCTACGGGGGACAAAACCAAATCTGGCAAAGGGGGTTCCAGGAAAGGGCCTATCATTCTTCCCAACTCCACTTCCGCCTCCACCTTCTGGCGGAGCACGTCCGGAAACTCCCGAGCCGAGCGCAGGTTCGTACCCACCCCGGGACCCACCCGTCCATGTATCGGCAAGGGGAAACCCGACTCGAAACCCGAGTGTAAGAATTGGGCGTCCTCCGGCTGCGGGTACCGTCGCAGCCATGGAATGAGCGCCCGAAGTCTAATTGGGGCGGGAGCTGTGGCCAACGCCAGAGGCCGCGGGAGCACGACTCTGTTGGGTCTGTGGTCCGGAAGCCCCTCCGGTCGCTGGACAGGGACAGTCCTTAATCCCGTGGCCCCCGCCACATCTGATACAGGAGTGATGAAAACGACACCGGCCTCCTAAGTCACATTGGGCATTATTAAAAGCGAAGCATTTGCCATGCCCCGCGCGCCCTGAACCGTCGCGAAAGCCGGCCAAACGAGAGGCCGGTCGGTTTGCCCAACGCTTCGCCGTGTCGACTTCCTCAGTGCCGGCCGCACCCTGGGTCAGTTCCGAGCACAGTTCCACATCTTTCTTACCGAAGTTGTAGATCTGCCGCCCGTGTTGTTTGCGCCGAAAATCCTCATCATAACGACGCCAGGCCGACCCTTTGTACTTATGGTACAGCACGTGTATGAGGAATTGATACCGCACAACGTTCATGTGTTCGTCTGGGCGGGTCTCCAGGTAACAGGCAGCAAAGATCAACATACATCGCACCCAATTCAAGTAGGACCGCAAAGCGTCCTCGCTGGCCTGCCCTTTTTTCTTAGCTGAAAGTAGGGCTTTGCGATCGTCACTAGTAAGAGCGAAAATATTTACATATTGGCCCTTACAGGTACGGTCCCGGACCCGGGGCCTGAGTCCGCGTTGCACGGCCGTATTAGCGCAGTGCACGGTGTCCGATTCCACCGAGACTTGG
This sequence comes from Pseudophryne corroboree, assembly GCF_028390025.1. Lineage (NCBI taxonomy): Eukaryota > Metazoa > Chordata > Amphibia > Anura > Myobatrachidae > Pseudophryne > Pseudophryne corroboree. The sequence goes on from NC_086449.1 coordinate 535,342,207, forward strand.
GAGGCGGACGAGGTTGAATACCGACGCTCGCGCCGTCTGTGACGCTTAACCCTGTGCAAGCCGCCGTCGGAGGAGGACAGACCCTCCGAGGACGTGGAAGCAAGGGAAGAGTCCGTGTCCCGACGCCTGCGGCTGCGCCTGCTGCGCTTGCTGGAAACCCTACGCGCAACGCTGCCTACGCTAGAGGAGCTGGAGTGAGTACCCGCTCCCAAGCCGCTATGGGGTGTAACCGCGCTCTCCCTGGACCAGTCGGGGTCCGATGAAGACTCACCTGCACGAGAGGGAACACCGTCCGTCCCAACGGCCACCGAACGACTCGAGGATGCACCGGCAGACTCCATTCCGAAAACGACTTCCGTGGCTGGGGAGGCAAAAGAGACATCGTTCCCCAGCTCCCCCACCGGACCCGCAACCGCCGGGAGCGAGGCAGGTGGGGGAACCGTCGCGCCAGGGGACAGAAGCGGGGTAAGAGATTGCGCAATGCTATCCGCCAAAGAAACAGCGGGCCGCCCTAGTCCCCCGGGTACGGAGGATAACAAGGGCGCCACCGCCGACACAACAGCGGCACAAATGGCGGACAGAACGGTGGCGTCCACCAAAGGTGCAGCTGCAGTGGCAGGCATAGGAAAATCAGAGACGCGACGCGAGTCGTGCGCCCCATGGGAGGTTCGTAAACCCCCCGTTGGGAGCAAGGACCCGGACGATCCCTTACTGTCGGGCATCACGGTACAGCCGTCCCGCTGCGAGGAACCTCGCACAAACCGCCAGCGCCGCGACCTCCTCCTATCCAGAGCATTGGCCGCAGGACGAGAAACCGGAGAGTCGTCACTACTGGAAGGAGGCAGCGCGACATCGGAATGAACGCCGTCCGCAGCGACATCGGCAGGCGACGACAGGACGCGGGGAGGGGAAGAACGGTCACCCTCCGCCGGCGCCCGCTGCCCCCTCATGGGGTGAGTGACCCCTGGAGGAGCCGCACGGCCACGGGCGGCGGCAGCAGCGACAGTTGCCATCCGAGTCGATCCGGGAGGGACAGGCGCTACTGGGCCATCCACGGCAGGAGAGGCCAGAAGGGCCGCCCCGCCGCGGGCGGATGCAGAACGCCCCCTTCTAACCGGCCCTGCCCTATCCGCAACAGGCAACGGGGGATGTGCAGCAGCAGAGCGGGGGCGACGCACCGCTCTGTCTGGGGAGGGCGCAGGTCGGACCTGACCGGCCGAGGGGGAGAGCCGGCCAGATGGGTCAGGCCTCATCTGGGCCCCTCAGCTGGCAGGATGAATAGCAGCACGTGCGCGCTGCCTAGACTGCGTGTGTCTGGCAGCCGCGCGACCCACCGCCCGTTCATTAACCCCCATGGTGGAGCCCACATGTGGCTGGGTGCTGCCCCCCCTGGTGGCCGTAAGCAGCCGATCCGCGGGCCGGGAGCTCTGTCCCGGCCCCACGTGATCGGAGCTGCCGCGGGTGGCGCCTAGCAAACCGACACGTGCGCCCTCTATCCCCCTGCGATCCGGCCCCCGCCGCGGCTAGCAGCGGGGACGGAGAGCGCACTCGCGGGCGGCCGAGCCCGGCCGCGCGTGGCCCGGACCTCACTGGCAGCAGGCACTCCCCGTGCTGGCTGGACATCCGTGGCGTCCAGGAGCCGGGCGGGGAGGCCAGCGGTGCGGCTGGGGTGGATTCTGGCGGCCATAGAGGGTTCAGGATGACACACAGAGGAGCACAAAGGATAGGAAGGGGAAATATAGGAAAAGAGTAGAGGGGATAGAGAAGGGCAAGGAACAGAGGAGAGCGAGTGAAATAAGTACAAAGGGATATTTTAGAAATATGAGCGAGAATAAGGGTATAGGATATATTAAATGGGAGCAATACTTGCAGGCCTCACGAGAAGAGCTGGAAGAGAGGCAGGAAGTACCCGGTCAGCAGCCTATATGCATGACAGGCCAGCCCCTATACATGATCCAGCCAATCAGCCCCTCGGACCCTCTCTCTATGTTCCTCCCACCAAAAACATTAACCCCTTCCAAGCCAAGGTGATGCATAGAGCGGCGCTGCGGAAGCCCAGACGGTGCGTTTATGCTGCTATGGTCACATTATGTTCCCTACGCAGTCTTTCTGTTAAACCTTAAAAGAGACAGTCACGTATATAGATATAATGGCAGACAATTAGATGATTTGCACACAGTGTCAGAATTGGTATAAATTGAAACTTATATAATAATTGAAAAAAACTTACTAATTCTCAGCAATGCTAAGGTATCAGGCTTGCTCAACATGTGGCCCTCCAGCTGTTGTGGAACTACATAACCCAGCATTCTCCATAGATCAATGTCCGTTTCACAGTTCTAACATTTCCTCTGTGTATTTTCGGAACCTGTATGCTGTATTGCTCTGGTAGTAACTGAGATCGTACTACTACAACTAGCTATTTTTATGCTGCATTGTTTGCTTTTAATATGTGGCTGGTCCTGAACCAAGGGGCTGATTCTGAAGTGGCCGATGATGCGGCCCACAACGCAGTTTGCTGATGGAGTCAAACAGAGCTGCGTGAGCAAACACATTGCCTGATGGACCAGAGCCGGCCCTAGCTATAGGAAGACTAGGCAATTGCCTAGGGCATCTGCCTTCACCTAGTGGCCAGCTCAATAACCATTGGTAGTCGTGGGGCACCCGATGTTCGGCGCCTCCCCAGCGGCTCTGCTCGCCGCCTGCGGTAGTGCCGGAGAGTGTACCTGCGGCTACCGCTACGGAACTTTTGAAGGGCAGTCTGATTATTTTAACATCCACAGCCCCTAACAAAGATGGCCACCGCACCGGAAGGAGGGCTGCTGCGCATGCCTGGCCGCAGCAGCTCCTCCTCCCATGCTCCTTTGCGGAGTCAGGCTGACTCCAGGCACTGCTTTACCAACACTGTGACCGAGCCACCACTCCTCTACACCCCCACCGCAAAGCAGAGCAGCAGCTTTGTAAGTGAAAGGGCAGCCAGGCCAGTACCATATTCGTTTATAACAGTAAGACAGTTTAATTCAAAAGTGTTAGTGTCACTTTGTAATTTTGGCAGGCTGTGTGTATATGGGGTGGAACTGGCATATTACACACAGTATATATTACATGCAGTATATATATATATTAGAGATGTGCACCGGAAATTTTTCGGGTTTTGTGTTTTGGTTTTGGATTCGGTTCCACGGCCGTGTTTTGGATTCGGACGCGTTTTGCTAAAACCTCCCTGAAAATTTTTTGTCGTATTCGGGTGTGTTTTGGATTCGGGTGCTTTTTACAAAAAACCCTCAAAAACAGCTTAAATCATAGAATTTGGGGGTCATTTTGATCCCATAGTATTATTAACCTCAATAACGATAATTTACACTCATTTTCAGTAGAGATGAGCGGGTTCGGTTCCTCTGAATCCGAACCCGCCCGAACTTCAGGTTTTTTACACGGGTCCGAGCAGGCTCGGATCTTCCCGCCTTGCTCGACTTGCTCGACTAACCCGAGCGCGCCCGAACGTCATCATCACGCTGTCGGATTCTCGCGAGGCTCGGATTCTATCGCGAGACTCGGATTCTATATAAGGAGCCGCGCGTCGCCGCCATTTTCACACGTGCATTGAGAGTCATAGGGAGAGGACGTGGCTGGCGTCCTCTCCGTTTAGAGAAGAGAGAGACACAGTATTTTCGGGGAGCATTATTAGGAGGAGTACTACTGTATACTACTATACTACTTGCTGAAGTGATATTTATAGATTAGATAGTGTGACTGTAAGTGTATTATCTGACTTGTGGGGGAGACACTGACAGTGGGGAGCAGTTAGAGTCTGAGAGCAGGACTCAGGAGTACATATAACGTACAGTGCACACTTTTGCTGCCAGAGTCAGTGCCACACTGCCATTGTTGTGACCACACTGACCACCAGTATAATAATATATTTTGTGATTGTCTGCTTAGGCCTCGGAGTACTAGTTGCAAGTTGCAACGTGACCTGTCCTGAAGTGACCACCAGTTTAATAATCAATCACCACCAGTTTAATATATATATATATATATATATATATATATAATTGTATATAATATATATATATATATAATATTGTATACCACCTACCCGTGGTTTTTTTTTTTCATTCTTCTTTATACATACTACTATAGTAGCTTACTGTAGCAGTCTGCGGTGCTGTGCTGACCTGACAGTGTCCAGCAGGTCCGTCATCAGTCATTACATAATAAATATATATAGTACCTGTCCGGCTGCAGTACTAGTGATATTATATTGATTTCATCTCATTATCAATAATTTATCATCCAGTCTAGACTCTATATTAGCAGCAGACACAGTACGTTAGTCCACGGCTGTAGCTACCTCTGTGTCGGCACTCGGCAGTCCATCCATAATTGTATACCACCTACCCGTGGTTTTTTTTTTTTCTTTCTTCTTTGTACATACTACTATAGAGTATAGTAGCTTACTGTAGCAGTCTGCGGTGCTGCTGAGCTGACAGTGTCCAGCAGGTCCGTCATTAGTCATCATTACCTAATAAATATATTATCTACCTGTCCGGCTGCAGTACTAGTGATATTATATATACATACATATATATATTGATTTCATCTCATTATCAATCATCCAGTCTATATTAGCAGCAGACACAGTACGTTAGTCCATGGCTGTAGCTACCTCTGTGTCGGCACTCAGCAGTCCATCCATAATTGTATACCACCTACCCGTGGTTTTTTTTTTTTCTTTCTTCTTTGTACATACTACTATAGTATAGTAGCTTACTGTAGCAGTCTGCGGTGCTGCTGAGCTGACAGTGTCCAGCAGGTCCGTCATCAGTCATCATTACCTAATAAATATATTATCTACCTGTCCGGCTGCAGTACTAGTGATATTATATATACATACATATATATATTGATTTCATCTCATTATCAATCATCCAGTCTATATTAGCAGCAGACACAGTACGTTAGTCCACGGCTGTAGCTACCTCTGTGTCGGCACTCGGCAGTCCATCCATAATTGTATACCACCTACCCGTGGTTTTTTTTTTCTTTCTTCTTTGTACATACTACTATAGAGTATAGTAGCTTACTGTAGCAGTCTGCGGTGCTGCTGAGCTGACAGTGTCCAGCAGGTCCGTCATCAGTCATCATTACCTAATAAATATATTATCTACCTGTCCGGCTGCAGTACTAGTGATATTATATATACATACATATATATATTGATTTCATCTCATTATCAATCATCCAGTCTATATTAGCAGCAGACACAGTACGTTAGTCCACGGCTGTAGCTACCTCTGTGTCGGCACTCAGCAGTCCATCCATAATTGTATACCACCTACCCGTGGTTTTTTTTTTTCTTTCTTCTTTGTACATACTACTATAGTATAGTAGCTTACTGTAGCAGTCTGCGGTGCTGCTGAGCTGACAGTGTCCAGCAGGTCAGTCATCAGTCATCATTACCTAATAAATATATTATCTGCCTGTCCGGCTGCAGTACTAGTGATATTATATATACATACATATATATATTGATTTCATCTCATTATCAATCATCCAGTCTATATTAGCAGCAGACACAGTACGTTAGTCCACGGCTGTAGCTACCTCTGTGTCGGCACTCGGCAGTCCATCCATAAGTATACTAGTATCCATCCATCTCCATTGTTTACCTGAGGTGCCTTTTAGTTGTGCCTATTAAAATATGGAGAACAAAAATGTTGAGGTTCCAAAATTAGGGAAAGATCAAGATCCACTTCCACCTCGTGCTGAAGCTGCTGCCACTAGTCATGGCCGAGACGATGAAATGCCAGCAACGTCGTCTGCCAACGCCGATGCCCAATGTCATAGTACAGAGCATGTCAAATCCAAAACACCAAATATCAGTAAAAAAAGGACTCCAAAACCTAAAATAAAATTGTCGGAGGAGAAGCGTAAACTTGCCAATATGCCATTTACCACACGGAGTGGCAAGGAACGGCTGAGGCCCTGGCCTATGTTCATGGCTAGTGGTTCAGCTTCACATGAGGATGGAAGCACTCAGCCTCACGCTAGAAAACTGAAAAGACTCAAGCTGGCAAAAGCACCGCAAAGAACTGTGCGTTCTTCGAAATCCCAAATCCACAAGGAGAGTCCAATTGTGTCGGTTGCGATCCCTGACCTTCCCAACACTGGACGTGAAGAGCATGCGCCTTCCACCATTTGCACGCCCCCTGCAAGTGCTGGAAGGAGCACCCGCAGTCCAGTTCCTGATAGTCAGATTGAAGATGTCAGTGTTGAAGTACACCAGGATGAGGAGGATATGGGTGTTGCTGGCGCTGGGGAGGAAATTGACCAGGAGGATTCTGATGGTGAGGTGGTTTGTTTAAGTCAGGCACCCGGGGAGACACCTGTTGTCCGTGGGAGGAATATGGCCGTTGACATGCCTGGTGAAAATACCAAAAAAATCAGCTCTTCAGTGTGGAGGTATTTCAACAGAAAAGCGGACAACAGGTGTCAAGCCGTGTGTTGCCTTTGTCAAGCTGTAATAAGTAGGGGTAAGGACGTTAACCACCTCGGAACATCCTCCCTTATACGTCACCTGCAGCGCATTCATAATAAGTCAGTGACAAGTTCAAAAACTTTAGGCGACAGCGGAAGCAGTCCACTGACCAGTAAATCCCTTCCTCTTGTAACCAAGCTCACGCAAACCACCCCACCAACTCCCTCAGTGTCAATTTCCTCCTTCCCCAGGAATGCCAATAGTCCTGCAGGCCATGTCACTGGCAATTCTGACGAGTCCTCTCCTGCCTGGGATTCCTCCGATGCATCCTTGCGTGTAACGCCTACTGCTGCTGGCGCTGCTGTTGTTGCTGCTGGGAGTCGATGGTCATCCCAGAGGGGAAGTCGTAAGCCCACTTGTACTACTTCCAGTAAGCAATTGACTGTCCAACAGTCCTTTGCGAGGAAGATGAAATATCACAGCAGTCATCCTGCTGCAAAGCGGATAACTGAGGCCTTGACAACTATGTTGGTGTTAGACGTGCGTCCGGTATCCGCCGTTAGTTCACAGGGAACAAGACAATTTATTGAGGCAGTGTGCCCCCGTTACCAAATACCATCTAGGTTCCACTTCTCTAGGCAGGCGATACCGAGAATGTACACGGACGTCAGAAAAAGACTCACCAGTGTTAAATATGGGCAAATTCCAGCACGTCCCATGTTTTGCACATACCTTGAATTTGGTGGTGCAGAATTTTTTAAAAAACGACAGGGGCGTGCAAGAGATGCTGTCGGTGGCCAGAAGAATTGCGGGACACTTTCGACGTACAGGCACCACGTACAGAAGACTGGAGCACCACCAAAAACTACTGAACCTGCCCTGCCATCATCTGAAGCAAGAAGTGGTAACGAGGTGGAATTCAACCCTCTATATGCTTCAGAGGTTGGAGGAGCAGCAAAAGGCCATTCAAGCCTATACAATTGAGCACGATATAGGAGGTGGAATGCACCTGTCTCAAGCGCAGTGGAGAATGATTTCAACGTTGTGCAAGGTTCTGCTGCCCTTTGAACTTGCCACACGTGAAGTCAGTTCAGACACTGCCAGCCTGAGTCAGGTCATTCCCCTCATCAGGCTTTTGCAGAAGAAGCTGGAGACATTGAAGGAGGAGCTAACACGGAGCGATTCCGCTAGGCATGTGGGACTTGTGGATGGAGCCCTTAATTCGCTTAACAAGGATTCACGGGTGGTCAATCTGTTGAAATCAGAGCACTACATTTTGGCCACCGTGCTCGATCCTAGATTTAAAGCCTACCTTGGATCTCTCTTTCCGGCAGACACAAGTCTGCTGGGGTTGAAAGACCTGCTGGTGAGAAAATTGTCAAGTCAAGCGGAACGCGACCTGTCAACATCTCCTCCTTCACATTCTCCCGCAACTGGGGGTGCGAGGAAAAGGCTCAGAATTCCGAGCCCACCCGCTGGCGGTGATGCAGGGCAGTCTGGAGCGACTGCTGATGCTGACATCTGGTCCGGACTGAAGGACCTGACAACGATTACGGACATGTCGTCTACTGTCACTGCATATGATTCTCTCACCATTGAAAGAATGGTGGAGGATTATATGAGTGACCGCATCCAAGTAGGCACGTCACACAGTCCGTACTTATACTGGCAGGAAAAAGAGGCTATTTGGAGGCCCTTGCACAAACTGGCTTTATTCTACCTAAGTTGCCCTCCCACAAGTGTGTACTCCGAAAGAGTGTTTCGTGCCGCCGCTCACCTTGTCAGCAATCGGCGTACGAGGTTACATCCAGAAAATGTGGAGAAGATGATGTTCATTAAAATGAATTATAATCAATTCCTCCGTGGAGACATTGACCAGCAGCAATTGCCTCCACAAAGTACACAGGGAGCTGAGATGGTGGATTCCAGTGGGGACGAATTGATAATCTGTGAGGAGGGGGATGTACACGGTGATATATCGGAGGATGATGATGAGGTGGACATCTTGCCTCTGTAGAGCCAGTTTGTGCAAGGCGAGATTAATTGCTTCTTTTTTGGTGGGGGTCCAAACCAACCCGTCATTTCAGTCACAGTCGTGTGGCAGACCCTGTCACTGAAATGATGGGTTGGTTAAAGTGTGCATGTCCTGTTTATACAACATAAGGGTGGGTGGGAGGGCCCAAGGACAATTCCATCTTGCACCTCTTTTTTCTTTAATTTTTCTTTGCGTCATGTGCTGTTTGGGGAGGGTTTTTTGGAAGGGACATCCTGCGTGACACTGCAGTGGCACTCCTAGATGGGCCCGGTGTTTGTGTCGGCCACTAGGGTCGCTTATCTTACTCACACAGCTACCTCATTGCGCCTCTTTTTTTCTTTGCGTCATGTGCTGTTTGGGGAGGGTTTTTTGGAAGGGACATCCTGCGTGACACTGCAGTGCCACTCCTAGATGGGCCCGGTGTTTGTGTCGGCCACTAGGGTCGCTTATCTTACTCACACAGCTACCTCATTGCGCCTCTTTTTTTCTTTGCGTCATGTGCTGTTTGGGGAGGGTTTTTTGGAAGGGACATCCTGCGTGACACTGCAGTGACACTCCTAGATGGGCCCGGTGTTTGTGTCGGCCACTAGGGTCGCTTATCTTACTCACACAGCTACCTCATTGCGCCTCTTTTTTTCTTTGCGTCATGTGCTGTTTGGGGAGGGTTTTTTGGAAGGGACATCCTGCGTGACACTGCAGTGACACTCCTAGATGGGCCCGGTGTTTGTGTCGGCCACTAGGGTCGCTTATCTTACTCACACAGCTACCTCATTGCGCCTCTTTTTTTCTTTGCGTCATGTGCTGTTTGGGGAGGGTTTTTTGGAAGGGACATCCTGCGTGACACTGCAGTGACACTCCTAGATGGGCCCGGTGTTTGTGTCGGCCACTAGGGTCGCTTAGCTTAGTCATCCAGCGACCTAGGTGCAAATTTTAGGACTAAAAATAATATTGTGAGGTGTGAGGTATTCAGAATAGACTGAAAATGAGTGTAAATTATGGTTTTTGAGGTTAATAATACTTTGGGATCAAAATGACCCCCAAATTCTATGATTTAAGCTGTTTTTTAGTGTTTTTTGAAAAAAACACCCGAATCCAAAACACACCCGAATCCGACAAAAAAAATTCGGTGAGGTTTTGCCAAAACGCGGTCGAACCCAAAACACGGCCGCGGAACCGAACCCAAAACCAAAACACAAAACCCGAAAAATTTCCGGCGCTCATCTCTAATTTTCAGTCTATTCTGAACACCTCACAATATTATTTTTAGTCCTAAAATTTGCACCGAGGTCGCTGGATGGCTAAGCTAAGCGACACAAGTGGCCGACACAAACACCTGGCCCATCTAGGAGTGGCACTGCAGTGTCAGGCAGGATGGCACTTCAAAAAAAAAGTCCCCAAACAGCACATGATGCAAAGAAAAAAAGAGGCGCACCAAGGTCGCTGTGTGACTGTCAGGTTCGGTTTTGCTTGTGTCCCCGGAGGGGGCGCTAGTGGGTCAGTGGAGGTAGGATGGAAGAAGTGAGGAGGCTGGATTGGGTTTCTGCGCATCAGCGCAATGGTGTTTTATTAACATAAAAGTTCACACAATAAGGCAGCAGAATAACGTGCAGGAATAAACAATAAAAAGTATGCAATGGAAATGGTGCAGCTTGGAAGCTGAGAGTCTATGGAGGAAATGGTAATGATGGATAAGTTCACTGGTGTGAGAACCAGAATGGTTTAAACGGTGGAGCCAGCAGAGTTGGTAATAAATGTGTAGCAAACCTGGTAGCAGATGCAGGAGACTCAGGTGGAAGTTCACAGAGCAGTTCGTTAAGCACAGGCAGCTAGCAAGCTGCTTCACAGGTGAGGTGATGGAATGCACCTGGAGAGAGTCTCTACTGCAGAAGCTGAAGCACACTGCGGTTGTAGTTAGGTGTGGAGCCAAATACAGATGCAGGGGTTGCTGATGCTTGTAGTTCCACGGAGATGTAGCAAGGTAACCAGGAACACGGAGAAACAGGAAGGTAACCAGGAACACGGAGGATCCAGGCACATGGGTCGCAGGAGTGACACAAAGTTCAGGACAACCACAGGCTCACCCTGCAGCTCCTGATATACCCCCTGGTGTGCAGACATTGGTTGGAGTGGGAAAAGGAGGTGCGGCCAAGCTCCGGATTGGCCGCCGTACTCTGACCGATGGAGACTGTCATGGCGGCGCCCATGCCGCGGCCCGGCGGGAACGCGGCGTGCTCACATGCCCGCTGTTACAGGAGCGTTCCTAGGCCCAGGATGACGTCTGGCGGCAGAGGAGCGGACGACAGCAGAACGTAGGGACCCCGGATGGAGTCCGCACCGACGGACAGATGTGGCTGTGGTGAGTCGATTCCTGACAGTACCCCCTCCTTTATGGGTGGGCACTGAACACCCACGTGGCTTAGAAGGATGAGTTCTGTGGAAGACACGGACCAACCTTGGAGCATGGACATCTGACGAATTCACCCAACTTCTCTCCTCAGGACCATAACCAGGCCAGTCGATAAGGTATTGTAGACGACCGTACCAGCAACGGGAATCCAGAATCTTCTCTATCTCGAACTCCACGCCCCGCTGAGTTCGCACTTTGGGGCCGACTGGAAGAGCTCTTTGGAAGCGATTCAGGACTAACGGTCTGAGGAGAGAGACATGAAAGGCATTAGGTATTCGTAGAGAAGATGGTAACTTGAGCTTGTAGGCCACAGGACTGATGACTCTTTCGATGGAAAAGGGACCGATGAAACGTGGTGCAAATTTCATCGACGGGACTCTAAGACGGAGGTTCCGGGTGGAAAGCCAAACCTTGTCACCAGGTTTCAGGCTAGGAACTGCACGTCTTTTGCGGTCAGCAAAGAACTTATACCGGCTAGAAGCCTTCTTGAGAGAAGCATGAATCTTCCTCCAGGTTGAAGAGAACTGACTCAAGACAGCAGTGGCAGCAGGAACATCAATGTGAGGAAGTTCTTGAAAATCTGGAACACGGGGATGTTGTCCATATACAGCAAAGAACGGAGTTGTTTCTGTAGCGGTATGGTAGCGGAAATTGTGGGCAAATTCAGCCCATGGGAGCAGGTCCAACCAATCATCTTGAGAAGACGAAACATAAAGTCTTAAAAAGGTTTCTAACTCTTGGTTTACCCTCTCCGTCTGCCCATTCGTCTGAGGGTGGTAGGCTGACGAAAACTTGAGGTTGACTTGCATGGCAGAACAAAGGGCTCTCCAAAATCTTGCCACAAACTGAACTCCACGGTCAGATATAATTTCAGTGGGTAGTCCATGTAAGCGGAAAATCTCCCGTAGGAAGATTTGGGCAAGCTTTGGTGCGGAGGGAAGACCCTGGAGTGGTACAAAATGGGCCATTTTGGTAAACCTGTCAACCACAACCCAGATGGTATTGAATCCTTGAGAAGAGGGAAGGTCAGAGATGAAATCCATGGACAAGTGTGACCAGGGATGGCTGGGAACAGATAATGGTTGTAACTGACCTGCTGGAGATTGTCGAGGAGTCTTGTGCTGCGCACACTTCGGGCAGGATGCCACGAAATCTTTGATGTCAACTTTCATCTTCGGCCACCAGTATGTCTCAGAGAGGAACTTGAAAGTTTTCAGGACACCAGGATGCCCAGTGAATTTGGACTGATGAGCCCAAGACAGCAACTTGGAACGGAGTTCTGGGGAAACAAAAGTCTTACCAGGAGGTGGAGCAGGAGAAACTTGAGACGAAGCAAATACCACTGGACTCAGGATGGAATGCGGAACCGAGTCGGACGTCTCCTCTTCAGACTCCATAGATCGGGATAAAGCGTCTGCCTTGATATTCTGAGAACCTGGGCGGAAATTAAGCTTAAAGTTAAAACGAGAGAAGAACATAGCCCACCGGGACTGGCGAGGATTGAGGCACTGGGCTGCCTTCAAATAAAGCAGATTTTTATGATCCGTATAGATGTTGAACGGAAATTTGGCCCCTTCCAGGAGATACCTCCATTCCTCAAGGGCCAGCTTGATCGCTAGTAGTTCTTGATATCCAATGGAATAGTTAGCTTCTGCAGGGAGGAATTTACGAGAATAAAATACACAAGGGTGAATCTTCCCATCAGTTCCCTTCTGGGAGAGAACAGCTCCAACTCCTACTGTGGAGGCATCCACCTCCAACTCGAATGGCTTGTTTACATCCGGTTGAGACAGAACTGGAGCAGACATAAAGGCCAGCTTGATCTTTTGAAATGCCGCTAAAGCTTCTTCTGACCAGTTGGAATGATCTGCCCCTTTCCGAGTTAAGTTGGTAATAGGAGCGATGAGAGTTGAAAATCCTCGGATAAACTTCCTATAATAATTGGCGAATCCCAGGAATCGCTGAATAGACTTGAGACTACTTGGAATGGACCAATTGGCAATGGCTTCCAACTTTGTCGGGTCCATCTGGAGATCCGATCCGGAAATTATATACCCCAGGAAGGGTATGGAGGGAACTTCGAAGGTACACTTGGATAATTTGCCATAGAGACGGTTCTCACGAAGACGTCGGAGGACCTCACGGACTTGCAGACGATGAGAAGAGAGATCTTGGGAGAAGATGAGGATATCATCCAGGTAAACTACGAGGTATTTGTACAGAACGTCACGGAAGATTTCGTTAACAAAGTGCTGGAACACTGCTGGGGCATTGCTCAACCCGAATGGCATTACCAGGTACTCGTAATGACCATCTCGAGTATTAAAAGCTGTCTTCCATTCGTCACCACTACGGATTCTGATGAGGTTGTAGGCACCGCGGAGATCTAACTTGGTGAAGATGCGGGCTCCCTTAACTCTATCAAACAATTCAGTGATGAGTGGTAATGGATAACTGTTTTTGATGGTAATGTCATTGAGACCCCGGTAGTCAATGCATGGACGTAATCCTCCATCCTTTTTTTTAACAAAGAAGAAGCCCGCACCAGCGGGTGAAGATGAGGGACGGATAAATCCTTTCTGTAAGTTCTCCCTGATGTAGTCGCTCATCGCCTCAGTTTCAGGAACGGATAACGGATAGGTACGCCCCCTTGGTGGTTTCTTGCCGGGAATGAGGTCAATGGGGCAATCCCACTCTCTATGGGGCGGCAGAACATCAGCGGCCTTTTCACTGAAGACGTCAGAGAAATCTTGGTAAGCCGCAGGAAGATTTGACTGGGTTTTGACTTCAGAAGACTTGATAGGACAAACTTGGGCTAAGCAGGACTGGCGACAATGTGAACCCCAGGAAGTGAGTTGTAACGTAGAGCAATCAATCTGCGGATTATGTAGTTGGAGCCAGGGCATTCCCAACACGATCTCCTGGGTTGCCTGAGGAATAACTAAAAACTTTATTAATTCAGAATGCAGGAACCCGACTCCCAGAACCACTGGTCTGGTTTGGTGAGAGATATTCCCCTTGGAGATTCGGCTACCATCTACTGCAGTGATGTAGACTGGATATGAGAGTTCGCAGATAGGCAAACGAAACTTATCTACCGCAGCTTGAGTGATGAAGTTTCCTGCGGCTCCACAGTCCACTAACGCAGATGCAGACTGAAGACCATCTGTAGTCTCTAAAGTCACAGGAAGAATGAGGTCTTGGTTTGAAGGAGCTTGTCTAGAAGATCCCAACTTGACTCCTCCTTTACAAGTCAGGATCTGGCGTTTCCCGAACGCACTGTACAATAATTGATCTGGTGACCTGCAGCCGCACAATAAAGACACAATCTCTCACTGAGTCTTCTTGACCGCTTCTCAGGAGTTAGGCGGGACCTATTGATTTGCATAGGCTCATCAGAAGGTGGAGGCTGAAATTGTACTGAAGGTACCATTCTTGACTTGCGCGGCTCACTACGAGCACGCTCACTGTTGCGTTCGCGGATGCGAGAGTCCAACTTGATGCATAGAGAAATCAGTTCAGGCAATTGCTCAGGGACATCGCTGGTTGCCAGTTCATCCTTGATCCGATCTGAAAGTACATGCCAGAAGGCTGCTACCAGGGCTTGATTATTCCACTGAATCTCTGCGGCTAACGTCTGGAACTGGATGACATATTGTCCCATACTCCGGGTACCTTGACGAAGCTGAATAAGGTCTGCAGAGGCTGATGTTGCACGACCTGGCTCGTCAAAGATACGTCTGAAGGTTGACACGAATTCAGCGTAGTTGTTCATCAGAGGGTCAGCACGTTCCCACAGAGGAGACACCCAACTCAAGGCAGAACCAGAGAGCAGTGAGATAATGTAGGCAACCTTGGATCTTGACGTGGGGAAATTGTGTGATAATAATTCAAACTGGATTTCACAAAGAAAAACACTGATAAAGGGACAAATAAGGATGAGAAATATAATTGGTGCTTTATTAGTAGATTTAGTTCCAACTCTAGGGAGATCGAAAACTGTATCAAAAATAACTGGCCATTACTTCAAAGGGATCCGGTTATTGGTAAAGAATTACCTGAAAAACCTTCTTTTATATATCGTAGGGCACAGAATATTAAGAGCAAAGTAGTACGTAGTTCGGTGGAAGATGAGAAACGTACAAGTCTGCGGATTCAAGGTTTCCATCGCTGTGGCCTGTGTGCGATGTGTAGATTAACAACAGAAAATAATCCATCAAAAATTAAAGAGTTTACTGTAAATGGGAAAAATACCCAATCAGGGATTTTATCACCTGCAATTCTAAGTATGTGATATATGCAGAAAAATGTTCCTGTGATTTATTATATATTGGCAAAACGACCAGGAACTTGAAAACCAGGATGGCTGAACACATATATAATGTAAAAAAAGGCCTTGAGTCACACACTTTATCTGCTCACTTTAAGGAGAAACATAAGTCAAAGGAATGCTTCATTAAATCTTTTTGGGGAATACAACAAGTAAAACCCACCTGGAGGAGTAGAGATATAGATCTGAGACTCTCTAAAGCCGAAATGCGGTGGATATTTCAATTAAAAACTCTAATTCCCCAAGGTCTCAATGGAGACTTTGAGTTGAAGCATTTCTTATGATCACGGTTTCTTTTAGGAGTAAAATCCACCCTGGTTTAGTCTTACTTATTTTTGTATCTTTTTTCCCTTGTCTCAATTAATTATGATGTTTTAATATTTTATATTTCTTTTGAGGACCACCGGTTCCTGTGAGGCTGCTTTGTGTCCAATAAATCGGGACGAGCAATGTGTAATGACCCCTCAGTACCCAGTGCTTAAAAAGGAGCATCTCTTGGGTAAACTACGGGATTCTGCCCGTTGGTGGAACGCATGTGGACGAAATACGTCACTTCAGCCGCGGCCGGAAGGAGGTCGGTGGAACGCATGTGGAAAATACGTCACTTCCGCCGCCACCGGAAGTGTGTAGTGGAACGCTCGGAAGTGACGGAGGAGAGGGACCACGTCTCGTCTTCGTTTTTGGCGCTCAGAAACACAGGAACCGGGAGGAGCAATTGATTTGTTTGTTGGGTATAAATATCCAGTGGGACATAAGGTGCACCATGCTTCTGAGGAAGGACCCGAATCCTTGGAGGTCCGAAACGCGTTAAGCAAGGTGCCTGTGACCGTGCAAATTTCGGAGGGGTGGAACTGGTGCTCTTACCATCGGTGTGGACTTCCAGGACTCTCTCTGGGATTCATTTTTGCTGGTTGTGAGGAACAGAAACCCCCATGTTTTATATGCTGATACTTTTTATGTGTAATGTGAGTGTGCTTTTTAAAAAAATTAAAACTGTGTTAAAAAATCTCAGTGTTGAACTAATGATATTTCTCCCGAGGTATTGACCTAAAGAAATACGGGAAAGAAGTACGATCTTGGCTGTATTGTGGAATTCAATATATGCAATTTCTAAGTCCCTTCATGTGAGTGGAACATTAATAAAAATTGGGATCTTTTTTGTTATCAAACGGTGTTGCACTATCAATCATTCTCTTTTTGAGGTCAATATCGAGGATGGATACATTCACTAACGAAGCAACACTAGAATCTATGAACAAGTTAATCAGGTTGTGATGGTTGTTATCATATGCATGTTCCTCCTGTCTGCGCCACTGGTTTTATTCAGTTTGTATCTTTGCACTTGGATTTCACATTGGTTAAGGAACCCGCGACATAACTTCGGACTGCCATCATATTTGCTAGGCACGGGCAGGTGCAAGCGTGACACTGGAGCTGATGCAGCCGGCGTAGAAGAACTCACAGCACTTGCAGGTGCTGGGGTAACTGGAACTGGAGTAGCAAGTACACTAGGCAGGGTTTGCTGTAGTGTATCAATCCGGGAGGACATCCCTTGCAGAAACTGGAACATCTGCTGCTGCACAGCCTCTTGACCATCCAAGCGGGAGACCAGATTTTGTAAGGCCCCTGACCCCACACTCTGACCACCGTCCGAGTCCATCGTTCCTGAACTTACTGTCAGGTTCGGTTTTGCTTGTGTCCCCGGAGGGGGCGCTAGTGGGTCAGTGGAGGTAGGATGGAAGAAGTGAGGAGGCTGGATTGGGTTTCTGCGCATCAGCGCAATGGTGTTTTATTAACATAAAAGTTCACACAATAAGGCAGCAGAATAACGTGCAGGAATAAACAATAAAAAGTATGCAATGGAAATGGTGCAGCTTGAAAGCTGAGAGTCTATGGAGGAAATGGTAATGATGGATAAGTTCACTGGTGTGAGAACCAGAATGGTTTAAAAGGTGGAGCCAGCAGAGATGGTAATAAATGTGTAGCAAACCTGGTAGTAGATGCAGGAGACTCAGGTGGAAGTTCACAGAGCAGTTCGTTAAGCACAGGCAGCTAGCAAGCTGCTTCACAGGTGAGGTGATGGAATGCACCTGGAGAGAGTCTCTACTGCAGAGGCTGAAGCACACTGCGGTTGTAGTTAGGTGTGGAGCCAAATACATATGCAGGGGTTGCTGATGCTTGTAGTTCCACGGAGATGTAGCAAGGTAACCAGGAACACGGAGAAACAGGAAGGTAACCAGGAACACGGAGGATCCAGGCACATGGGTCGCAGGAGTGACACAAAGTTCAGGACAACCACAGGCTCACCCTGCAGCTCCTGATATACCCCCTGGTGTGCAGACATTGGTTGGAGTGGGAAAAGGAGGTGCGGCCAAGCTCCGGATTGGCCGCCGTACTCTGACCGATGGAGACTGTCATGGCGGCGCCCATGCCGCGGCCCTGCGGGAACGCGGCGTGCTCACACGCCCGCTGTTACAGGAGCGTTCCTAGGCCCAGGAAGACGTCTGGCGGCAGAGGAGCGGACGACAGCAGAACGTAGGGACCCCGGACGGAGTCCGCACCGACGGACAGATGTGGCTGTGGTGAGTCGATTCCTGACAGTGACTAAGCTAAGCGACACAAGTGGCCGACACCAACACCTGGCCCATCTAGGAGTGGCACTGCAGTTTTCTAGCGAGAGGATCAGTGCTTCCATCCTCATGTGAATCTGAACCACTAGCCATGAACATAGGCCAGGGCCTCAGCCGTTCCTTGCCACTCCGTGTCGTAAATGGCATATTGGCAAGTTTACGCTTCTCATCAGACGCTTTCAATTTTGATTTTTGGGTAATTTTACTGAACTTTTGTTTTTTGGATTTTACATGCTCTCTACTATGACATTGGGCATCGGCCTTGGCAGACGACGTTGATGGCATTTCATCGTCTCGGCCATGACTAGTGGCAGCAGCTTCAGCACGAGGTGGAAGTGGATCTTGATCTTTACCTATTTTAACCTCCACATTTTTGTTCTCCATTTTTTAATGTGTGGAATTATATGCCAGTATCAATAGCAGTGGCCTACTACTATATATACTGCGCACAACTGAAATGCACCACAGGTATGGATGGATAGTATACTTGACGACACAGAGGTAGGTAGAGCAGTGCCTTCCGTACCATACTGCTATATATACTGGTGGTCACTGTCAGCAAACTGCAAAACTAAAATGCACCACAGGTATAGAATCTAGATGGATCGTATACTTGACGACACAGAGGTAGGTAGAGCAGTGGCCTTCCGTACCGTACTGCTATATATACTGGTGGTCACTGTCAGCAAACTGCAAAACTAAAATGCACCACAGGTATAGAATCTAGATGGATAGTATACTTGACGACACAGAGGTAGGTAGAGCAATGGCCTTCCGTACCGTACTGCTATATATACTGGTGGTCACTGTCAGCAAACTGCAAAACTAAAATGCACCACAGGTATAGAATCTAGATGGATAGTATACTTGACGACACAGAGGTAGGTAGAGCAGTGGCCTTCCGTACCGTACTGCTATATATACTGGTGGTCACTGTAAGCAAACTGCAAAACTAAAGTGCACCACAGGTATAGAATCTAGATGGATAGTTTACTTGACGACACAGAGGTAGGCATGGCAGTGGCCTTCCGTACCGTACTGCTATATATACTGGTGGTCACTGTCAGCAAACTGCAAAACTAAAATGCACCACAGGTATAGAATCTAGATGGATAGTATACTTGACGACACAGAGGTAGGTAGAGCAGTGGCCTTCCGTACCGTACTGTTATATATACTGGTGGTCACTGTCAGCAAACTGCAAAACTAAAATGCACCACAGGTATAGAATCTAGATGGATAGCATACTTGACGACACAGAGGTAGGTAGAGCAGTGGCCTTCCGTACCGTACTGCTATATATACTGGTGGTCACTGTCAGCAAAACTCTGCACTGTACTCCTCCTATATAATACTGCTGGTCCCCAGTCCCCACAATAAAGCAGTGTGAGCACAGATATATGCAGCACACTGAGCACAGATATGGAGCATTTTTCAGGCAGAGAACGGATAAAACTGGTGGTCACTGGTCAGCAAAACTCTGCACTGTACTCCTCCTATATAATACAGCTGCTCCCCAGTCCCCACAAGTAAGCAATAAGCACAAATATTTGCAGCAACATTAATAAACGGAGAGGACGCCAGCCACGTCCTCTCCCTAACATTTCCAATGCACGAGTGAAAATGGCGGCGACGCGCGGCTCCTTATATAGAATCCGAATCTCGCGAGAATCCGACAGCGGGATGATGACGTTCGGGCGCGCTCGGGTTAACCGAGCCATACGGGAGAATCCGAGTATGCCTCGGACCCGTGTAAAATGGGTGAAGTTTGGGGGGGTTCGGTTTCCGAGGAACTGAACCCGCTCATCACTTTTATATATATATATATATATATATATATATATACACACTGCTCAAAAAAAATAAAGGGAACACTTAAACAACACATCCTAGATCTGAATGAATGAAATATTCTTATTAAATACTTTGTTCTTTACATAGTTGAATGTGCTGGCAACAAAATCACATAAAAATTATCAATGGAAATCAAATTTATTAACCCATGGAGGTCTGGATTTGGAGTTACCCTCAAAATTAAAGTGGAAAAACACACTACAGGCTGATCCAACTTTGATGTAATGTCCTTAAAACAAGTCAAAATGAGGCTCAGTAGTGTGATAAACTTTTACAACAAGCATTTAAAGATGTAAGCTATATGGATAGGGTAAACCTATTATCAAATAAAAGTAAGACCAATAAGAATCAGAAAGAGAAAAAGGAGAATGAGAGACAGTTTGCTTTTGTTTGTAAATACAATAAATGTGCTAGAGAAATAAAAAACATCATCTCAAAAAATTATAGAATACTCAAACAAGATCGAATTCTAAGTGAGATTCTACCCTCCCAACCACACAGTGTATATAAAAAGAATAGATCCTTAAAATCTATATTAGCGCCTAGTCATCTGGGAGAAGAGAGAAAGGAGAAAAAATCCATATCTACGGGTCTTGGTTGGATACCTATTAAACCAACGGGATGCTTTAGATGTGGGAAATCTCGATGTATCACTTGCACACATATGCCAAAAAAGACTACAGTACTAACACTAGCAGACACCAAAGAACAGTATTCTCTCAGATCATTTATGAACTGTGATACGAAATATGTAGTTTATTTACTCACTTGTGGCTGCAGCCTAAAATATGTGGGGAGGACTACGTGACCAATACATGTGAGGTTCATGGAACATCGCCGGAACATTATTAAACAGTACAATCAGCATAGTGTTTCCCGTCATTTCAGTCAGATCCATGCAGGAGATCCAAGAAGTCTATCAATAGTCTGCATAGAACATATTGCATCAACACCAAGGGGAGGGGACCGATTCAATAGATTGTGTTGTAGAGAAATATATTGGATGCTTAAATTCAATTCTCTTCACCCAGATGGACTGAATGAAAATATGGAACTTAATACCATTCCATTAGACATGAACTGTATATACATAGATAACTACTCAATTGGTATACTATCTCTTTGGTTAGAACTACGATTTATACAATGGGCCATTTCAGAAGACTTAAAACATCTACACATTCTATTATGTGTACAGTCGAATGAAATTTACTGTTTCTCTTCTCCATTCTCTATACCTCTCTTCTTTTCCATTCAGTTCCCTTGCATAGCATCATTTCTTTCTAGTACTAGATAGATATACTAGACAAATGTATGATTAGTTCACATAGATGTGTGTTCTACACAGAGCTGGCCCTAACCAATGTGATGCCCTAGGCAAGATTTTGGCTGGTGCCCCCTAGCACCACCGCTGGTTCCGCCTCTGACCTTGTACCCCCTATATTTTAAATAGGAACAGTTCGCACATTTGGCGCACAGCCCAAAAAGGGGTGTGTTTTTGCTGGCAAGGGGCATGACCACACAATAACCTCAATTCCAATTACGCCACACAGTACTGCAACTTTATTTACATATGATCATGCGATAGTGTTCATAATTCATATTACATCCCACAGTAGTATCACTTTACCTTATAAACGTTACTCCTCACAGTAGAGCCCCTTATTCACATTACATCACACTGAATTGCTCCTTATTCACATTACACCACACCCTATTGCTGTTTATTCACATTAGACCACACAGTTGTGCCCTTTCTATACGTAACGCCACATAGTAGAGCATTTACAAACATTCCACACAGTAATGCCCCGTACACATATGAGACACATTATTAATGTCCTTATAAACATAATGCGCCTTACACATTATGACAACCTTTATTAATGCCCTTTTGCACATAATGTCCCTTACACATATGCCGCACATTAGTAATGCCCTTATACACATAATGACACACATAGTACCCCCTACACATTTGCTGCACATTATTAGTGCCCCTATACACATAATGACACACATACAGTAGTACCCTGTTACACATATGCCACACATTATTAATGCCCTTATACACATAATGACACATAGTGCCCCTTACACATATGTTGCACATTATTAATGCATTTTTACATGACACACATAATACTCCTTACACATATTCCGAACACTACTGCACAACTAACCCACTCACATGCACACAGCACTCACACTGCAACTAACACTGTGACCTCTGCCTCTGCTTGGATACAGATGTGTCCTCATAAATATTGCCTCAATGCTAACGTCGCGCACACCTTTTTT
This sequence comes from Pseudophryne corroboree, assembly GCF_028390025.1. Lineage (NCBI taxonomy): Eukaryota > Metazoa > Chordata > Amphibia > Anura > Myobatrachidae > Pseudophryne > Pseudophryne corroboree. The sequence continues at coordinate 535,364,245 of NC_086449.1, forward strand.
TATGAAAATGCATCTTATTTGCATTGCTATATGTCTAGGATACACAAGCAGCTTCTGCTGATTAAAATTATATGCAGCATGCCTATATACTGTGTGAGACTGTGGCTGTATCTGCATATGAAATGCTACACACAGAATATAGGCATGCTGCATATCATTTTAATCAGCAGAAGCTGCTGATGCCCCTGGGCATATCAAATGCCCTAGGCAATTGCCTAGTATGCCTATGCCTATGGCCGGCTCTGGTTCTACACATGTACAAGCGGGCACAGTATTAAGTGGTGTGCTACACGGCTACGTGTGTGGATCTATGAATGTATTAGAATAAAATAATAGATATATATAATACGTGAAAGATAATAATATATAAAAAATAAAAAATAAATAAAAAATATATATTATCAGGGACTTACTGTCTGTTATCCTGCATATGTGTTATTGTTTTTTATATACTATAGATTACTACTATGCAGTATTCTTACAGTATATATATTTGTTTTATTCCTATCAACTATAGATGTTGTGAATACAATAAGTATAATGACCTCCAAGTAATAGTCAGTCTCGTTTTTCTATTATAAAATGAATTTCTGTATATCAAAAATGTACTTCATCTTATTATGATTAATTTCATGTTTGCTTCATAAAACTTTATTTCTGATAAATTAAGTGAGTCACCAAATGTGGATATTTGTGAGATTTGCGAAATGAAATAAAGTATTTTAATGAGATTGTTATATTCATGTCCTTTTCTTTATGCAAAAGTGATACTTCCTGAGTCCGGGCCGGTCTGGAACGCAAAATAAAGTATGTGGAACGCAGCGCCATTGCTATTAGAAAATGAGCGTGATCGGACTGGTCCATTTCGGACCATGTGATCAGAGCACATGAAAAGGATTACCTAAATGCGGCTACAATGGGAACTAATGCGCCGGTCACGTGACAAGAGTTGATCACGTGATCGGAACAAACCAGGAAACCACAGCAATAGTGAATGATGATAGGTTATCCAGATCATGTGACCGGACCCGGTCATGTGACCAGGAAGTGTCACAAGGTATTTTATTAACAAATAGGTATATGAAATACTCATTTTTTTAGATTTATAATTATTAATGTGTGTGCCTTACAATGGGATTGCCTTCTGTATTAAGGTTGTATTGTTTTTTTGGGACGTTTTATTTATTGTATCATGAAGTGAATCAGGTGCCCTTACTCCCAGTATAATGAAGGGAGTATATAAACCCTTACGGGCAAACAGTGTGACAGATGCTCCTGAGGAAGCTGGCAGCCATTAGACCAGCGAAACACGTTGAGCTAAGGACACTAACCAATAATATTGGATCCACTTGCCATCTCCGGTATCAATTGGACTCTCGTGCTTTTATTTAGACACCATCAGCCCTGGAACCTGAAAACAACCCCTGCTGCTAATTGGATCCCTAATTGCCAAACTGCGATCCACGGGGACAACCTTCATAAGGACTGGGTAATTACCAAACCAAAGTATTAAAGAGTGAGTCCTAACCAGAGACTGCGTTTATAATCACTATTAAGTGAGATCCTAGTGGACGTAATCCCTCTATTTGGGAATACACAAAACAATTGTGTTCACCTCTGTGACATTTTAATCTTCTTATTTTATTTATTTATTTTTTAATGTTTATTAAAATTATGTGAAATTTTATCTTAATACTTTTTTCGTCCCTTATTGGTCTTCCAGCCGGCGCCAGTATATCTTTACAGTCAGTCAGTTTTTGTCAGTTCCATTCAAACTCCACTGCAAATATACATAAAAATCAGTTATAAAACCATTAAGAATAGACTACCACTTCCTGCTGATTTTCTATTGGACAAAAACAGACCAGATGCAAGAAGCTGCTGTGGTTTCTCTAATTCTTGTTTGTATATATCTTCGATAGTGGGGTGCCTGTGATGGTTTGTGTATCTCCGATGGTGGAATGCCTACGATGGTTTGCATGTATCTCCGATGGTGGGGTGCCTGCAATGGTTTGCATATATATGTGATGGTGGGATGCCTGTGATTGTTTGCATACATCTATGCGTACATCTCCGATGGTGGGGTGCCTGTGCAGTGCACCCTCAGCATAGGCAAACGCAAGGGGGGTTTCTGGTTGCCCGGAAACCCCCCTCTGCTTGGACAGATGCTCAAAGTAGTACCACAATAGCAACAGCATATAATACTATTGCTAGAGCTTCTGCCACAACATGCAGTGTAAGGGACAGAGCAGAGCTGCTGCACCTGCCTGGTGGTAGTAGCTTCTTTTGTCAAGTTTGTGTATCTGTATGTGTGGATCTGAGCCCTCAATCAGTGCACTAGACCAGAGAGCAGCTACCAGGAAGGAGAAACAGATGCCTTGCCGTGAGGTAGGAGAATGTTTGCTTAGAAAGTGCAGTTCTGTCTCCTACTGGTTCTATTAGATTTGTGTTGTTATTTATTATGGGATGTTTAACCTTTTCCTGACCACTTGTTATTTATATTTCTTAAGTTTGTATTATACAGCCTATACTATAGACCATCTGTACTAGGTACTTCTGCCACTTTCTCAGACTCCTGCACTTGCTCCAATGTTCCACGGAGTGAAAGATTGTGGATGATATTTGGAAACCCCCCTCTAGAAATCCTGTGTTTGCCCCTGCTCAGCCTCTTGATTCATTGACAGACACTCTGGCAATTGCAGCTGCGATTGTGCATGCTGAGGATGTGCAAAATCATACAAAAAAAAAACTATCAGCGCTGAAAGGTCAGAGATGCCAACCGGAGCCATCACAAAGGCATAGCAACTTCGTACACATTCGCAGCGCACATGCAAATCTTTCAATAATCATCAGCTTAAGTAAATCAATGACCACACAGCATGGCAACCTGAACAGAGATGCCCAAACACAAGAGGCCTGCATTCAATGCTGCCCAGAAATGGTGCCTGACTGCCAATCACTTTGTGTGAAGAAAAGCACTGTGAGCGGCATTTTACTATTAGATTTTGGGATATACACAGTTTGAAGCATATGCATGCACAATTTGCCAACAATCGCTCAATTGCAAAAACATCAGCATAGCAGCCATTATCCCTACTTTTATAGGCATCATAATGAAGGTTTATGCAACAGAATGTGTTTTAGAATTGAAAAACGCCTATCATTTATTAGTCTATTGTCTGTCGATATTCTCTTTTTTTTAAATCGTTTTTTAAATCGTTTTTACAAATTTTTAGTAATTCTAGTAGTTTCATTCTAAAACACTAAAGTTTTTCCGATGTTCGATTTTGACCGCAAGTTGATTTAAAGTTGTTGACTGTTTGTGATCTATTTTTGAATGATTTTTAGATTTTCAGCAAGATCGCTCCGTGTGTAGCCCTAACAGCGATAGCGATGCGCAGCCCCGCGCATCGCTATCGCTGGTGCTAGATTGGCCTGCCGTGCAGGCCAATCTAGCGGATCGCTCACATCACCCGCTGGGTGAAATGAGCGCCCCCCCCCCCCCCCCCGTCGCCCCCCGCACGCTCAGCACACATGGTGCTGTGCTGAGCGGCGGGAGAGACGTGTGCTGAGCGGTTTGCTCAGCACACATCTCTCCCGCATCGGCCCGTCTATATGGGCCTTAACTCTCCTAGAAATCTCAGTCAGAAATTGACCAAAAATTTGTGAAATACACAAAATTGGTCAAAATCGACCTTTAGTAAATATATAACCCTGAATGTTTACATGGCACACAATGGGCATCAAACCTAAACTAAGAAGTGATGCAACTGGTATTTGTAGAAGGTGATAGCCTTTTAGTTATTTGGGCACTCTGACTAGCACATCCAGTTAAGAACAAGATGTGACTGCATTGCCATAAATTCCGCATCATGCCCTGTGCCATTCCTTGCAGGGATCTACACATGCATCCTTTGTATTATGCTTTCTAATTCTCCTTCCAAATACTGTATATTTAATAAACTGCATTTAAATGATGTGTGGAGGAACGCATGTGAGTCACAGTAAACATGCACTTACAGTTAGTTATATGGACCATTGGCAGCTTTAACAGTATGTCTCATTTGCACCAGGTGTCTCGCGCCATATGGCATATGGACGCCCAGTAAGGACACATCTCCACTAACTAAGGAATGTCTGCCATGGTTGGATGTACAAAGATTTATCATAATGTTAGTCAATTCTTCTAAACTGCACCTTTGTTTTTCCTCTATGTTTTGTTTTTCCTCTATGCCCCCTGTTTTCATTAATAAAAAGCATATGATGCATATAAAATATTATGTACAATACAAATGTTACAGTTATGTAAAAAAAAAGGATGGGGGGGGGGGGACCGAAGATAAATATTCTAAAAAATATGAGCTGGGTTAATTTGTTAAGTACCTACTTACAGCTGGAACCACACATTTACAGTAGAAAAGGTGACTCTTGCAATGTACTGTACTAGGGACATGCCTGACAGTAAACAGAGTTTACACGTGCACATTCATATGAAGATATTAATATATTTCATAACTGGTGGTAAAAGGATTTAAATGCTTTGGGTGGATTTCAGGCCCAGCTGCACCACAGATTTCTTGGCACAGTGTGAGAAGCAACTGGCCAAAATGATCACTCCAATGTCAGTCACATCCCAGGAGAAGAGACTGCTGTTAACAGAAGGGAATGCAGTTTCCATGGGCTCTGTATGTCAGGGACACTAATCTGACTACACAGAGAGAGATTCCAGTATTATAAAACAAGTTTCCAGTACTGATGGCCCATGATGGGTATTGTAACTTACGTTATATTGCTGCATGCAGTCAGCCATACTCTAAGATAGCTGTATCCAGGGGTTAAAGTGGGGGGTAACAAGGTGGAACTAAATTCCACCACCTGTAATGGCAGGGGGAACTACTTCCACCACCTCCATTACCCTGCACAGTAATTCCAACAGAAAAACCTGACCCATCACCTACATCAATAGATGATGCTGGTGGTGCTAGTGTTTCTAATGAGCTGCAGCAACCTCTTCCTCAGGTCCTGGTGGAGAGGAGCAGGCTCTGTGCATCCTGAAGATAAGATGAGAGTGGGTTGGAGGGACAAGAGAGGTGGGGAACCTGTTGGAGGGATACAGGGCATGGTGCCGCTAGAGGGACACAGGCGGTGAGCTGCTGGAGTGACAGAGGCAGCGATATGTATAAGGGGAACTACTGTGGTCATTATGTGTTAGGGGCACTACTATTGTGGGCATTATGTGTAAGGCACAATGCTACTGTGGGCATTCTGTATATAAGTGGCACTGCTACTTTGGGCATTTTGTGTATAAGTGGCACAACTGTGGTAATTATGTGTAAGGGGCACTACAACTGTGGGCATTATGTCTAAGAGGCACTATTTCTGTGGGAATTGTGTATAAGGGCCACTACTGTGGGCATTGAATATAAGGGGCACTACTGTGTGGCATAACATGCATAGAGGGTACCATTGTGTGGTGCAATGTGAATAAAGGGCACTACTGCGTGATGTAACCTGAATAAGGGACATTACTATGTGGTGTAATATTAATCAGGAGCACTACATGCGGTGTAATGTGAATAAGATTGTGCTACTGTGTGGTGTAATTTGAATCGGGGGTACTATTATGTGCCCATGCTGCTTCTTTGTGAGATAAATGTCCTTTTATAAAGTATGAGACGTAGGGCACTAATTTGTAGTTTGCAGTGGGGTGCCGAAATCACTAGCACTGGCCCTGGTTCCACCTAATATATGGGGAAAGGTGGGGTTAGGTGGTGTAGTTAAACCACCTCTCCAGGACCACTTTAAGCCCTGGCTGTATCCCATTTACCACCTTGCTTACTGCTTGTGAGAAACTCAGTAGTAAGTACTAACAACAAGCTCCTGAATGGCTCTAAATGAATGCAGTTGCTTAAGGCAGAGCTGTAATTAGGTGTGTGCAGAGGGGGCACCGCACATAGCACTGCAGTATATGGGGTGCAGTTGGCAGCACTTGTCAATTATCTGTTTTTATTACTTTGATTTGCAGCTATCCCCCTCTTTGAAGCCCTGCATCTCCTCACAGCCCTTGTCTCCTACCATGATACCTTCTGTCAGTAATATCTTTACAACATTCATGAACTCAACTTGAGATTTCTTTGTTATTCAGTCACAATGGGGCAGATGTATTAACCTGGAGAAGGCATAAGAAAGTGATAAACCAGTGATAAGTGCAAGGTGATAAACGCACCAGCCAATTAGTTCCAATATGCAAATTAACAGTTAGGAGCTCATTGGCTGGTGCGCTTATCACCTTGCACTTATCACTGGTGTATCACTTCCTTATACGATCTCCAGGCTTATTACATCTGCTCCACTGTCCTTTACTACATTTCAAGATGCTGACATACCCAGGACTCAAACCCATAGCCTGTGCTATTGCAGTCAGACAATATATTAATTGAGCTATCCTGCATAGAAAGCTAGAGAATTCTAAGCTAGATAATTATAACTATTTGAAGTTTACCTTGTACTTTGAAAAAAATAATCAGCATTGCAGCTGAGCAGATCTATGTAGTGTGTGGCTGGAAGGGATTGGATGTGTGACAGCACACTACATAGATCTGCTCAATTGCAATGCTGATTTTTTTTTTTTATAAAGTACCACTAGCTTCATATAGTGTTCATAGTTTCTATGCAGGACCACATAGCTCAATGAGTAGAGTGTTTTATTAGAATTCAACAGGTTATAGGTTTGAATCCAGGGTATGGCAGTATATTGAAATCTGTCATTTAATAAAGGGTATTGTAACTGACTAACAACGAGCTCTCTAGTTAAGTGCAGTAATGTGGTATACAGAGGATTGTGTCCTGAAGACGGGGTCTCGAACCCCGAAACGTTGAAGTAAAGCACCCGTTGGTTTCACCGTTACATTGTCTCCTGAGTGCCGCCTACTTTGTATTCACGTATGTATATATATATATATATATATAGATAGATAGATAGATAGATAGATAGATAGATAGATAGATAAAAACAAGCACGAACCAGCGGCACTCCGGAATAAGAAAGAAAGACTAGGACATCATCTTCAATATTTCAATGTTTCAGTGCCTGGCAGCTCTTTTATCAAGATTTTCAGTTCACATAAATTCACACACAATATCTTGATAAAAGTGCTGCCAGGCACTGAAATGCTGATATATTGAAGATGTTGTCCTAGTCTTTCTTTCTCAGTCCAGAGTGCTGCTGGTTTGTGGTTGTCTGTGAATGACTGTTTGCTCAAACAGTTTTAAACAGTTCATATGGAGGGCACCTGGCAAGTTGTACTGTGGGATGTAGAGTGCCGGATCCTGTATCTGTGTGTGTATGTGTGTATATACATATATACATATATATATTAGTGATGTGCACCGGACATTTTTCGGGTTTTGTGTTTTGGTTTTGGGTTCGGTTCCGCCGCCGTGTTTTGGGTTCGAACGCGTTTTGCCAAAACCTCACCGAATTTTTTTTGTCGGATTCGGTGTGTTTTGGATTCGGGTGTTTTTTTCAAAAAACCCTAAAAAACAGCTTAAATCATTGAATTTGGGGGTCATTTTGATCCCATAGTATTATTAACCTCAATAACCATAATTTACACTAATTTTCAGTCTATTCTGAACACCTCACACCTCACAATATTATTTTTAGTCCTAAAATTTGCACCGAGGTCGCTGGATGGCTAAGCTAAGCGACCCTAGTGGCCGACACAAACACCTGGCCCATCTAGGCGTGGCACTGCAGTGTCAGGCAGGATGGCCCTTCCAAAAAATACTCCCCAAACAGCACATGACGCAAATAAGAAAAAAAAGAGGCGCAATGAGGTAGCTGTGTGAGTAAGCTAAGCGACCCTAGTGGCCGACACAAACACCTGGCCCATCTAGGAGTGGCACTGCAGTGTCAGGCAGGATGGCCCTTCCAAAAAATACTCCCCAAACAGCACATGACGCAAAGAAGAAAAAAAAGAGGCGCAATGAGGTAGCTGTGTGAGTAAGCTAAGCGACCCTAGTGGCCGACACAAACACCTGGCCCATCTAGGAGTGGCACTGCAGTGTCACGCAGGATGGCCCTTCCAAAAAATACTCCCCAAACAGCACATGACGCAAAGAAAAATGAAAGAAAAAAGAGGTGCAAGATGGAATTGTCCTTGGGCCCTCCCACCCACCCTTATGTTGTATAAACAGGACATGCACACTTTAACCAACCCATCAATTCAGCGACAGGATCTGCCACACGACTGTGACTGAAATGACTGGTTGGTTTGGGCCCCCACCAAAAAAGAAGCAATCAATCTCTCCTTGCACAAACTGGCTCTACAGAGGCAAGATGTCCACCTCATCATCATCGTCCGATTCATCACCCCTTTCACTGTGTACATCCCCCTCCTCACAGATTATTAATTCATACCCACTGGAATCCACCATCTCAGATCCCCGTGTACTTTCTGGAGGCAATTGCTGCTGGTGAATGTCTCCATGGAGGAATTGATTATAATTCATTTTAATGAACATCATCTTCTCCACATTTTCTGGAAGTAACCTCGTACGCCGATTGCTGACAAGGTGAGCGGCGGCACTAAACACTCTTTCGTAGTACACACTGGAGGGAGGGCAACTTAGGTAGAATAAAGCAAGTTTGTGCAAGGACCTCCAAATTGCCTCTTTTCCCTGCCAGTATACGTACGGACTGTCTGACGTGCCTACTTGGATGCGGTCACTCATATAATCCTCCACCATTCTTTCAATGGTGAGAGAATCATATGCAGTGACAGTAGACGACATGTCAGTAATCGTTGGCAGGTCCTTCAGTCCGGACCAGATGTCAGCATCAGCAATCGCTCCAGACTGCCCTGCATCACCGCCAGCGGGTGGGCTTGGAATTCGTAGCCTTTTCCTCGCACCCCCAGTTGCGGGAGAATGTGAAGGAGGAGATGTTGACAGGTCGCGTTCCGCTTGACTTGACAATTTTCTCACCAGCAGTTCTTTGAACCCCTGCAGACTTGTGTCTGCCGGAAAGAGAGATCCAACGTAGGTTTTAAATCTAGGATCGAGCACGGTGGCCAAAATGTAGTGCTCTGATTTCAACAGATTGACCACAGGTGAATCCTGGTTAAGCGAATGAAGGGCTCCATCCACAAGTCCCACATGTCTAGCGGAATCGCTCTGTTTTAGCTCCTCCTTCAATGCCTCCATCTTCTTCTGCAAAAGCCTGATGAGGGGAATGACCTGACTCAGGCTGGCAGTGTCTGAACTGACTTCACGTGTGGCAAGTTCAAAGGGCAGCAGAACCTTGCACAACGTTGAAATCATTCTCCACTGCGCTTGAGACTGGTGCATTCCACCTCCTTTGCCTATATCGTGGCAAGATGTATAGGCTTGAATGGCCTTTTGCTGCTCCTCCATCCTCTGAAGCATATAGAGGGTTGAATTCCACCTCGTTACCACCTCTTGCTTCAGATGATGGCAGGGCAGGTTCAGGTTTTTTTGGTGGTGCTCCAGTCTTCTGTACGCGGTGCCTGTACGCCGAAAGTGGCCCGCAATTCGTCTGGCCACCGACAGCATCTCTTGCACGTCCCTGTCGTTTTTTAAATAATTCTGCACCACCAAATTCAAGGTATGTGCAAAACATGGGACGTGCTGGAATTTGCCCAGATGTAATGCACGCACAATATTGCTGGCGTTGTCCGATGCCACAAATCCCCAGGAGAGTCCAATTGGGGTAAGCCATTCTGCGATGATCTTCCTCAGTTGCCGTAAGAGGTTTTCAGCTGTGTGCGTATTCTGGAAAGCGGTGATACAAAGCGTAGCCTGCCTAGGAACGAGTTGGTGTTTGCGAGATGCTGCTACTGGTGCCGCCGCTGCTGTTCTTGCAGCGGGAGGCAATACATCTACCCAGTGGGCTGTCACAGTCATGTAGTCCTGAGTCTGCCCTGCTCCACTTGTCCACGTGTCCGTGGTTAAGTGGACATTGGGTACAACTGCATTTTTTAGGACACTGATGAGTATTTTTCTGACGTCCGTGTACATTCTCGGTATCGCCTGCCTAGAGAAGTGGAACCTAGATGGTATTTGGAAACGGGGGCACACTACCTCAAGAAATTGTCTAGTTCCCTGTGAACTAACGGCGGATACCGGACGCACGTCCTTCACCAACATAGTTGTCAAGGCCTCAGTTATCCGCTTTGCAACAGGATGACTGCTGTGATATTTCATCTTCCTCGCAAAGGACTGTTGGACAGTCAATTGCTTACTGGAAGTAGTACAAGTGGTCTTCCGACTTCCCCTCTGGGATGACGATCGACTCCCAGCAGCAACAACAGCAGCGCCAGCAGCAGTGGCGTAACTACTGCCCCCGCAGTCCTCGCGGTGGCTTGGGGGCGAGGGGCTGCGGGGGCGCCACTGATTACAGCAGACTGACATGCGGACGAGCGCCCGCATGTCAGTCTGCTTTCTCCTTCCCGCCGCCGCTTGTTGGAGGGACACGGACGGCACAGCGTGTGCCTCTCCTGTGTCCCTCCTGCATCATCTCCGGCGGCCGCGGGTCTAATAGGGGGAAGTGCCGTCCGTGAGCTCTAATTGGCTCACGGACGGCACTTCCCCCTATTAGACCCGCGGCCGCCGGAGATGATGCAGCAGGAGGGACACAGGAGAGGCGATCTGTGCCCTCCGTCACCGTGTCCCTCCAATAAGCGGCGGCGACGGCGGCACTGGGGGGAATATCTGGCACTGGGGGGGGATGTCTGGCACTGGGGTATATATGGCACTGGGGGGGAGATGTCTGGCACTAGGGGGGATATCTGGCACTGGGGCATATATGGCACTGGGGGGGGATATCTGGCACTGGGGGGGATGTCTGGCACTGGGGGGGATATCTGGCACTGGGGGGGGGATGTCTGGCACTGGGGCATATATGGCAATGGGGGGGAGATGTCTGGCACTAGGGGGGATATCTGGCACTGGGGCATATATGGCACTGGGGGGGGATGTCTGGCACTGGGGGGGATATCTGGCACTGGGGGGGGGATGTCTGGCACTGGGGCATATATGGCACTGGGGGGGGATGTCTGGCACTGGGGCATATATGGCACTGGGGGGGGGATGTCTGGCACTGGGGGGGATATCTGGCACTGGGGGGGGGATGTCTGGCACTGGGGCATATATGGCACTGGGGGGGGGATGTCTGGCACTGGGGGGGATGTCTGGCACTAGGGGGGATATCTGGCACTGGGGGAATATCTGGCACTGGGGGCATATATGGCACTGGGGGGGAATATATGGCACTGGCGGCATATCTGGCACGGGGGGAATATCTGGCACTGGGGGCATATGTGGCACTGGGGGGGAATATCTGGCACTGGGGGCATATGTGGCACTGGGGGGGGGTATATGTGTACCTGGCACATGGGGGGGGCTATATTTGGCACCGGGGGCATGTGAGTACCTGGCACCGTGGGGGAATATCTGGCACTGGGGTCATATGTGGCACTGGGAGCACAGCCCTAGCAACAAGGACTACCTCCTAGCAACGAGCATGACACCCAGTGCATGAAACACCTGACAACGAGCATGACACCCAGTGCATGAAACACCTGGCAACGAGCATGACACCCAGTGCATGAAACCCCTGACAACGAGAAGGTAATTGAAAAGTAATTAGAAGCCTTACTGTAGGACTTAATGTGTAATGGGCATTACGGTGTGTGGCATAATGTATCACGGACATTGCGGTGTGTGTCATAATGTGTCACAGGCATTACAGTGTATGGTATACTATATCGCGGGCATTGTGATATGTGGTATAATGTCTCAGGGTCATTGCAGTGTGTGGCATAATGTATCACGGACATTGCGGTGTGTGTCATAATGTGTCACAGGCATTACGGTGTATGGTATACTATATCGCGGGCATTGTGATATGTGGTATAATGTCTCAGGGTCATTGCAGTGTGTGGCATAATGTATCACGGACATTGCGGTGTGTGTCATAATGTGTCAGGCATTACGGTGTGTGGTATACTATATCACGGGCATTGTGGTATGTGGTATAATGTCTCAGGGTCATTGCAGTGTGGCATAATACATAACGGGCATTGCGGTGTGTGGCATAGGGTATAACGGGCAGGGCATTGCGGTATGTGTCACAGGCATTACGGTGTATGGTATACTATATCACGGGCATTGTGGTATAATGTCTCAAGGTCATTGCGGTGTGTGTCATAATGTGTCACAGGCATTGTATGTGCTATAATGTATCAGGGGCATTGCAGTGTGTAGCATAATGTATAACGGGCATTGCGATTCCTGTCATAATGTGTCGGGGGCATTACGGTGTGTGGCATAATGTGTCACAGGCATTACGGTGTGTGGCATAATGTGTCACAGGCATTACGGTGTGTGGCATGTGTCGGGGGCATTATGGTGTGTGGCATAATGTGTCATGTGCATTATTGTGTGTGGAATAATGTCTAAGGGCCATTGCAGTATGTGGCATAATGTATACTGGGCATTACTATAAGGAGGAAAAATGACAAATAATGTAAGCGGCATGAATCAGGATTATTTTTCTTTCCTGTGGTGGCTAACGTCTGGGCGTGCAGGTTGCAAAACTGGGGTATAAGGTAGTCTTTTCCTGCAATACCACGCCCCTTTATGAGAAACCACGCCCATTCCAACAAAACCACGCCCCTTTTTTTGCAGCGCGCGCCTAAGGCGCGCGCATATTTATCCCTTTCTTGCTCCCAATTATGCAGCGGGTGGGGGTGTGGGGGGGGGGGGGGGCGCCAAAGAATTTTTTGGCTGAGAAAAATCTCTAGTTACGCCACTGGCCAGCAGCAGTAGGCATTACACTCAAGGATGCATCGGAGTAATCCCATGCAGGAGAGGACTCGTCAGACTTGCCAGTGACATGGCCTGCAGGACTATTGGCTTTCCTGGGCAAGGAGGAAATTGACACTGAGGGAGTTGGTGGTGTGGTTTGCGCGAGCTTGGTTACAAGAGGAAGGGATTTACTGGTCAGTGGACTGCTTCCGCTGTCGCCCAAAGTTTTTGAACTTGTCACTGACTTATTATGAATGCGCTGCAGGTGACGTATAAGGGAGGATGTTCCGAGGTGGTTAACGTCCTTACCCCTACTTATTACAGCTTGACAAAGGCAACACACGGCTTGACACCTGTTGTCCGCATTTCTGTTGAAATACTTCCACACTGAAGAGCTGATTTTTTTGGTATTTTCACCAGGCATGTCAATGGCCATATTCCTTCCACGGACAACAGGTGTCTCCCCGGGTGCCTGACTTAAACAAACCATCTCACCATCAGAATCCTCCTTGTCAATTTCCTCCCCAGCGCCAGCAACGCCCATATCCTCATCCTGGTGTACTTCAACACTGACATCTTCAATTTCACTATCAGGAACTGGACTGCGGGTGCTCCTTTCATCACTTGCAGGGGGCGTGCAAATGGTGGAAGGCGCAAGCTCTTCCCGTCCAGTGTTGGGAAGGTCAGGCATCGCAACCGACACAATTGGACTCTCCTTTGGGATTTGTGATTTCGAAGAACGCACAGTTCTTTGCTGTGCTTTTGCCGCAAGTCTTTTCTTTTTTCTAGCGAGAGGATGAGTGCTTCCATCCTCATGTGAAGCTGAACCACTAGCCATGAACATAGGCCAGGGCCTCAGCCGTTCCTTGCCACTCCGTGTCGTAAATGGCATATTGGCAAGTTTACGCTTCTCCTCAGACGCTTTTAATTTTGATTTTTGGGTCATTTTTTTACTGATCTTTTGTGTTTTGGATTTTACATGCTCTGTACTATGACATTGGGCATCGGCCTTGGCAGACGACGTTGATGGCATTTCATCGTCTCGGCCATGACTAGTGGCAGCAGCTTCAGCACGAGGTGGAAGTGGATCTTGATCTTTCCCTATTTTTTTAACCTCCACATTTTTGTTCTCCATATTTTGCGCACAACTAAAAGCCACCACAGGTATACAATGTAGATGGATGGATAGTATACTATTATTACTTATACTTATGGACGACGAGTGACGACACAGAGGTAGGTACAGCCGTGGCCTACCGTACTGCTGCTTATATATATATAATATACTGTATAACGGACCTGGTGGACACTGTCAGCAGACTGCTAAACTAGTATAAAGAAAGAAAAAAAAAAAACACCACTGGTATACAATGTAGATGGATGGATAGTATAGTATTACTTATACTTATGGACGACGAGTGACGACACAGAGGTAGGTACAGCCGTGGCCTACCGTACTGCTGCTTATATATATATAATATACTGTATAACGGACCTGGTGGACACTGTCAGCAGACTGCTAAACTAGTATGAAGAAAGAAAAAAAAAAACACCACAGGTATACAATGTAGATGGATGGATAGTATAGTATTACTTATACTTATGGACGACGAGTGACGACACAGAGTTAGGTACAGCCGTGGCCTACCGTACTGCTGCTTATATATATATAATATACTGTATAACGGACCTGGTGGACACTGTCAGCAGACTGCTAAACTAGTATGAAGAAAGAAAAAAAAACCACCACAGGTATACAATGTAGATGGATGGATAGTATAGTATTACTTATACTTATGGACGACGAGTGACGACACAGAGGTAGGTACAGCTGTGGCCTACCGTACTGCTGCTTATATATATATAATATACTGTATAACGGACCTGGTGGACACTGTCAGCAGACTGCTAAACTAGTATGAAGAAAGAAAAAAAAAAACACCACAGGTATACAATGTAGATGGATGGATAGTATAGTATTACTTATACTTATGGACGACGAGTGACGACACAGAGGTAGGTACAGCCGTGGCCTACCGTACTGCTGCTTATATATATATAATATACTGTATAACGGACCTGGTGGACACTGTCAGCAGACTGCTAAACTAGTATGAAGAAAGAAAACAAAAAACACCACAGGTATACAATGTAGATGGATGGATAGTATAGTATTACTTATACTTATGGACGACGAGTGACGACACAGAGGTAGGTACAGCCGTGGCCTACCGTACTGCTGCTTATATATATATAATATACTGTATAACGGACCTGGTGGACACTGTCAGCAGACTGCTAAACTAGTATGAAGAAAGAAAAAAAAAACACCACAGGTATACAATGTAGATGGATGGATAGTATAGTATTACTTATACTTATGGACGACGAGTGACGACACAGAGGTAGGTACAGCCGTGGCCTACCGTACTGCTGCTTATATATATATAATATACTGTATAACGGACCTGGTGGACACTGTCAGCAGACTGCTAAACTAGTATGAAGAAAGAAAAAAAAAATACCACAGGTATACAATGTAGATGGATGGATAGTATAGTATTACTTATACTTATGGATGACGAGTGACGACACAGAGGTAGGTACAGCCGTGGCCTACCGTACTGCTGCTTATATATATATAATATACTGTATAACGGACCTGGTGGACACTGTCAGCAGACTGCTAAACTAGTATAAAGAAAGAAAAAAAAAAAACACCACTGGTATACAATGTAGATGGATGGATAGTATAGTATTACTTATACTTATGGACGACGAGTGACGACACAGAGGTAGGTACAGCCGTGGCCTACCGTACTGCTGCTTATATATATATAATATACTGTATAACGGACCTGGTGGACACTGTCAGCAGACTGCTAAACTAGTATGAAGAAAGAAAAAAAAAACACCACAGGTATACAATGTAGATGGATGGATAGTATAGTATTACTTATACTTATGGACGACGAGTGACGACACAGAGTTAGGTACAGCCGTGGCCTACCGTACTGCTGCTTATATATATATAATATACTGTATAACGGACCTGGTGGACACTGTCAGCAGACTGCTAAACTAGTATGAAGAAAGAAAAAAAAACCACCACAGGTATACAATGTAGATGGATGGATAGTATAGTATTACTTATACTTATGGACGACGAGTGACGACACAGAGGTAGGTACAGCCGTGGCCTACCGTACTGCTGCTTATATATATATAATATACTGTATAACGGACCTGGTGGACACTGTCAGCAGACTGCTAAACTAGTATGAAGAAAGAAAAAAAAAAACACCACAGGTATACAATGTAGATGGATGGATAGTATAGTATTACTTATACTTATGGACGACGAGTGACGACACAGAGGTAGGTACAGCCGTGGCCTACCGTACTGCTGCTTATATATATATAATATACTGTATAACGGACCTGGTGGACACTGTCAGCAGACTGCTAAACTAGTATGAAGAAAGAAAACAAAAAACACCACAGGTATACAATGTAGATGGATGGATAGTATAGTATTACTTATACTTATGGACGACGAGTGACGACACAGAGGTAGGTACAGCCGTGGCCTACCGTACTGCTGCTTATATATATATAATATACTGTATAACGGACCTGGTGGACACTGTCAGCAGACTGCTAAACTAGTATGAAGAAAGAAAAAAAAAACACCACAGGTATACAATGTAGATGGATGGATAGTATAGTATTGCTTATACTTATGGACGACGAGTGACGACACAGAGGTAGGTACAGCCGTGGCCTACCGTACTGCTGCTTATATATATATAATATACTGTATAACGGACCTGGTGGACACTGTCAGCAGACTGCTAAACTAGTATGAAGAAAGAAAAAAAAAAACACCACAGGTATACAATGTAGATGGATGGATAGTATAGTATTACTTATACTTATGGATGACGAGTGACGACACAGAGGTAGGTACAGCCGTGGCCTACCGTACTGCTGCTTATATATATATATATAATATACTGTATAACGGACCTGGTGGACACTGTCAGCAGACTGCTAAACTAGTATGAAGAAAGAAAAAAAAAAACACCACAGGTATACAATGTAGATGGATGGATAGTATAGTATTACTTATACTTATGGACGACGAGTGACGACACAGAGGTAGGCACAGCCGTGGCCTACCATACTGCTGCTTATATATATATAATATACTGTATAACGGACCTGGTGGACACTGTCAGCAGACTGCTAAACTAGTATGAAGAAAGGAAAAAAAAACCACCACAGGTATACAATGTAGATGGATGGATAGTATAGTATTACTTATGCTTATGGACGACGAGTGACGACACAGAGGTAGGTACAGCCGTGGCCTACCGTACTGCTGCTTATATATATATATAATATACTGTATAACGGACCTGGTGGACACTGTCAGCAGACTGCTAAACTAGTATGAAGAAAGAAAAAAAAAACACCACAGGTATACAATGTAGATGGATGGATAGCATAGTATTACTTATACTTATGGACGACGAGTGACGACACAGAGGTAGGTACAGCCATGGCCTACCGTACTGCTGCTTATATATATATATAATATACTGTATAACGGACCTGGTGGACACTGTCAGCAGACTGCTAAACTAGTATGAAGAAAGAAAAAAAAAAACACCACAGGTATACAATGTAGATGGATGGATAGTATAGTATTACTTATACTTATGGACGACGAGTGACGACACAGAGGTAGGTACAGCCGTGGCCTACCGTACTGCTGCTTATATATATATAATATACTGTATAACGGACCTGATGGACACTGTCAGCAGACTGCTAAACTAGTATGAAGAAAGAAAAAAAAAACACCACAGGTATACAATGTAGATGGATGGATAGTATAGTATTACTTATACTTATGGACGACGAGTGACGACACAGAGGTAGGTACAGCCGTGGCCTACCGTACTGCTGCTTATATATATATAATATACTGTATAACGGACCTGGTGGACACTGTCAGCAGGCTGCTAAACTAGTATGAAGAAAAAAAAAAAAACACCACAGGTATACAATGTAGATGGATGGATAGTATAGTATTACTTATACTTATGGACGACGAGTGCACTGACGACACAGAGGTAGGTACAGCCGTGGCCTACCGTACTGCTGCTTATATATATATATAATATACTGTATAACGGACCTGGTGGACACTGTCAGCAGACTGCTAAACTAGTATGAAGAAAGAAAAAAAAAACACCACAGGTATACAATGTAGATGGATGGATAGTATAGTATTACTTATACTTATGGACGACGAGTGCACTGACGACACAGAGGTAGGTACAGCCGTGGCCTACCGTACTGCTGCTTATATATATATAATATACTGTATAACGGACCTGGTGGACACTGTCAGCAGACTGCTAAACAAACTAGCATGAAGAAAGAAAAAAAAAAAACACCACAGTGTTTTTCAGGCAGACAAACGTATACTGGACTGGTGGTCACTATCAGCAAAACTGTGCACTGTACTCCTGCTATAACTGCTCCCCAGTCCCCACAATTAGGCAGTGTGAGCAGAGCAGTGCACTCAGCACAGATATATCATGCAGCAGTGCAGCACACTGAGTGAGCACAGCCACAGATATGGTGGAGCGTTTTTTTCAGGCAGAGAAACAAAGGATTAAAATCACCGGTGGTATAATCAAAACCCTGCACTGTACTCCCTAACAGCTGCTCCCCGTCCCCAATCCTCCCCACAATTATAACAATGTCACTCTTAGACTTAGTCTTTTCTATTACGGAGAGGACGCCAGCCACGTCCTCTCCCTATCAATCTCAATGCACGTGTGAAAATGGCGGCGACGCGCGGCTCCTTATATAGAATCCGAGTCTCGCGAGAATCCGACAGCGGGATGATGACGTTCGGGCACGCTCGGGTTAACCGAGCAAGGCGGGAGGATCCGAGTCGCTCGGACCCGTGTAAAAAAAAGGTGAAGTTCGGGCGGGTTCGGATTCCGAGGAACCGAACCCGCTCATCACTAATATATATATATATTTGAATAATTTGGGAAGGGGCATCATGGCATGGGCTTTTTCTGGGATCAGTCTTGTCGTGCCCCTTCCCCACAAGGCATGCGCCTTATGTCCTTATTGAAAAATGAAGGGGGGGTGCCAATTCTCTCTCTGGCACAGGGCACCAAAAAGTCTAGTTACGGCTCTGCTGATGGGTCCAAATACATGATCCTCTTATTTTCTATATACAATATATTAACAATTCATAGTAAAAGAACTAATTGTAAATTGAGACCTGTTTACACACAGCTTTGAAAAAGAGACCATTGGTCAAAAGTATTAGAGCACCTCCTATTATCCAGTTTGTATTCAAATTTAATACAGTCCAGTGAATAACCTGAAATAGTACAAAGGTAAGTGATAAACTGCTAGTGGGTACAGGGCCGAAACTAGGATTTTGGTCACCTGAGGCAAGGCAGTCATTTGGCACCCCTCCTCTTCCTCCCCGTTGCCGAGGTGGGCAGGCTGTGGGGCTGAACAAAAATAAATACCAGCACATACCCACACATGCAAATTATATGAAAAGTAAATAAAAAATAAGATTTTACTCACCGGTAAATCTATTTCTCGTAGTCCGTAGTGGATGCTGGGAACTCCGTAAGGACCATGGGGAATATCGGCTCCGCAGGAGACTGGGCACAACTAAAGAAAGCTTTAGGACTACCTGGTGTGCACTGGCTCCTCCCTCTATGACCCTCCTCCAGACCTCAGTTAGGATACTGTGCCCGGAAGAGCTGACACAATAAGGAAAGGATTTTGAATCCCGGGTAAGACTCATACCAGCCACACCAATCACACCGTATAACTCGTGATACTATACCCAGTTAACAGTATGAAATATAACCGAGCCTCTCAACAGATGGCTCAACAATAACCCTTTAGTTAAACAATAACTATATACAAGTATTGCAGACAATCCGCACTTGGGACGGGCGCCCAGCATCCACTACGGACTACGAGAAATAGATTTACCGGTGAGTAAAATCTTATTTTCTCTGACGTCCTAGTGGATGCTGGGAACTCCGTAAGGACCATGGGGATTATACCAAAGCTCCCAAACGGGCGGGAGAGTGCGGATGACTCTGCAGCACCGAATGAGCGAACTCTAGGTCCTCCTCAGCCAGGGTATCAAACTTGTAGAATTTAGCAAATGTGTTTGATCCCGACCAAGTAGCTGCTCGGCAAAGTTGTAAAGCCGAGACCCCTCGGGCAGCCGCCCAAGAAGAGCCCACCTTCCTTGTGGAATGGGCTTTTACAGATTTAGGATGCGGCAGTCCAGCCGCAGAATGTGCAAGTTGAATCGTGCTACAGATCCAGCGAGCAATAGTCTGCTTTGAAGCAGGCGCACCCAACTTGTTGGGCGCATGCAGGATAAATAGCGAGTCAGTCTTTCTGACTCCAGCTGTCCTGGAAACATAGATTTTTAGGGCCCGGACTACGTCCAGCAACTTGGAGTCCTCCAAGTCACGAGTAGCCGCAGGCACCACAATAGACTGGTTCAAATGAAACACTGAAACCACCTTTGGGAGAAATTGGGGACGAGTCCTCAATTCCGCCCTATCCATATGGAAAATCAGATAAGGGCTTTTACAAGACAAAGCCGCCAATTCTGACACACGCCTGGCCGAAGCCAAGGCCAAAAGCATGACCACTTTCCACGTGAGATATTTTAGTTCCACGGTTTTAAGTGGTTCAAACCAATGCGACTTTAGGAAATCCAACACCACGTTGAGATCCCAAGGTGCCACTGGGGGCACAAAAGGGGGCTGAATATGCAGCACTCCCTTAACAAATGTCTGAACTTCAGGTAGTGAAGCCAGTTCTTTTTGGAAGAAAATCGATAGAGCCGAAATCTGGACCTTAATGGAACCCAATTTTAGGCCCATAGTCACCCCTGACTGTAGGAAGTGCAGAAATCGACCTAGCTGAAATTCCTCCGTTGGGGCCTTCCTGGCCTCACACCACGCAACATATTTCCGCCATATGCGGTGATAATGGTGTTATGCACACCAGTGCCAGCAGGAATGTACTGGTGTCTGAACGGTGAGGGATGCAAAACAAATGAACTCACAGACAGACTGGGGAATATGACATTACATACACA
Source organism: Pseudophryne corroboree (assembly GCF_028390025.1). Lineage (NCBI taxonomy): Eukaryota > Metazoa > Chordata > Amphibia > Anura > Myobatrachidae > Pseudophryne > Pseudophryne corroboree. The sequence goes on from NC_086449.1 coordinate 535,385,261, forward strand.
GAAGGTGATAGGGTAACAAAATAAACACAAAGTGAACATAGAAGCCCAAAGGCTAAGAAACTGGGTGTCTCCCTAGTATTAGGAATGCTCAGATGGAAAGAAGCGAGATGTAGTGATTTAATACGTAGAGAACCCGAAATGCTGTTGCTAAGGGCAACAGCAAAACCCTAAAGGGTTACCAACGGGTGTGGCAGTAAACTCCTTGGTCAGAGATGGAATAATAGACACAAGGAGAGTCTCCACAATCCTAGTCCTCACTTGCAGTGCACTGGTTCAGCTTACTGCCACTAAACTGACACCTGAACATTTTGGCAGGCAAGTCTGAGAATACAGCCGCAAACTTGCTAGGTTCACAGAGTAGCAAAAGAACCCCAGCAGGTTAAACAACTGACTCCAGTCTTACTGCTAGGTCTGGATTGGCAGAGTGTAATACCAAATCCCAAGGCCTATTTGCAGTAAGCAACAAACAAATACAAAGTTTACACAGTACTAGCTAGCTTTCAGGAACTGACTAACCAACAAAGATTCAGCAGCATCTGCCTAACCTGAGAAGAGGGTTTATATAGCAGGTGCTGTCCACGCCCCACTCAGACCTCACAGACTGTGAGCACAAAAACCAGCACCGGATCCCCTGCCGTGCACAGAGCCTGTAACCACTGCACAGCAAAAGACCCGAACCGGAGTATCAGCTACGCTCAGGTTACTCCGCTAGCACTAGTCTCCCGGTTGCCATGACGACGTGGCAGCACAGAGCAGGAGACCCTAACAAATGGTTTGCGGTCACTTCTTTCCTAGCTTTAATAAGCGTAGGGATAACTTCCTCCGGAATGCCCTTTTCCTTCAGGATCCGGCGTTCAACAGCCATGCCGTCAAACGCAGCCGCGGTAAGTCTTGGAACAGACAGGGCCCCTGCTGCAGCAGGTACTGTCTGAGCGGCAGAGGCCATGGGTCCTCTGAGATCATTTCTTGAAGTTCTGGGTACCAAGCTCTTCTTGGCCAATCCGGAACAATGAGTATAGTTCTTACTCCTCTCCTTCTTATTAGTCTCAGTACCTTGGGTATGAGAGGCAGAGGAGGGAACACATACACCGACCGGTACACCCACGGTGTTACCAGAGCATCCACAGCTATCGCCTGAGGGTCCCTTGACCTGGCGCAATATCTTTTTAGCTTTTTGTTGAGGCGGGACGCCATCATGTCCACCTGTGGCCTTTCCCACCGGTGTACAATCATTTGGAAGACTTCTGGATGAAGTCCCCACTCTCCCGGGTGGAGGTCGTGTCTGCTGAGAAAGTCTGCTTCCCAGTTGTCCACTCCGGGAATGAACACTGCTGACAGTGCTAACACATGATTTTCCGCCCATCGGAGAATCCTTGTGGCTTCTGCCATTGCCATCCTGCTTCTTGTGCCGCCCTGTCGGTTTACATGGGCGACCGCCGTGATGTTGTCTGACTGGATCAGCACCGGCTGGTGTTGAAGCAGGGGTCTTGCCTGACTTAGGGCATTGTAAATGGCCCTTAGTTCCAGAATATTTATGTGTAGGGAAGTCTCCTGACTTGTCCATAGTCCCTGGAAGTTTCTTCCCTGTGTGACTGCCCCCCAACCTCGAAGGCTGGCATCCGTGGTCACCAGGACCCAGTCCTGTATGCCGAATCTGCGGCCCTCTAGAGGATGAGCACTCTGCAGCCACCACAACAGCGACACCCTGGTCCTTGGAGACAGGGTTATCAGCCGATGCATCTGAAGATGCGATCCGGACCACTTGTCCAACAGATCCCACTGAAAGATCCTCGCATGGAACCTTCCGAATGGAATTGCTTCGTAAGAAGCCACCATCTTTCCCAGGACTCGCGTGCAGTGGTGCACCAACACCTGTTTTGGTTTTAGGAGGTCTCTGACTAGAGATGACAACTCCTTGGCCTTCTTCTCCGGGAGAAATACTTTTTTCTGTTCTGTGTCCAGAACCATCCCCAGGAACAGTAGACGCATTGTAGGAACCAGCTGCGACTTTGGAATATTCAGGATCCAGCCGTGCTGTTGTAGCACTTCCCGAGCTAGTGCTACACCGATCAACAACTGTTCCCTGGACCTCGCCTTTATAAGGGGATCGTCCAAGTACGGGATAATTAAAACTCCCTTTCTCCGAAGGAGTATCATCATTTCGGCCATTACCTAGGTAAATACCCTCGGTGCCGTGGACAGACCAAACGGCAACGTCTGGAATTGGTAATGACAGTCCTGTACCACAAATCTGAGGTACTCCTGGTGAGGAGGGTAAATGGGGACATGCAGGTAAGCATCCTTGATGTCCAGTGATACCATGGAAACCCCCTCGTCCAGGCTTGCAATCACCGCCCTGAGCGATTCCATCTTGAACTTGAACCTTCTTATATAAGTGTTCAAGGATTTTAAATTTAAAATGGGTCTCACCGAACCGTCCGGTTTCGGTACCACAAACATTTTGGAATAGTAACCCCGTCCTTGTTGAAGGAGGGGTACCTTGATTATCACCTGCTGAGAATACAGCTTGTGAATCGCCTCCAGCACTGCCTCCCTGTCCGGGGGAGCTGTCGGCAAGGCAGATTTGAGGAAACGGCGAGGGGGAGACATCTCGAATTCTAGCTTGTACCCCTGAGATACTTCTTGTAGAATCCATGGATCAACCCGTGAGCGAGCCCACTGGTCGCTGAAGTTCTTGAGACGGGCCCCCACCGTACCTGGCTCCGCCTGTGGAGCCCCAGCGTCATGCGGTGGACTTAGAGGAAGTGGGGGAGGACTTTTGTTCCTGGGAACTGGCTCTATGTTGCAGCTTTTTCCCTCTACCTCTGCCTCTGGGCAGAAAGGACGCGCCCCTAACCCGCTTGCCTTTCTGGGGCCGAAAGGACTGTACCTGATAATACGGTGCTTTCTTTGGCTGTGAGGGAACATGGGGTAAAAAGGCTGACTTCCCAGCTGTCGCTGTGGAAACGAGGTCCGAGAAACCATCCCCAAACAACTCCTCACCCTTGTAAGGCAATACTTCCATGTGCCTTTTAGAATCTGCATCTCCTGTCCACTGCCGAGTCCACAATCCTCTCCTGGCAGAAATGGACATTGCGTTTATTTTAGATGCCAGCCGGCAAATATCCCTCTGTGCATCTCTCATGTACAAGACAGCGTCTTTAATATGCTGTACGGTTAGCAATATAGTGTCCCTGTCTAGGGTATCAATGTTTTCCGACAGGGAATCTGACCACGCAGCTGCAGCACTGCACATCCATGCTGAAGCAATAGCCGGTCTCAGTATAATACCTGAGTGTGTATATACAGACTTCAGGATAGCCTCCTGCTTTCTATCTGCAGGCTCCTTTAGGGCGGCCATGTCCGGAGACGGTAGTGCCACCTTTTTTGACAGACGTGTGAGCGTTTTATCCACCCTAGGGGATGTCTCCCAACGTGACCTGTCCTCTGGCGGGAAAGGGTACGCCATTAGTAACTTTTTAGAAATTACCAGTTTCTTATTGGGGGAAGCCCACGCTTCTTCAGACACTTCATTTAATTCATCAGATGGGGGAAAAACCGCTGGTAGTTTTTTCTCCCCAAACATAATACCCTTTTTTGTGGTACCTGGGGTAATATCAGAAATATGCAACACATTTTTCATTGCCGTAATCATGTAACGGGTGGCTCTATTGTAATGTACACTAGTCTCATCATCGTCGACACTGGAGTCAGTATCCGTGTCGACATCTGTGTCTGCCATCTGAGGTAGCGGGCGTTTTAGAGCCCCTGATGGCTTTAGAGACGTCTGGGCAGGCACAGGCTGAGAAGCCGGCTGTCCCACATCTGCTATGTCGTCAAACCTTTTATGTAAGGAGTCGACACTGTCGCGTAATTCCTTCCACATAACCATCCACTCAGGTGTCGACCCCGCAGGGGGTGACATCACATTTATCAGCACCTGCTCCGCCTCCACATAAGCCTCCTCATCAAACATGTCGACACACCCGTACCGACACACCGCACACACACAGGGAATGCTCTGACTGAGGACAGGACCCCACAAAGCCCTTTGGGGAGACAGAGAGAGAGAGTATGCCAGCACACACCAACAGCGCTATATAACACAGGGATTAACACTATAACTGAGTGATTTTTCCCCATAGCTGCTTGTATACACAATATTGCGCCTAAATTTAGTGCCCCCCCTCTCTTTTTTACCCTATGTAGTCTGGAAACTGCAGGGGAGAGCCTGGGAGCGATCCTTCCAGCGGAGCTGTGAGGGAAAATGGCGCCAGTGTGCTGAGGGAGATAGCCCCGCCCCTTTTTCGGCGGACTTCTCCCGCTTTTTTCTATGTATATCTGGCAGGGGTATTTTACACATATATAGTCTCTATGACTATATTATGTGTTATTTTGCCAGCCAAGGTACTCAATATTGCAGCCCAGGGCGTCCCCCCCCAAGCGCCCTGCACCCATCAGTGACCAGAGTGTGAGGTGTGCATGGGAAGCAATGGCGCACAGCTGCAGTGCTGTGCGCTACCTTGATGAAGACCGAAGTCTTCTGCCGCCGATTTCCAGGACCCTCGTCTTGCTTCTGGCTCTGTAAGGGGGACGGCGGCGCGGCTCCGGGACCGGACGACCGAGGCTGGGCCTGTGTTCGATCCCTCTGGAGCTAATGGTGTCCAGTAGCCTAGAAGGCCAAGCTAGCTGCAAGCAGGTAGGTTCGCTTCTCTCCCCTTAGTCCCTCGTAGCAGTGAGTCTGTTGCCAGCAGATCTCACTGAAAATAAAAAACCTAAAATAAACTTTCTTTTTCTAAGAGCTCAGGAGAGCCCCTAGTGTGCATCCAGCTCAGCCGGGCACAACATTCTAACTGAGGTCTGGAGGAGGGTCATAGAGGGAGGAGCCAGTGCACACCAGGTAGTCCTAAAGCTTTCTTTAGTTGTGCCCAGTCTCCTGCGGAGCCGCTATTCCCCATGGTCCTTACGGAGTTCCCAGCATCCACTAGGACGTCAGAGAAATATTATTGCCAAAGATAGCTGCTAGCTGTCCAATCAAAAGGCGCAAGATGTAATAGGGTCCGAGTTTGCCATGCCTTGAAAATGACTACCGCTTTAAAAAAATGTCTAAGATCAGCCGGCATCCCTCAGACCCTATTACATCTCGCTATAAATCTTAAGCTGTCTGATCAATATTAAATCTCAGGTGCTCCATACTTAGATGTACAATGCTAGTAACCAGCATGTACTCAAACTGAATATACTGGGCAGAAAAAGGGTCGTAACTGAACAGGGAGAGTGCTATTTATTTGCGACAATGGAGCGATTCTCTGCAGTTGTACTTGGATGAGACAGGTACTGGAATAAACGATGAAACCTTTTAGCAGATTAATATTACTTAAACAATATAAATATAGATGCTGTAACCATTGATTACATTGCAGAATCCAGTCCAACAACCAGCATAGGAATAATGCACACTAATTCCATTGCCTCCATCTTTCCATATAATTTATGCCACACAATGACTATCCGGCATATCTATTACAGTGGAATAAAGGATCAACATCTGGATGAAATCCTCCAGGGAATAGCCTGGGAGGAGGATAAAGCAGGCTATAGTCACCTCACAATCCCAGCTTTTGATAACAATGGAGACAACAGTGCAAAACAGCTCTTCAGTCACGGTGCCAGCGTTCTCAAGTGTAATATCCTGTACCTCGTATACATACAGTATCTATCCCGCATCAACTGGAGAGGACTCTTCTGGGAAAGAGCTCAGGCTCCCGGGGTGGCGCAGTAATGTACACCTGGTAGCAGAACCTGACATCGGCGGCCACAGGAGGGTCTGTGAAGTGGGGCCAGAAAGACCAGGCTGCTACTACTAATAAACGTTAGCCTGGCTGCGTGGCATGCTTATCGCCCAGCAGCAGCACCATGTTGGCTTTGTTCCTGAACTTGTGTCCTCATATCACCCCCTCCGCCCAGCACCGGCTCTCTCCATTCTCTGCTCCTGTGTTGATTTTGCGCCACCTTCCTGCCAGCTGCAGCCGTCTTGCTTTATTTATTGTCTTCCCCAGCTCTGCCTCAGGCCGCAGCTCTCATCTTAGCGCCCCCAAAAATCTGACGCCTGGCGTACGTGCCCACCGAGCCCCCCCTAGTTGTGGCCCTGGTGGATACAAATAGAAAAAACAACTAAGTTAACAAAATCTGAAAAACAATGGCCCTCATTCCGAGTTGTTCGCTCGCAAGGCGATTTTAGCAGAGTTACACACGCTGAGCCGCCGCCTACTAGGAGTGAATCTTAGCTTCTTAAAATTGCGAACGATGTATTCGCAATATTGCGATTACAAACTACTTAGCAGTTTCAGAGTAGCTTCAGACTTACTCAGCATCTGCGATCAGTTCACTGCTTGCCGTTCCTGGTTTGACGTCATAAACACACCCAGCGTTCGCCCAGACACTCCACCGTTTCTCCAGCCACTCCCGCGTTTTTTCCGGAAACGGTAGCGTTTTTATCCACACGCCCATAAAACGCTGTGTTTCCGCCCAGTATCACCCATTTCCTGTCAATCACACTACGATCGCCGGAGCGAAGAAAAAGCCGTGAGTAAAAAAACTATCTTCATAGCAAAATTACTTGGCGCAGTCGCAGTGCGAACATTGCGCATGCGTACTAAGCAGAAAAACGCTGCGATGCGAAGAAAATTGCAGAGCGAACGACTCGGAATGAGGGCCAATGTAAATATCAGTGTTACCAAACAGACCGGAGAAACAAATAATGGGTTAAAAACGTACAGCTGACCTGCAGCAATGAATAAGAGGCTTGTCTGGGCCATGAAGCATCACCAGTAGATTACTTTCTTATGGACCAAAATTTGAAATCTTTAGATAATAATGCAGGATTTTCTTATGCCATGGAGTAGGTAAAAGTATGGTTTCTAATTGTGTGAGGTTTATTACTAAGTGGTGGCTTGTAAAACAACTATGCAGTGTGTGAAAACCCAAACGTTAAAAGGACATTTCTTTTACTAGCAAAACTCACCATGTTTTGTTATAAAAACATTTTTCTTGTAAGATACAGGCTTAAACATGCCATGCAAATAAACCCTTGTGGAATAAATATGCTTAATATATCAACCCGTGTGATATCAACTGTCAAATGTGGAGGAGTGTGATGGCTTGTGGCTTTTTTTCTGGATCTTGACTCACCTACTTGCACAAAGGGACTGGCACAATGACACAAAAGGACTATCTCAGTATGTTGCAGCACCATTCAATACCCTATGGTTTGCGCCTTGTTGGTCAGAATTCATACAGCAAGATATTGACCCAAAACATATATCCAGGCATTGTGAAAATTACCTTCAAATCATGGAACAGCCACAACAGTCACCAGACTTAAACCTGCATAAAACTGCTTTGGATTGAACTGGACAGAAGGGTGAAAGCAAAGCAACATACGTGCAACACGTTTGTAGGAACTTCCGCAATAGTGTAGGGAAGAACTTTCCATACAATATTGCTAAACAAAATTGCTCTATGATATCTTTTTTTTAAATCTCCAACTTATTTGTTCTATACTTTAAATACACGGTATTTTGAGTACATTAAACTGAAACAAATGGCTAAATAGGAGTGTTCTAAACGTTTTGATCATAGATAGTGTGTGTGTGTGTGTGTGTGTGTGTGTGTGTGTGTGTGTGTGTGTGTGTGTGTGTACATACTGAATAGTTCCCGACATTCTGGCTGTCCATTCCTGAAGAGAGCAGCTACGTCATCACAGCACAGAGCAGTGGGGGGAGGGGAGATAGGGCAGGATTAGGGACGTGATGAGCCATAGGGGGTGGGATAGGAGCATGACAAGTCAAATGAGGCTGGTCCGGAGGCCTGGTTTCCACAATTGCATAATCATGGCCACTCCCCCAGCTATACAATGCAGAGATTACGGTAAGTGGTGGGGACAGCCAATTTCTGGGACACTTGCTCACTTTTTTGAGCAGCTAAGAGGGCCACCCAGATTTTCGGGAGCCTCCCGGCCGTTCCACGGGAGTAGGCGAGTATGATATATTGGGGTATATTTTTCTCAGGTTTGATCTGGCAATAATATGTGTAAAGCACAATGCACTTGGTACTTAATTATATTTCCTCTTTAAATTTCCATGTCACACCAGCCAAGAAGCATTACCTTGCAAAAGTGGCTCCTTAGTAAATCTGGCCTTGAGTGCTTGATGTGTATATACAAAAAGAACTACGTCCTAGACTTAGATCTCTGTCTCCACCCATATCTCTTCTACAAATAATAACAATGGTTTTGTATCCAAATGATGTTCCTGTAAAAAGTGTCTGAGCAAACTGTGAGTGGTCCCCTTATTTTTAACATTCCTTAAGTGTTCTTGAATAAATATTTTTAATATTCTTTGTCATTTCTTTTGCTTATATACACTATGATAAAGCACAACTATGATCAAAAAAATCACAATACTACTAAACCACGTAATGTATATTCTCTCTCATTCCCCACTTTGTAGGAAAAAGGTTTTGATTCCATATACTTGCAGTGCTCACACCAAAAGCAATTTTTCTTCTTAGTTTACCAATTGTTATTCTCTTCTTTGGTATTTATTAGAAACAAAATTTATTTTTAAAGACATATCCCTTCTATACACTACAATTGGCTCTCTTGGTAGATTAGGTCCCTATATTGTTTCATGTTTTCATAGATGATCCGGTGCTGCGTCCTTCGACACAGCAGCGGATCACAGAAGCTTGCAGGAGGCATCTATTTTCATAAGATGCCTTCTGCAGCATTAGCATGTTTACACAGAGAAAAAAGACACAGCTGCTGTGTGTATTACATCCTTCCCTGCATCAGGCCTCATGTCAGGTGTCCCTACTGTCAGCACTGATAAGGTTAGAGAGAATTAAATCTATAGGCCAGTACTCACTGGCCGATGTGGGGAGAGATGTGTGCTGAGCGAACCGCTCAGCACACATCTCTCCCCCCGCTCAGCACAGCGTGATGTATGCTGGGCGGGGGGGCGCTCATTTCACCCAGCGGGTGAAGTGAGCGACCCGCTAGATTGGCCTGCATGCAGGCCAATCTAGCACCAGCAATGTGTGCTGAGCGTGCGGGGGGCGACGGGGGGGCTAGTCAGATTGCTTAGATTATAAGCAGCGATCGCTCCGTGAGTACCCCCCTTATCAGTGCTGACAAGTACAGTATGGGAGATCTGAGACTGAGGCTAGGCCTATCCTGCACATCACTGTGATGCGTTAGGTTATACTACACTCAGTATGCAGAATTATTTTTGACCACTTAAACAATAAATCCAGATTGCACTAATAACACTGGTTAACAGCATTTTTCTTACTTTTTGTCACAAGAATGAATATAGGTGAATCTAATAGTATTTTCTGTGCTGAATTTAAACATTGTTTTAGAATGTCTCTATCACATAAGGATTTTCAGTGACACCCCATTAAGGTTTACAATCACCCAATTAAGGTTTACAATATTACATATATTAACAATACATACATACAGTAGTAAATGATGAACTCACTTAAAATGTTGAATTTTCTGCTATACTTTGCGTCAGGAGCATTCCGTTTAAGGGTCCAACAACAGTCAGCAAGCATACTTTGACTCAATCACCCTGATACCATCCATTACGGAAATATCATGTTGGAACGGTTTGCCATGTTCATCACTGACTGCTCCAAGATTTGCTGGGAAGAAATCTTGGTGGAAAACAAGAAATTGAATTTCAAAGACATGTTACATCCGATGTTCTTCCAAGATTTAAAAAAAATTGTCCACTATTCTTGTAGTTGTATGCCTTATGTTTCCCATAGAAGTTCCAACAAATACTCATGAAAGATTCCCATGCAGCTTTGTCAGCCTGATTCAGTTGACCAGTGAAGCTCCTATCCTCAGTCGGTTCTCTTATTTGAGGTCCTACAAAGTTCCCCTCTTTGATCTTTGCAATGTCGATCCTCTGATTTTTTTTTCTTAAGTAGATAAATCCAAGTCCACTTTGATCCATTGCTTTAAGACATTACTTCCTAAGACAAAGCTTTATATGTAGTGGAGGTAGATATACTCAACAGTTTATTATTTTGTACGCTTCTTAACTTATACTAATCTTCCAAGAACAGTATAATTAAAGAAAACAATGCAATTTTACTTAAGAAAAAAAATCAAAAAACTCTAACTGGTCTATAAATGGGTTATATATCATAATATATTCTTAAAGAGTGAATCATTTTAAATCTATGGGTTATAGAGGGATTCTGAGACCATTTTTTTAAAACACTGAACAAATTACATATGTATAATACCACCTGAGGGGCACTGTTATAAAATCTTTAGGCCCATATAGACGGGCCGATGCGGGAGAGATGTGTGCTGAGCGAACCGCTCAGCACACATCTCTCCCGCCGCTCAGCACAGCGCGATCTGTGCTGAGCGTGCGGGGGGAGACGCTCATTTCACCCAGCGGGTGAAGTGAGCGATCCGCTAGATTGACCAATCTAGCACCAGCGATAGCGATGCGCAGGGCTGCGCATCGCTATCGCTGTAGGGGGTACACACGGAGCGATAATGCTCAAATTCTAAGCAATCTAGTCAAATTGCTTAGAATATCGTTCCGTGAGTACCCTCCTTTTGTTTACCTGTGCAATTAATGATTGTATTGTGTCTTATACTCTGAATGGAAAGATAGCGCAAAAAGCACTAGCTTTTCTTTTTTTTACATTTTTCTCTGGGGGTATTGCCTAACCTGCATACAGTTTGGGTCTTATCTAAACCACATGTAGTTTTTCAAACTGACACATATCACCAGCAGTTTGAGTTTTCTCTCTCTCTCTCTAAACTACTGGATAATAAGGAGTCATTCATGAAGCAGAGAAAAGTGTGGAAAAGTGAGCCAGTGGAGAAGTTGCCCATGGCAACCAATCTACTGCTAATTATAATTTTATATAATGCACTTTATAAATGTTACCTCAACACTGATTGGTTGCCATGGGCAACTTCTCCACTCTTTTCACTGCTTCATGAATAGACCTCTAAATCTTTACCTTGAAACCCCCCACCCAAAAATGGCAACTACTGTATCTGGGAATTTTGATTATGGTAACTTAACATATATCCCTATACAGTTATACCCATACAGTACAGGTTGAGTATCCCATATCCAAATATTCCGAAATACGGAATATTCCGAAATACGGACTTTTTTGAGTGAGAGTGAGATAGTGAAACCTTTGTTTTCTGATGGCTCAATGTACACAAACTTTGTTTAATACACAAAGTTATTAAAAATATTGTATTAAATGACCTTCAGGCTGTGTGTATAAGGTGTATATGAAACATAAATGAATTGTGTGAATGTACACACACTTTGTTTAATGCACAAAGTTATAAAAAATATTGGCTAAAATTACCTTCAGGCTGTGTGTATAAGGTGTATATGAAACATAAATGCATTCTGTGCTTAGACTTAGGTCCCATCACCATGATATCTCATTATGGTATGCAATTATTCCAAAATACTGAAAAATCCCATATCCAAAATACCTCTGGTCCCAAGCATTTTGGATAAGGGAGACTCAACCTGTATTTACCTTCCTTTGTTTTTTTTCACTCCTAGAGAAGCCTGGATGGGGAGTTATAGCTGACTGAAGATGAGGGCAGAGCCAGGTGCATGCCCCGTCCCTATGGATCTGTAACACCTCTGTGTGTCCTCTTTAAAGGATTTGATAAATCTCTCCCTAAATATCTTATACGCAAAAAAATTATAATAACGTTGTGGTAAAACTGGATTGATTTTAACACTCTAATTGCTTAACAGCTGTATTTCTTATGAGACTCTATTATAACCTCAGTACTTTTTGGGGTTATTTTAATTTATAATATTTATTTATTAATTGAATGCCTTGAGAAATATAAAGAACTTATTTTTAACTTGTCCAGACTGTGCTAGACATGTAACAATGTAACAGCATAGTTCCTTTTTATTTGTTTATTTTAAATAGTATTTGCAGAAAAATGTAATAGGAGAGCAAACATAGGTGACAGTGATGAATCTAGTGGTTCAGCAGATTATGGTATCAATTAATCAATGTATTACATTGAGCTGTTTGTTATTACTTTAATGTTATCTTTCTTTCTTCACTTTGATCAGTTCGAAACTTATCTTATCTACAACATTTTCCAGACTTACATTTCTGTTCAGTTGAAAACAGTTAGTACATATTATAATATTTACATAAAGTATAGGAACTCACAATTCTGAGAAATAAAAAATTACTATGTATTATAATTAAGTATATTGTGCCTACCTGGCAACCTTAGGTTCAGTTAAGGTATGTGATAGTGTACGGTTTTGCTTCTGTTTTGTCTACATGTTTTATGATTGGAAGTCATAAGAACTGGTTTTGTCCATAACATTGACCATAAATAATTTGATTTTGACCTGGACCACCAACCCGAGGCACCTCAGTGCACCCCAGGGTGCCTAGGCACACAGTGGGGGACTGACCTAGGGTAACATAGTAACATAGTATTTGAGGTTGAATAGAGGCAAATTGCCCATCGTGTTCAACCTGCTTTAAGTTGTGATGATTCTACATACTTGCTAAATAATGTTTTATGACTAGTTAGCTACTATAACTCATGTTACCCCCGGATTAACCATGTTGATATTTTAAGTATTATAACCTTGGATAGCTTTTTCATTCAGAAATGTATCCATTCCTTTTTTAAATCCAATTACAGAGTCCGCCATTACCACCTTCCCTGGCAGGGAATTCGACATCCTGATTGCCCTAACAGTGAAGAACCCTTTCCTCTATTGCGTTCGGAACTTTCTCTCTTCCAGTCGCAGCGAGTGCCCACGTGTCCTAAACTGTGTTCTTTTAATAAATAATTCCTCTGATAACTCTTTGTGATGTCCCTTTACATATTTGAAGATATTAATACTATCTCCTCTTAGGCGCCTCTTTTCTAGTGTATACATATTCAGCCTAGTAAGTCTTTCCTTATAGTCCAGTCCTTCTAGGCCTTTAATCAATTTAGTAGCTCGCCTTTGAACACTTTCGAGTTCACTGATGTCTTTTTTATACAATGGTGCCCAAAACAGAACACAATATTCCAGGTGCGGACGTACCAATGCCTTATACAGCGGCATGATTACATCCGAGTCCCTTGTCTCAATTCCCCTTTTTATGCACGCTAGCACCTTACTTGCCTTCTTTACTGCGGTTTGACATTGTGTACGGTTATTAAGCCTATTATCAATGAATTGCCCCAAATCTTTTTCCAATTCTGTTTCCCCTAGGCGTTCCCCATTTAATATGTAGGATGCAAGTTTGTTTTTAGTCTGTCAAAGTCGGAAAAATATCATGCTACACGTTGCCATATATTCACCCCATGCGCTTGCCCGCTGCACGTGCACATTCTCTCCCGTGCGTGCGGATACTCGCAGCTGCGTGATGGCGCCTCCTCGGCCATGCGCTCGAGCGCGTGGTGTGTGCATTTACGGTAGAATTTGTGTGCGTCTAGCGGGCGACTCAATCGTTAAATAATAAAACCAAATAGTATGTTTTATAGATAATGTTCCCCTTAATAATGACTGTAAGTTTGTTTAATGTAACTGGTCGCTGGACAGAGAAATTCCTCTTTGCATGATACGAAGGGTCAGACAGGGTTTGAGCAGTGGTGTTTGGTACCTAACTAAAGAACATTTCATTAGGAACAATCCGGTGCTGGTTAGGTAAAGATTAATCGCTCCTGCATATAGTTATGTCTATTAGTAGTTTCTGGACATTTACTATATTTGCGGTTCATTATCCATGCGGCGGGAATTCTGAGATTCCCTCCCACCTGAGCAGTTTGATATAGTCACAGCCCACCTGTTCAAACTAACCTATGACCTTTTGTTATAATGCGGAGAGACATTCCTGTGTCCAATGAACAATAAGATTGTAGGGCCCTTTGTAGTACACTGTATGTTGTGTATATAAGGGTCACTGTCCCCAGACCGGCCAGTACTCTCTCTCATCAACATTTATCTCTGATAATTGGAGGACTGGATCCGGTTGCGCTAGCGAGTGTTCCCCGTATGGTATGTTTCTCTGTGGCCACTTTGTTACCCGTTTTAATGTTAGCCATTCATTCTTAGTCGATGTATTTGTGTTTGCGATCGTTCACTATTGTGTATATTTCTGTTTAGTTATTCTGTTAGATATTAATGTTAGCCTGTAGTGTATGAACTGTTAACTGTTTTTTTCCCTTTTTACTTAGCTAAATATTGTTAGTAAAGGTGTTGGAACCTTAGCAAGGAGTGTGTTTCACCATTTGTTATTAAGGGTTGCTGAGCATCTCAATCGCTCAAACAGCTAGCTTACAGACCAAGATTAAACAGTGTTATATCATTGCAGTATCTCAACACTAAGATTTACAGTATAAGCATACTCTGTGTAAGGTTTAAAAGGTTATTATGTGTGTGTACGCTCGCTGTGTGTATTCCGTACTCACAGCGCAGCGTGTGTACGTAACTTGCGTACCACGTGCGAGGTCTTTGTACGCAAATAGCGTACGAAGTGCGTAGCACGTGCACGAGGGACAGCGGCCATTACGGCTTCACGATATTAGTAAATAGCTTGTGTTCTAAGGTAAATAATCAGCTTTATCAATTGGGGCCTCGTCCGTCCTCCACATATCCGCTCTAGCGAACACAGACTTTATCTGTCAGCAAAGGGCGGGAACGCAGTATCCCTTCGTATCCGTATTGGTGGTGAGGGATACAGTGGTGCTGACTAGATAAGCGTCTCTTACGCTACACTGTAGGAGTGCTGGGGTGGAATCCGGAAGGTAGGAAGGTAAGAACAATACGCTATTATCTTTTATAACTGTTTATTTCTATTTTGCGTACGCACACACGCACGCACGCACACACCTGCATTGTTGCATCTCACTCTCTTGTTGCCATTAGAATCGATTATTAGAGACGTGCTGAGGAAATCTGGTGCTATTTAGTTGAGATTATAAAGGATCATTTTTAAGGGAATAATTGTAAAGGACACGCACACAGCATAGCAAATACTGTGTGGTGTACGGTAAACGATTACAGTTGAACATCGTTTACATTTATAGAAGCGTGTTAGTTGCGTTGCTGTGGGTATATCTGGACTTTGTGCATACGTGTCTCGGGCAACGTGCGAGATTACGTACGCAACACAAAGGCATACGCACGTGGCGTGTTTATGCAACGGAGCGTACGGATACGCCCACCGAAACTCAAATCACACGATAACATTGTTTTAGTGGGGGCGGTATAGTATAGCCACCTGATAATAGCACATGTTTGTTCAGTTTCCAAAAAGCTTAGTTAAAAGAGAACCTTTTTCTACTGCAAAACCCAGGGATTGAACTACTGCCTGTATGAAAGGAATTTCTGTACAGAAAGATCAGTGTGTATATGAGTAAGTAGGAGTGAGTGTGGAAATAAAGGTATTATTTTGTGAACCCAGAAATCGGGATCCCGTCGGAGACCACATCAGGTGAGTGGACACTTGGTGGCGTGGGACATTATACAAGGTAAAAGGAGCAAGTAGTATCCGCAGACAAAAGGACTGCGAAGGTTTAAGCGCAGCCCGGGGGGGTTTTGCGTATTACCCATATAGATTGAGCTCCGGCTGAAGGTTTCGCAGCCTAAACAACTGATTCCGTTGGTCGTACAGCGTATAAATATTAAGTTACTTATGCGCAGTGCGACTGGACCGCACGTAATTGTGTGCATTAGTTTGTTACCTTGATACCCATTAAAATTTACTGTGGGATCATAAACGCTATTTGTACATTCTAACGTGATTTGTGTAGGTTTTTGTTATTTTAAGGGAGTTTCGCTGTTCACTCAGGAAATCTCCAACAACCAATACTTACTGGGGAGGGTAGCATACTCCCACACGCCCCAGTAAATAGAGGTTACAAAAAGATCCCGCGGATTGGGTACGTCCAGTGGTGGGCACATTGCTGGAACTCGTATTGGCCAATTGGGGCGTAAAGTGAGTGAAGGCACTAGTTGAACTTTCACCGTCGCCTTACCGCGGGCAACTTGGTTTGTTTTGTAAGAATTTGCTGAGACAGCAATATCTGCAAACAATGGGGGCCAGTTGTTCAAAGAAGGGACGTCCAACAAGGGTTCACGTTGGTATTTGTTGGCCCAAAGGGTCAGCACGGTATATAATGTGTGAAAAATACGGATCACACACACAGGTATTTTGCAAAGAATGGGAACGAATGACAGAGGATGATGGGGAGCAGTTTCCCCTGGTAGGCAGTTTGAACCCTGAGGTATTGCAGAATCTAAGAAAAAGGATAGGTCAAATAAAATCTGCAAAGCAGAGGATTAGACATTATGATTGTTTACAGGTATGGCAACAGGAAAGTGAAATACAACAGGAATTAGCTCAGAAAGCAAATTCAAATCCTGGTAGGAGTCTGATAGCAACGGCACCACCACCGTATATAGTAGGGGAAAAAGTGGCTGCAGAGAATGACATGCGGGTGTACGATAAGGGTGCACTTAACCAATGTAGTAATGATAAGAATAAAATGAAAATTAATGCAAATGTTGATACTAACGCTAACACATGCAAGTTGTATCCCATTTTAAGCTTCCCCCAGGAATACGACCAGGAAGATGAGCCCACTACGATTTCAGCTCTCTCTCTAGTGGCCACCATAAACGATACTTCAGTGGGCATCGCCCAACCAGTAAGAGTGGTATCAAAGGCACATAGTTCAGGGACAGGTGAGGTTGTATCTAGAGGTAAGTACGGCACTGTACAATATGCTGAAACTGTTGCACCACACACTGTAGAATCAACCCAGAGTGAAGTAATTAATCTTAATCCTGTTAGAGTGATAGCGGTCCCCAATGGGAAGACCGACACAAATGGGGTCACACCCATCAGGAATATTGCAATGCACTGTCCCTGGTCCCGAGCAGAATTAAGAACAATTTTGTCTGAATTTCCTGATCCCAGAAAAGATTTAGCCGCATGTCAGAGGTTCATTAAGGACCTGGGTAACTCCACTGAACCTAACAAAGATTGGCGGACACTACTGAGGGCATGTCTGCCCTCTAGTATTGACCTTGTGAAATTTATAGCTGACTGTAAATTAGATGAAGAAGTACCCCTTATGGATGAGTATAATCAAGATAATGTAACCAGGATCAATCTGCAGCTGGGAATATACTTCCCAGCTGTGGTAAAATGGAACAAAATTTTCTCCATTAAACAAATGGAAGGAGAAACTGCCTCTGACTATTTCCACCGGGCACTGGAGGAAATGGCTAAATATACTGGGATCGTGGAAATTGAAGCAAATATACACCATAGAGAGGTAGCGGTGTCCGTCTTGATGGACGGTTTAAAGGAGGTATTAAGGAATAGGGTACAAACCACTCAACCTAACTGGAGAGGTATGTCGGTGGCCGCCTTAAGAGAGACTGCTGTTGGGCACGACAGGAACATCACAAGACGCAGGGAGTCACAGAGTGATAAACTGATGGCTATAAGTATCCAAGCCCTTACAACAAGGCCGCCTCAGTCTAAATCTCAGACCCCTGGTGGTAAGCTGCATATGGTAAAATGTTACAATTGTAATAGGGAAGGTCATTTTGCACGTAACTGCACCAGTAACCCACACAATGCATATAAAGACCTTAGACAACGACATGACAAACGAGATTGGGATCAAGGACCGCAGAGACGGAGTTATGAGCCAATCGCAGGGGAAACAAGAAGGTATCCCCCAAGAAGAGACTGGCAAGTCTCTGATAGTTCCCATTTACCCCCTTCACAGGTAATAGCTGCCAGCGCAATGCAGGGAGGTCACCACGCACCATAGGGGTGGGGCCACACCTGTAGTCTGCAGCCAGTGAAATTAATTGCGAGCCTTGGAAGTGAACCCGAGGTTACAATTGATGTAGCTGGTAAATCTCTAAATTTCCTTGTAGATACGGGGCGGCCAAGTCAGTGATAAATTCGACCGTGGGCATAAGAACCACTGGTAAAACAATTCCAGCCATGGGAGTAACAGGAGTAGTGCGACAATACCCTTTAAGCAAACCAGCAGAGATTACGATAGGGCCTTTGCATACCAAGCATTCTTTTCTGCTGGCTGCATCGGCTCCGACTAATCTCCTAGGGAGAGATTTACTGTGCAAAATGGGATGCGTCATATACTGTACTCCTGAAGGTGTGTTCTTGGACATACCCGAAAACCACGCTCAGGAAGCGCAGGATATGCTAGACTCCCCAACAAGATTAATGTCACACACTGTTGTTGTAAATAGGTGTCCGTCCAAGGTAGAGGAAATTATTTCCCAGATACCGGAATCACTTTGGACCAAGGATGGACAAGACACTGGATTGATGGCAAACGTAGCCCCAGTAGTTGTGCAAGTAAAAGATGGTAGGATAGCTCCAAAAATCCCACAATACCCTCTGAAGCCAGAGGTGGAGTTAGGAGTTTACCCTGTAATAGAGCGCTTGCTACAACAGGGCATTCTGGTAAGGACGTCCAGCACTGCCAATAGTCCCATCTTCCTTGTTAAAAAGAGTGGGGGGAGGGGTTACAGATTAGTGCAGGATCTAAGAGGGATCAACAAAATAGTTGAGAGTCAATTCCCCGTAGTGCCAAATCCAGCTGTCATCCTTATGCAAATCCCTCCCACTGCCAAATTTTTCACTGTGATTGACCTCTGCTCCGCCTTCTTCCCGGTACCTCTGCACCCTGACAGTCAATACTTATTCGCATTCACATACAGAGGAGTTCAGTACACTTGGACTCGATTACCACAAGGTTTCATAGACAGTCCAAGTATTTTCTCACAGGCCTTGCATGATTGTTTACAGTCTTTCCAACCAGAGAGTGGATCAATATTGATACAGTATGTGGATGATTTACTGCTGTGTTCAGATTCACTGGAAGCGTCCCTGAGAGATACGAAACAACTCCTGTTTCATCTTTCAGACACAGGACACAAGGTTTCCAAGGACAAGTTACAATTATGCCAGACCCGTGTGAAGTATTTGGGACACTGTTTAACACAAGGACTGAGACACCTTACCGCTGATAGAATTCAAGCAATTCGTGACATGACCCTGCCACAAACCCAGCAACAGATTAGAACGTTTTTGGGAATGTGTGGGTATTGCCGTAACTGGATCCCAGGTTTTTCCATACTGGCCCTACCTTTGCAGGAGATGGTCTCATCAAGCAAACCTGATCGGATTTCGCACACAGACGAATCCGAGATGGCATTTGAGAGACTCAAACAGTGCCTAACGCAGGCACCGACATTAGGTATGCCAGACTATGGGAAACCCTTTGAACTGTACGGAACAGAGAGTGCTGGGTGTGCGGCAGGTGTCTTACCCCAGAAGCATGGTGATGCCAGCAGGCCGGTAGACTACTACAGCGCTCAGCTAGATACGGTAGCGCGATCCCTCCCCACATGCTTGCGAAGTGTTGCAGCAATAGCACTGCTAGTCACAAAGAGCGAAGATGTAGTGCTAGGACACAACCTCACAATTCATACACCACATGCAGTGTCAGCCTTACTGAATTCGGCCCAAACCAGACACGTCTCATCAGCACGGTTTACAAGATGGGAATTGGCATTGATGGCCCCCGTAAACATCACCATAAGGAGATGCAGCGCATTAAATCCTGCAACGTATCTCCCAGGTGTGCCTGGACAGGCACAAAGGGTGGAGGATGAGAGTAATGGTGAAGGAGGATTTAATACAGGAGATGACACGCATAATTGTATGGAATATTTGACCCAAAATTTCACGGCAAGGCCTAACATCAGTGACAACCCACTGGAAGATGTAGATCTTACTTTCTACACTGACGGTAGTTGTCAAAGACAGACGGACTCGGGAGACTTGTGTACTGGATACGCAGTCGTAGATGACCAAGGTACCATAGAAGCGGAACCGCTAGGCCCACCACACTCAGCACAAGTTGCTGAACTGGTTGCCCTAACCAGAGCATGTGAATTGGCTAAGGGCAAGTCAGCCAATATTTACACAGATTCTAGGTACGCCTTTGGAGTAGTCCATGATTTCGGGGCCCTATGGCGCCTCAGAAATTTCATGACGGCAGCTGGCACACCCGTAGCGCATGCAGCCCACATCAAAAGACTTCTAACAGCGATACAGGAACCCGACAGAGTGGCTGTTATCAAGTGTAAAGCTCACACATATAGCCAAGACCCGGTATCACTTGGTAACAGCCGAGCAGACGAAGCTGCTAAATCAGCAGCTAGTAACCCCATACAAACAGACAGTACACAACTGATGGTATTTAATACTGTAAACACACAGAAATTGTGTGAAATGCAAAATTTGTGTTCCCCACAGGAAAAGGCAGTTTGGAGGTCAAAAGGATATGGCCAGGAGTCCTCAGGACTCTGGACAGATGGACAGGGTAAGCCAGTGGCACCCAGAGCATACCTTCCAAGTCTAGCGGAAGCGGCACATGGGCTGACTCATCTAGGCAAAGAAGGAATGTGTAAGTTGGTAAGAGCTTATTGGTGCTGATAAAGCTAAATATTTATCTTACTTAAAACCCTTTAAGAGGTCAAAGAACACAGTACGCTATTGGCGTATGGAATACCGTAAGGGTACGCACGTTGCGTAACAATCGCTTAGCCGTAGTCGAGACGCTCAAGCGTCGCGTTCGCTCACGGCCAAGAGATCACAGGCAGGCACGCTATAGGCTGCCGACTACCGTAATGATTCGCTATTAGCGTAGCGGACGCTCGGGACCACGAGGAGATCACAAGCGGCGCTGACGCTCACAGTGAAAAACCTTTATAACTATACCATAAAACAATGTATTATGCAGTAAACCTTGGTGTAGTGATAGGGTGTAAATGTAACACAGTGTAACCTTATTAACTTAAAAAGCTGTACGAGCGTCTCCGACGCTCAGAGAATACTTAGAAATATAAGAAATACACAGATACTGATCTTAGGTTCTAACACCTTATATAAACGTTCTATTTGCAAAAGAATAATACAATACAAGTCATACACTACCAATATAACATAGACTAACTAACCAGATAACTACACTTAAAATACAATAACAGTACAATAACAATTTAAGAGGAAAAGAGAGAGAAAAGGGGAGAAGAGAGAGAGAAAGATATGGCTCACAATAACAATAAAGACAATATGATTGCGGAGAAACTTACGCTCAAGGGAAACAATCGCATGCGCCTCTGGATATCCAGCTCCCGATTATCAGCAATGAGAACCGTTGAAGAGAATAGAGAGATGGCCCAGAGTGGCTTGTCCTTTTATACCCTACACATAATACAGTACAATGGTCCCTATATTCTTATTGTTCATTGGACACAGGAATTCGTCTTCGCATTATAACAAAAGGTCATAGGTTGATTCATACAGGTGGGCTGTGACTATTTCCAACTGCTCAGGTGGGTGGGAAACTAGGTTTCCCGCCGCATGGATAATAAAGTGCAAATAATAGTAAATGTCCATAAACTTCTTTTGTCCATAACTATTCGCACGAGCGATTAATCTGCTTCAAACCAACACCGGAATATTGCTAATTAAATACTCTTCCAATGGATACTAAACACCACTGTATAACCCCTGTCTGACCCTTCGTATCAAACAAAGAGGGTTCTCTTTGTCTATGAACATGCTACCTTAACTAAACTTTCAGATTCTATCAAAGGGACCATAATCTACAAAATACATTATACAGTTAAAATATGTTATGAACGAGTCGCCCGCTAGACGCACATAAACTTTACCGTAAATGCGCACACCGTGCGCCTGCGGGTGCACGCACCAGCGGGTATGCGTACGCACGGGAGAGCGTGGGCACGCGCAGCGGGGACACGCATGAGGTGCAAATATGGTAGTGTGCATCACGATATTTTTCTGACTTTGACAGTCCACCCTTTGGCAGTCACCAATAACTGCCACTTCCTAAAACATTTCAAAAAGAGAAAAATATATGTCATGTGTAAATATTTCTATGGTTGGGTAGGGGAGGAGAGGAGAAGGTGAGAAAAGGGTATGACCTAGTGAGATAGCAGAAGCATGTGTGTATGAATCCATGTTTGGGGGGTCATGTATCATCGTGCCGTACGTGTCTTAAATCAAGCTTCGAGGTATTGCGAAGTATACATTTGAATTCCTTCTTATCCCGTGGTACGGGTCTGTGGATGGGCTGTCAAACTTTACCGAGCTCTTTTCGGCTTTTGGTTGCAACAAAATGGGGGAGCACATTTTAGTTGATGATACATGAATGGGGGAATATGTGAATGCTGATATCTGTGCCTGTATTCCCTATCGACTATGTGTGTTGTTACCTGAAGGTTGTAGAGATGAAGATAAAGAACACTTATGGTAAATGCATTGATAAACTATGTGAGTTTAATATACATTTGCCGATTGAGGTCTTGTCTGAAGTCTTGTCTGAAGTCTTGTCTGAAGTCTCCTTTGGGCTTTTGCTATTAACGGTATGCAAAAAGCCTTGTCAATGTCCATAGACTTACAAAAAAAGTTGGGCTAGCGTAAATTTAAAATTTCTAGGGAAACTGGGGGTCTATGGCATAGTCCATCTGTTGTTTGTGTACAAGGTTGTCAAACTTCTTCTTTAATCCATCTGTTGCCTGTATATAAGGTCATCAAATTCCTCTTCCAAGCGGGTCTTTTTATCTTGGAGAAACAGGTGAAAGAAACGGACCGTAGAATCACATTTTCATCACATCATTGTCTCTATCGTTGGGTCATAAATCAAATCCATTGGAATTACAATTTCCTCACTCCTTAGACTCATTACCCTGGTACTCCGTTTGCACTTCGTTAAAGCCTGACCGCATCTAAATATCAAGCCAATCGATATGACAACACCTAAGATACATAGAAGAAATTTCCCTACATCCATTATGACTCCTTGAGCCCATTCGCCTAAACCAGAGAACCAATTTCGCGGGTTCAACCATGACACCCAACCAGTCAGCTCATTACCCACAGCAGCAAGGGTGAGATTGTGTCTCCTGCGAAATTCCCACTTTAATTGGAGAATATCGTCCATCTTTTGGTCTATGACCTCGACCGGGTCCTCGGTGCTATTCGTAATATAAGTGCAGCATTTCACGCCGTACTGCGTTGCCAGTGTGACACAATATCCACCTGTCACTGCCGTGAGATAATTAAGAACCATCCTATGCTGAACCAGTTCTGTTTTATAAGCTTGGAGCTCTCTTCCGGTATATCTAAAAGTGTCGTCATACATTTCTGTGATATTGTCTAATAAATTTGCAAGCGCAGATATATATCTATAGTTCAGCACTCCTCTAGCGGTGCGAGTGAAATCTAACGCAAGTAGAACCTGAATCCCGGTGGATTCATGGATCAGATCAGAGGCCGGATGCTCTGTCCTTTCTGTCAGTTGCCTTTTAATGACGTGCTCGTAATGAGTGTGAGTATAAGGAGCTTGGGCACCACGGTGTATATCTTTCATTTTGGTATGTGATACAGTCATTACCTCAGGCAGTACTTTTCCAATATAACACAATCCTTCAGAGTTTGGGGCAAGCCACTTATACGCCTTCCTCCCGCATATGAAATATGCATCATCGGGGAGAACATATGGGACGGAGTAGGACATAACCATATTACACATCTTCCATGTGAAATCTCCTAACCCTAATTCTCCCATCTGTCTAGTACACGTATCTGTTTGTATGATATGTGCACAGTATCCTGGTGATACCTCTCCAACTCTCATGATCCTATTTCCTAGGGTATACCTATATCGGAAAGATTTTTCCCTACCGGCTATGTGGCGTATAAGCTCTGTATCTGTAGGCATTCTATCTGCTCTATATGAAAAGGTCATGGTTTGGTTACTCCATGACACTTCCCAATTTCCCGGCTTTCGGGGATTGGAAATGTTGAAACATATTAGGGACCTATCCATATGATATTGGTGGAGCTTCAAACTAGGAGGACTGGAGATATTAAACCTCCTGTCCACCGGCCTCCCACCACTTAGCTCAAGTACCTCCCCTACCGTTAAAGGGAATGGTACTAAGCCTGATTTACTATGGCCTTGAGGTACTTGAGAGCATACCCAACAATCTGTCTGATTTAACACTTTACCCACTAAGGAGTGATAGTCACTCAATGGATGCCGGTCCATGTGGATATTAAAACTGGATTGGCATTTCTTGATACACCCATCCTCAACTACACTGTCACAGAGCCTACAGATACAGTTTTCTTCAGCTAACAATCCTTCACAATTCCTTCTATTGTCAATGCTATCGGATCGTTTTCTGATACTCGCCTTTACTTGTTGGTTAAGTTGCTCTTGGAAAACTACGCCTCCATCTTTGTCATCAGAACCCATTCCAGAACCTCTCTCGACCTCCATGGTACTCTCGCCGGAACAGACTGCTCTGGTCAACATCATGGTCAACAGGAAAATCCGGATCACAGTCTCTTGGGGCAAGTCCATCTTATAGGAGGAAACGGAGAAGAGTAAGAAGGGGGAAAAAAATAATTGAGGGAGATGGGATGGGAAGTGGAGAAAACAATAAAAGGGAACAGGGGATCGACAACTGCCTCCGATCTTATTATTTTCAATGCTCAGGTGCCGTCTCAGTTCTCCTGAAACAGACACTCCAGTGATACAACTTCCTCTACCGTCTGTTCTTTATCACGAGACCTCTCTGGATCAGCAACCTTCTTACAATGGGACGAATGAACCCAAGTCTCTCTCTCGGCAACCTTCAATGCTGTCGTGCTAATCAATAAGACTTGGTATGGTCCTTCCCATCTGTCAATAAGGCAACCTGAGCGTAGAAAATTACGTATCATTACATAATCCCCAGGTTCAATGTCATGACAATTACTATCTGGCAAATCAGGAATCACTAACTTCAGATTGTCATTTTGATTCCTTAGCTGTTTACTCATGTTAACCAGGTATTTTACAGTCACTTCATTGTTACACTTCAAATCATCCTGAGGGTTAATCATAACATGCGGTTGTCGACCAAACAAGATTTCAAAGGGGGACAGATTAAGAGGGGACCTGGGAGTGGTTCTGATACTGTATAGTACAATGGGTAAAGCTTCTGGCCATGTCAATCCTGTTTCTGCCATAACTTTACTCAGTTTATTTTTAATAGTGCTGTTCACTCTTTCCACCTTCGCACTCGCCTGGGGGCGGTATGGAGTGTGCAGCTTACTATCAATTCCCATCAACTTACACATTCCTTGAAAGACATCACCTGTAAAATGGGTACCCCTATCACTTTCAATTATTCTAGGGATACCGTATCTACATACAAATTCCTGCACAATTTTCTTAGCAGTAAACATAGCGGTATTTGTGGCCGCAGGAAATGCTTCGACCCAATTTGAGAATACATCTATACAAACAAGTACATATTTCAAATTTCGACAAGGGGGTAATTGTATAAAGTCAATCTGTATTACCTGAAAAGGGCCGCCTGTAGGTGGGATATGAGATGGTTCTGTTGGTATTGCCTTTCCGATATTCTTCCTCAAACAGGTAAGGCATGACATTGCTCTCTTACCTGCATGGGATGAAAATACTGGGGCGCACCAATATGCTCTTACCAATTTGCACATTCCCTCCTTGCCCAGATGAGTCAGCCCGTGTGCTGCTTCAGCTAAACATGGAAGATATGCTCTGGGGGCCACTGGTTTACCTTGTCCATCCGTCTAGAGTCCTGAGGACTCCTGGCCATATCCTTTTGCCTTCCAGACTGCCTTTTCCTGTGTGGAACACAAATTTTGCATTTCACACAACTTCTGTGTGTTGATGGTATTAAATACCATCAGTTGTGTGGTGTCTGTCTGTCTGGGGGTACCGGCTGCTAACTTAGCAGCTTCGTCTGCTCGGCTGTTACCAAGTGATACTGGGTCCTGGCTATATGTGTGTGCTTTACACTTGATAACAGCCACTCTGTCGGGTTCCTGTATCGCTGTTAGAAGCCTTTTGATGTGAGCTGCATGCGCTACCGGTGTACCAGCTGCTGTCATGAAATTTCTGAGGCGCCATAGGGCTCCGAAATCATGGACTACCCCGAAGGCGTATCTAGAATCGGTGTAGATATTGGCTGACTTGCCCTTAGCCAATTCACATGCTCTGGTTAGGGCAACCAGTTCAGCAACCTGGGCTGAGTGAGGTGGGCCTAGCGGTTCTGCTTCTATGGTGCCTTGGTCATCTACGACTGCGTATCCAGTACACAAGTCTCCCGAGTCCGACTGTCTGTGACAACTACCGTCAGTGTAGAAAGTAAGATCTACATCTTCCAGTGGGTTGTCACTGATGTCAGGCCTTGCCGTGAAATTTTGGGTCAAATATTCCATACAATCATGCATGTCATCCTTTGTATTAAATCCTCCTTCCCCATAGCTCTCATCCTCCACCCTTTGTGCCTGTGCAGGCACACCTGGGAGATATGTTGCAGGATTTAATGCACTGCATCTCCTTATGGTGATGTTTACGGGGGCCATTAGTGCCAATTCCCATCTTGTAAACCGCGCTGATGAGACGTGCCTGGTTTGGGCAGAATTCAGCAAGGCTGACACTGCATGTGGTGTATGAATTGTGAGGTTGTGTCCTAGCACTACATCTTCGCTTTTCGTTACTAGCAATGCTATCGCAGCAACCCTTCGCAAGCATGTGGGGAGGGATCGCGCTACCGTATCTAGCTGAGCGCTGTAGTATGCTACCGGCCTGCTGGCATCGCCGTGCTTTTGGGTTAGGACGCCTGCCGCGCAACCAGCACTTTCTGTTCCGTACAGCTCAAAGGGTTTCCCATAGTCTGGCATACCTAATGCTGGCGCCTGCGTTAGGCACTGTTTGAGTCTCTCAAATGCCATCTCGGATTCGTCTGTATGCGAAATCCGATCAGGTTTGTTTGATGAAACCATCTCCTGCAAAGGTAATGCTAGAATGGAAAACCCTGGGATCCAGTTACGGCAATACCCACACATTCCTAAAAATGTTCTGATTTGTTGCTGGGTTTGTGGCAGAGTCATGTCTCTAATTGCTTGGATTCTATCAGCGGTCAGGTGTCTCAGTCCTTGTGTTAGACAGTGTCCTAAATATTTTACTTTAGTTTGGCATAATTGCAACTTGTCTTTGGAAACCTTGTGTCCTGTGTCTGAAAGATGAAACAGGAGCTGTTTCGTATCCTTCAGGGACGCTTCCAATGAATCTGAACACAGTAGTAAATCATCCACATACTGTATCAATATTGATCCACTCTCTGGTTGGAAAGACTGTAAACAATCATGCAAAGCCTGGGAAAATATGCTTGGACTGTCTATGAAACCTTGTGGTAATCGAGTCCATGTGTATTGGACTCCTCTGTATGTAAATGCAAACAAATATTGGCTGTCAGGATGCAGGGGTACAGAAAAGAAGGCGGAGCAGAGGTCAATAACAGTGAAAAATTTCGCAGTGGGAGGGATCTGCATAAGGATGACAGCTGGATTTGGCACTACGGGGAATTGACTCTCAACTATTTTGTTAATCCCCCTTAGATCCTGCACTAGCCTGTAACCCCTCCCCCCACTCTTTTTCACAGGGAAGATGAGTCTATTGGCAGTGCTGAATGTTCTTACCAGAATGCCCTGTTGTAGCAAGCGCCCTATTACTGGGTAAACTCCTAACTCCACCTCTGGCTTCAGAGGGTATTGTGGGATTTTTGGAGCTATCCTACCATCTTTTACTTGCACAACTACCGGAGCTACGTTTGCCATTAATCCAGTGTCTTGTCCATCTTTAGTCCACAGTGACTCTGGTATTTGGGATGTCATTTCTTCTACTTGGGATGGAGTCCTATTTGTCATAACGGTATGTGTCATTAATTTTGATGGGGAGTCTAACATGTCTCGTACTTCCTGAGCGTTATTCTCAGGTATGTCTAAGAATACACCTTCAGGAGTACAATAAATGACGCACCCCATTTTACACAATAAATCTCTTCCCAGGAGATTAGTCGGTGCCGATGCCGCCAGCAAAAAGGAATGCTTGGTATGCAAAGGCCCTATTGTAATCTCTGCTGGTTTGCTAACAGGGTAGTGCTGGACTACTCCCGTTACTCCCATGGCTGGAATTGTCTTACCAGTGGTTCTCATGCCCACTGTCGAATTTATCACTGATTTGGCCGCCCCCGTATCTACAAGAAAGTTTAATGATTTACCAGCTACATTAATTGCAATTTCGGGTTCACTTCCAAGACTTGCAATCAATTTTACTGGCTGCAGATTACAGTGTGGCCACACCCCTATTGGGTATGGTGACCTCCCTGAATCCCGCTGGCAGCAACTACTTGAGAAGGGGTTAAATGGGAACTGCCAGAAGCTTGCCAGTCTCCTTTTGGGGGATATCTTTTTGTTTCCCCTGTATGTGGCTCATAACTCCGTCTCTGCGGACCCTGATCCCAATTTCGTGTGTCATGTCGTTGTCTAGGGGGTTGGTATGATTTTTGTGAATTTTTCGCTCTACAGTCTCGTGTCATGTGTCCCTGTCTATGACAAAAATAACAAGTTACCACATTTGACTTACCCACAGGGGTCGGAGGTTTATACGAAGGTTGCCTTGTGGTCAAAGCCTGTATACTTACGGCCATTAACTTATCACCTTGTGACTCCCTGTGTCTGGTGATATTTCGATCGTGATCAATAGCAGCCTCTCTCAAAGTAGCCACCGACAGACCTCGCCAACATGGTTGCGTGGTCAGTACCCTTGCTTTCAATACCTCTTTTAAACCATCCATTAACACAGATACTGCTACTTCTCTATGATTTGCATTGGTCTTAATGTCTTCTATGCCTGTGTATTTTGCCATTTCTAGTAGTGCCCGATGAAAATAATCAGCAGCTGTTTCTGTCTCTTTTTGTTTAATGGAGAAAATTCTATTCCATTTGACTACAGCTGGAAAATACTCCTTCAACTGTAAATTTATCCTCTTTACATTGTCTGAGTTGTACACATCCGTAAGGGGTACCTCTCCATCTAATTTACAGTCAGCTAAGAACCTTTCTGGGTCGACATTGGAGGGTAAACATGCCCTCAGCAATATCTGCCAGTCTTTGTTATTGGGCTCTACAGTGTTCCCTAGGTCTCTGATGTATTTCTGGCTAGCAACTAGATCTTTCCTAGGATCAGGGAATTCAGACACTATTGCTCTTAATTCCATTCGGGTAAACGGGCAGTGCATGGCAATGTTTCTGACAGGAGTGACTCCTGTAGTGTCCGTTTTCCCATTTGGCACTGCTATTACCCTAACGGGATTAAGTTTGCTTACATCATTCTGAATAGATTCTACAGCTTGTGGTGAAATGGTTTCAGCATAGTGTATGGTGCCGTACTTACCCGTTGATACGACCTCACCTGTCCCTCCGCTAGGGGCCTTTGATACTAATCTTACGGGTTGGGCCGTGCCTACTGTTGTTTCTGATATGGTGGCTGCTAGAGAGAGCGCCGATATTGTTGTCGATTCGTCCTCTTGATCACACTCCTGGGGAAAGTTTAAAACAGGGTACAACTTGCACGGGTTAATATTTGCATTAGTTAACTTATTAACATTATCCTTAACATTTATACAGTTGCTAAGTGCCTGTTTATTGCACCCTAGTGCGTCATTCTCCGCAACCAATTTCTCTCCCGTTATGTAAGGTGGCGGTGGTGCCGTAGCTATCAGCTTCCTGATAGGGTTAGATCCCGCCGCCTGAGCCAATCCTCTCTGTATTTCACCCTCCTGTTGCCATAACTGTAAATAATCATAATGTTTGATCCGTCTCTTTGTTGATTTAATGAGACATATCCTCCTCCTTAGATTTAGTAACACATCTGGGCTAAAGCTGCCTACTCTTGGGAACTTCTCCCCGTCATGTACAGTCATTCTTTCCCATTCATCACATAAAACCTCTGTGTGTGAACCGTATTTTTCACACATTACATACCTTGCCGACCCGATTGGTCGGTTTACTAAATCAACCCGAACCGAGGTTGATCGCCCCCTACCTGAACAACTGGCCCCCATAACTTGCAGGTGTTGCTTGCACTACCTCTGACCTTTATATCAGGGTCTTCAGCGAACCCTTACAAAAACCAAGATGTTCAAGATAGGCTGACGGTGGTGGTTTACCGAGTACCCCACTCACTCGCCCACGCCGACCAATACGCCCACACACTGTTTTAGCGCTGGCGTACTCGACCCAGGGCCCCTATGAACCTTTGTTTACTGGAACATGCGAGTGTGATCCGAAGAGCATTAACCCTTTCCAGTAACTGTTGGTTGTTGGATAATTCCTGAGTGACCAGCGAACTTCCCTTAAAAAATAAAAAATTACACAAATCACGTTAGAATGTACAAATAGCGTTTATGACCCCTTCCGTACGCAAATGGTACTGGGTCAAATTACTAACTAATGCACACAATTACGTGCGGTACAATCGTTCAGCACATAAGCAACTAATCTTATGTGCGGAGCGACCAGTGGAATCGAAATTTAGCAGCTGCGAATTCCTTCAGCCTGAGCTTTATGGCCTATATGGGTTCCGCACCAACCCTTCCTGGTGTTGGGCTACTTGTCTCTATAGCGGACTTCTTTGTCTGCTTTACCTAGACCTCCTGGTCTGTTCCGGACCTCCTGGTCTGCTACAGTATGACCTCCTGGTCTGCTACACTCTAATGCTCTTTATATGTTTAACAAGGGATGCCTCCCTAGCCACCATGTATGTCACTTACACGTATGTACCTCACGAGAACTCGATGATTTCCTGTGGTTCAATCCCAAAAATTGTAGAAACTTATATATGCAAACACTCACTCACCACATGTACACTTTTACTTTTGTTTCTATTTCTTTCTATTTCTGCGCAGAAATTTCTTCCCTTTAGACCAGATGAGTCGTAAATTGGAGAAGGATCTATTAGCTTAAATTTCAGACACTAAAATCGACTTGCGCTATTTATCGCGTTGCCACCTTTTCGCCTGTTTAAAATAACACTATCGTGTGATTTGTTACGTGGGCGTACCCAGATGCTCCGTTGCGTAATATACGTTGTGTGCGTCGGCCTTTGGGTTTCGCACGCGGGTCTCAGCCTTTTGTTAGAGACACGTGTACGCAAGGCAGATATCCACCGTAACACAATTAACACGTTTATCAATGTAGGTGATCCTCGATCATCTGCCGAGCACCACACCGGTCTCTCCTTGTATCCTTAGGCAGAGCTGTGTGCGTGCTTTACAATTTACCCCTTAATGTATTACTTTTACTTTTTAACTGTTAATAGCGACAAATCTCTCTTAGCACGTTTATCAATTATAAAATGGCAAACAGGAGAGTGATATGAAAATACACGAATAAAAAGAAATGCAGATATATGCGTGCGTGTGTGCGTACGCAAAACAGAAAAAAAACAGTTTTAAAAGACACTAGCGTGTTGTTCTTACCTCCGGTTCCGGATTCCTTCAGCACCCTTTACTAAGCGAAGCAGACGCTTATCCAGGCAGCACTACGAGGAATATGATCTCCCGCCCTTTGCTGATGGATAATGTCTGCTGAAATTACCTAGTACAGATATGTGAAGGACGGACGAGCTGCCAATTGATAAAGCTAAATATTTATCTTACTTAAAACCCTTTAAGAGGTCAAAGAACACAGTACGCTATTGGCGTATGGAATACCGTAAGGGTACGCACGTTGCGTAACAATCGCTTAGCCGTAGTCGAGACGCTCAAGCGTCGCGTTCGCTCACGGCCAAGAGATCACAGGCAGGCACGCTATAGGCTGCCGACTACCGTAATGATTCGCTATTAGCGTAGCGGACGCTCGGGACCACGAGGAGATCACAAGCGGCGCTGACGCTCACAGTGTAAAACCTTTATAACTATACCATAAAACAATGTATTATGCAGTAAACCTTGGTGTAGTGATAGGGTGTAAATGTAACACAGTGTAACCTTATTAACTTAAAAAGCTGTACGAGCGTCTCCGACGCTCAGAGAATACTTAGAAATATAAGAAATACACAGATACCGATCTTAGGTTCTAACACCTTATATAAACGTTCTATTTGCAAAAGAATAATACAATACAAGTCATACACTACCAATATAACATAGACTAACTAACCAGATAACTACACTTAAAATACAATAACAGTACAATAACAATTTAAGAGGAAAAGAGAGAGAAAAGGGGAGAAGAGAGAGAGAGAAAGATATGGCTCACAATAACAATAAAGACAATATGATTGCGGAGAAACTTACGCTCAAGGGAAACAATCGCATGCGC
Source organism: Pseudophryne corroboree (assembly GCF_028390025.1). Classification (NCBI taxonomy): domain Eukaryota; kingdom Metazoa; phylum Chordata; class Amphibia; order Anura; family Myobatrachidae; genus Pseudophryne; species Pseudophryne corroboree. The sequence continues at coordinate 535,417,667 of NC_086449.1, forward strand.
CTCTGGATATCCAGCTCCCGATTATCAGCAATGAGAACCGTTGAAGAGAATAGAGAGCTGGCCCAGAGTGGCTTGTCCTTTTATACCCTACACATAATACAGTACAATGGTCCCTATATTCTTATTGTTCATTGGACACAGGAATTCGTCTTCGCATTATAACAAAAGGTCATAGGTTAATTCATACAGGTGGGCTGTGACTATTTCCAACTGCTCAGGTGGGTGGGAAACTAGGTTTCCCGCCGCATGGATAATAAAGTGCAAATAATAGTAAATGTCCATAAACTTCTTATGTCCATAACTATTCGCACGAGCGATTAATCTGCTTCAAACCAACACCGGAATATTGCTAATTAAATACTCTTCCGATGGATACTAAACACCACTGTATAACCCCTGTCTGACCCTTCGTATCAAACAAAGAGGGTTCTCTTTGTCTATGAACATGCTACCTTAACTAAACTTTCAGATTCTATCAAAGGGACCATAATCTACAAAATACATTATACAGTTAAAATATGTTATGAACGAGTCGCCCGCTAGACGCACATAAACTTTACCGTAAATGCGCACACCGTGCGCCTGCGGGTGCACGCACCAGCGGGTATGCGTACGCACGGGAGAGCGTGGGCACGCGCAGCGGGGACACGCATGAGGTGCAAATATGGTAGTGTGCATCACGATATTTTTCTGACTTTGACAGTGCGCCCCAGGATTTTCTTCCCATGCGGGTAAAAGAGCGATGACATGTCTCACCTGCTTGAGGAAGAATATCGGAAAGGCAATACCAACCGAGCCATCCCATATCCCTCCGACAGATGGCCCTTTTCAGGTAATACAAATTGATTTCATACAATTGCCACCTTGTAGAAATTTAAAATATGTATTGGTCTGTATTGACGTGTTCTCAAATTGGGTTGAAGCATTTCCCGCGGCCACAAATACCGCTGTGTTTACTGCAAAGAAAATTGTGCAGGAATTTGTGTGCAGGTATGGTATCCCCAGAATCATTGAGAGTGATAGGGGTACCCATTTTACAGGTGAAGTCTTTCAAACAATGTGTAAGTTGATGGGAATTAATAGTAAGCTGCACACTCCGTACCGCCCCCAAGCGAGTGCGAAGGTGGAAAGAGTAAACAGCACTATTAAAAATAAATTGAGCAAGGTAATGACTGAAACAGGACTGTTATGGCCTGAAGCTTTGCCAATCGTATTATACAGCATCAGAACCACTCCCAGGTCCCCTCTTAATCTGTCTCCTTTTGTAATTCTGTTTGGTCGACAACCTCATGTTATGATTAACCCCCAGGATGATTTGAAATGTAACAATGAAGTAACCGTAAAGTACTTGGTTAAGATGAGTAAGCAATTGAGGAATCAGAATGATAATCTAAAGTTGGTGATTCCTGATTTGCCAGACAGTAATTGTCATGACATTGAACCTGGGGATTATGTAATGATACGGAATTTTCTACGCTCAGGTTGCCTTATTGACAGATAGTAAGGACCGTATCAAGTCTTATTGACCAGCACAACAGCATTGAAGGTTGCCGAGAGAGAGAGACTTGGGTCCATTCGTCTCATTGTAAAAAGGTCACTAACCCAGAGAGGTCCCGTGATAAAGAACAGACGGTAGAGGTTGTATCACTAGAGTGTCTGTTCAGGGAGGATTGAGACGACACCTGAGCGCTGAGAATAATAAGACCAGAAGCTTGTCGAGCCAGATTTCTTTTTCCCATTTGTTATTTTCTCCAGTTCCCACCTCCCTCCTATTTCCTTTCCCCCTTCTTATTTTTCTCCTTTTACTCCTCTAAGATGGACTTGCCCCAAGAGACTGTGATCCGGATTTTCCTGTTGACCATGATGTTGACCAGAGCAGTCTGTTTCGGTGAGAGTACCATGGAGGTCGAGAGAGGATCTGGAACGGGTTCTGATGACCAGGATGGAGGCGTAAATTTCCAAGAGCAACATAATCTCCGAGTAAAGGCGAGTATCAGAAAACGATCTGGTAGCATTAACAATAGAAGAAATTGTGAAGGATTGATAGCTGAAGAGAACTGCATCTGTAGGCATTGTGACAATATAGTTGAGGATGGGTGCATCAAGAAGTGTCAGTCCAGTTTTAATGTCCACATGGACCGGCATCCATTGAGTGACTATCACTCCCTAGTGGGTAAAGTGTTAAACCAGACAGACTGTTGGGTATGCTCTTAAGTACCTCAAGGTCATAGCAAATCAGGACTAGTACCATTCCCTTTAACTGTAGGGGAGGTACTTGAGCTAAGTGGTGGGAGGCCGGTGGACAAGAGGTTTAATATCTCTAGTCCTCCTAGTTTGAAGCTCCACCAATATCATGTGGATAGGTCCTTAGTGTGCTTTAACATTTCCAATCCCCGAAAGCCGGGAAATTGGGAAGTGTCATGGAGTAATCAAACCATGACCTTTTCATACAGAGCCGACAGAATGCCCATAGACACAGAACTTATACGCCAGATAGTCGACCATGGAAGATTTTTCCGGTATAGGTACACTCTAGGAAGTAGGACCATGCGAGTTGGAGAAGTATCACCAGGATACTGTGCACATATCGTACAACCTGATACATGTACTAAACAGATGGGAGAGTTAGGGTTAGGAGATTTCACATGGAAAATTTGTAACATGGTAATGTCATACTCCGTCCCATATGTTCTCCCCGATGATGCATATTTCATATGCGGGAGAAAGGCGTATAAGTGGCTTGCCCCAAACTCAGAGGGATTGTGCTATATTGGAAAAGTACTGCCTGAAGTAATGACTGTAACCCATAACAAAATGAAAGTTATTCACCGCGGTGCCCAAGCTCCTTATACTCACACTCATTACGAGCACGTCGTTAAACGGCACCTGATAGAGAGGACAGAGCATTCAGCCTCTGATCTGATCCATGAATCCACCGGGATTCAATTCCTACTCGCGTTAGATATCACTCATACCGCCAGAGGAGTGATAAATTATAGATATATATCTGCGCTTGCAAATTTATTAGACAATATCACCGAAATGTATGACGACACATTCAGGTACACTGGGAAAGAGTTACAAGCCTACAAAACAGAACTGGTTCAGCATAGGATGATTCTTAATTACCTCACAGCTGTGACAGGCGGGTATTGTGTTACCCTAGCAACTCAATATGGAATAAAGTGCTGCACATACATTACAAACAGCACAGAGGACCCGGCCGAGGTCATAGACCAAAAGATGGATGACATTTTACAATTAAAATGGGAGTTTCGAAGGAAACACAATCTCACACTCGCTGCTGTGGGTAATGAGCTGACCAGTTGGGTGTCATGGTTGAACCCACGAAATTGGTTCTCGGGCTTAGGAGAATGGGCCCAAGGTATTATTATGGATGTAGGGAAATTTCTTTTGTGTATTCTGGGAGTCGTCATATTGGTTGGCCTGATATTTAGATGCGTTCGGGTTTTAACGAAGTGTAAAAGTAATACCAGGGTGATGAGTTTAAGGAGCGAGGACACTGTAATAACAACAACTAATTTGATTTATGACCCAACGATAGAGACAATGTTGTGATGAAAATGTGATTCCATGGTCCGTTTCTTTCACCCGTTTCTCCTTTGTTTTCCTCCAAGGTACAAAGACATCCGCTTGGAAGAAGAATTTGACAACCTCTTTTATACAGACCACTGATGAACTATGCTACAAGCCCCCAATTTCCCTAGTGACTTTAACTTTTACGATAGCACAATACTTTAGAGACTGTAACTTTATGGACAATGGAACAACTTTTGCTCGTTATTTATAGCAAAAGCACCGAGAGACATCAGACAACATGTACATCAAGACAAGACTTCAGACAAGACCTCAATCAGCGAATGCATATTAAACTCACATAGTTTACGGCTGCATTTATAATAATTGCTTCTTATCTTAACCTCTATAACCTTCAGGTAATGACACACATAGTCGATAGGGAATATAGATACAGATATCAGCACTCACATATCCCCCCATTCATGTATCATCAACTAAATGTGCTCCCCCATTTGTTGCAACCAAAAGCCGAAAAGAGCTCGGTAAAGTTTGACAGCCCATCCACAGACCCGTAATACGGGATAAGAAGGATTCAAATGTATACTTCGCAATACCTCGAAGCTTGATTTAAAACACGTACGGCACGATGATACATGACCCCTCAAACATGGATTCATACACACATGCTTCTACTATCTCACTAGGTCATACCTTTTTCCCACCTGCTCCTCTCCTCCCTTTACCCAATCATAAAATGGTATTTACATTATGACATATATTTTTATTTTTTTGAACTGTTTTAGGAAGTGGCAGTTATTGATGACTGCCAAAGGGTGGACTGTCAAAGTCGGAAAAATATCATGCTACACGTTGCTATATATTCACCCCATGCGCTTGCCCGCTGCACGTGCACATTCTCTCCCGTGCGTGCGGATACTCGCAGCTGCGTGATGGCGCCTCCTCGGCCATGCGCTCGAGCGCGTGGTGTGTGCATTTACGGTAGAGTTTGTGTGCGTCTAGCGGGCGACTCAATCGTTAAATAATAAAACCAAATAGTATGTTTTATAGATACTGTTCCCCTTAATAATGACTGTAAGTTTGTTTAATGTAACTGGTCGCTGGACAGAGAAATTCCTCTTTGCATGATACGAAGGGTCAGACAGGGTTTGAGCAGTGGTGTTTGGTACCTAACTAAAGAACATTTCATTAGGAACAATCCGGTGCTGGTTAGGTAAAGATTAATCGCTCCTGCGTATAGTTATGTCTATTAGTAGTTTCTGGACATTTACTATATTTGCGGTTCATTATCCATGCGGCGGGAATTCTGAGATTCCCTCCCACCTGAGCAGTTTGATATAGTCACAGCCCACCTGTTCAAACTAACCTATGACCTTTTGTTATAATGCGGAGAGACATTCCTGTGTCCAATGAACAATAAGATTGTAGGGCCCTTTGTAGTACACTGTATGTTGTGTATATAAGGGTCACTGTCCCCAGACCGGCCAGTACTCTCTCTCATCAACATTTATCTCTGATAATTGGAGGACTGGATCCGGTTGCGCTAGCGAGTGTTCCCCGTATGGTATGTTTCTCTGTGGCCACTTTGTTACCCGTTTTAATGTTAGCCATTCATTCTTAGTCGATGTATTTGTGTTTGCGATCGTTCGCTATTGTGTATATTTCTGTTTAGTTATTCTGTTAGATATTAATGTTAGCCTGTAGTGTATGAACTGTTAACTGTTTTTTTCCCTTTTTACTTAGCTAAATATTGTTAGTAAAGGTGTTGGAACCTTAGCAAGGAGTGTGTTTCACCATTTGTTATTAAGGGTTGCTGAGCATCTCAATCGCTCAAATAGCTAGCTTACAGACCAAGGTTAAACAGTGTTATATCATTGCAGTATCTCAACACTAAGATTTACAGTATAAGCATACTCTGTGTAAGGTTTAAAAGGTTATTATCTGTGTGTACGCTCGCTGTGTGTATTCCGTACTCACAGCGCAGCGTGTGTACGTAACTTGCGTACCACGTGCGAGGTCTTTGTATGCAAATAGCGTACGAAGTGCGTAGCACGTGCACGAGGGACAGCGGCCATTACGGCTTCACGATATTAGTAAATAGCTTGTGTTCTAAGGTAAATAATCAGCTTTATCAAGTCCCAAAATGGATAACCTTGCATTTGTCTGTATTGAACCTCATTTTCCTTTTAGACGCCCAGAGTTCAAGTTTAGATAGATCATTCTGCAAGGACTCCACATCCAACTCTGAATTAATTACCTTACACAGTTTAGTATCATCTGCAAAGATTGACACTGTGCTTTCCAGGCCTATTTCTAGGTCATTGATAAATATGTTGAACAGTAGTGGTCCAAGTACGGACCCTTGTGGTATTCCGCTGACTACTGGGGACCAGGTTGAGGACTTCCCGTTGACCACTACTCGCTGTACCCTGCTATCCAACCAGCTGCTTATCCATGTGCAAATAGTTTTTCCTAGGCCAATCTCCTTTAATTTGATCATCAGTCTCCTGTGAGGAACTGTATCTAAGGCTTTTGCAAAATCTAGGAAGACCACATCCACTGCTTTTCCTTGATCAAGATTATTGCTCACTTCCTCGTAGAAGCTAATTAAGTTAGTCTGACATGACCTGTCCCTCACAAACCCATGCTGGTTCTTGCTAATAATCCTAGCGGACTTTATATACTCATGTATGACATCCCATAGAATTCCTTCCAATATTTTCCCCACTATAGATGTTAAACTAACTGGTCTGTAGTTTCCCAGAAGATTTTTGGATCCCTTTTTAAATAATGGCACTACCTCAGCTATACGACAATCCTTCGGTACCATGCCTGATCTAATTGAACTATTGAAAATCAAGTATAGGGGTCGTGCTAGTTGTGAACTAAGCTCCATAAGAACCCTCAGGTGAAGTCCATCAGGACCAGGTGATTTATTAATCTTAATTTTGCTTAGTCTCTCCCGGACTTCTTCTTCGCTTAAACAAGTATCTAACCATGAATCATTACTGTCACAATTGTTATGCTCTACTCCCACCATCAGTTCTTCACTGTTGAATACTGATGAAAATAATTTGTTCAGTATTTCCGCTTTTATTTCGTCATCATTTATCAATTCTCCTAATTCATCTTTTAATGGACCTATATTCTCCTTTTTTAACCCTTTACCGTTTATGTATTTAAAAAACTTTTTAGGATTGGTTTTACTCTCTATAGCGATTTGCTTTTCATTTTCCATTTTAGCTGCTCTTATTGCTTTTATGCATTTCTTATTACACTCCTTGTAATACTTGAAAGACTCCTCCTTTCCATTAGATTTAAATAAGCCTGCTTTTTTTATCCATTTCAGCCTTAACCTTCTTGTTAAGCTACATCGGTTTGAGTTTAATACTCTTGCGTTTACTGCCCATGGGAATAAAGTTATGAATATTGCTATCCAGCAACCCTTTTAAAACATCCCACATTTCCGAAGTGTTCTTGTTATTAAACAGAACCTCCCACTCTATGTTGTTAAGTGCACATCTAAGCATACTGAAATTAGCCTTCCTAAAGTTAAAAGTTTTGGTGGAACCCCTGTAGCTATGTTTCCTGAAACTGATGTCGAATGTGATCATATAGTGATCACTGTTACCCAAAGTCTCCCCAACTTTAGTGTTTGATATAATGTCCACATTATTAGTAATTACTAGATCCAGGGTAGTTTTACCCCTAGTTGGGTCCTCGACTAATTGAGACAAGTAGTGATCCCTAAACATATTTAAGAACCTGCTGCCCCTCGCTTTAGCACATGAATCATTACTCCAGTTTATATCCTGGTAATTAAAATCCCCAATGACAAGGATGTCCCCCAATCCCGCAGCCGTTTTGATTTGCTACAATAGTTGTTCTTCCTCATGTATGCTAATATCTGGCTGTTTGTAGCATGTGCCTATGATTAGTTTTTTTGCATCAATTCCCCCACTTGAGATTTTTACCCATAGTGTCTCCACATTATCGGCAGTCTCCTCATAGATAACCTCCTTTAGTATGGTTTAAGTGATGGTTTAACATCAAGACATACACCTCCTCCTCTTTTGTTAGCCCTGTCCCATCTAAAAAGAGAATACCCCTCCAAGTTAGCAACCCAGTCGTGAGAGTCGTCCCACCATGTTTCCGTAATACCTATGTCATACTCAGCCTTTGATGCTAACAATTCCAATTCCCCCATTTTACCTGCTAGACTTCTTGCGTTTGCAAGCATACATTTTAGTTTATCGGTTCCTTTATTTGTTTGTTTTCCTAAAGATTTCCCATCCTGGTTAACTAGTGCATCCGTAGAGTTACTGATACAGACTGTCCTTCTCACTCCCTCTCCAACCCCACCGTACTTAGTATTGCCCACCTTACTTTTCTCTTTGGTCAACCCAATGTTCCCGTCTAAAATCACCGCCCTGACATAAGTATTTTCCCTCAAGTCCCGTACAACATTTTCTATAGTCTGTAATGATGACACATAATTGTTATTATTTAATGCTTTAGCAATACCTTTCTTAACACCCTTAATTGAACCCATGTAAATACCCTTACGGGCTGCACTTTCCGTCCCCCCTTCTCCACCCCCATTTATCTCACTACCACCATCCACACTATACTCGCTGCATGACCCATAGTTTCTAGCTAAACCCTCCCCCCATGCTCCTAGTTTAAAAGCTCCTCCAACCTACTAACCATCCTACCCCCAGCACCGCAGCCCCTTCCTCATTCAGGTGCAATCTGTCACGAGAAAAAAGATAGCGCCTGACTGAGAAGTCCACCCAGTGTTCCAAGAACACAAACCCCTCTTTCCTACACCAGTCTCTGAGCCACACATTTACCTCCCTAAACTCCATCTGTTTAGCTGGGCCAGCGTGTGGCACTGGTAATATTTCGGAGAAAATTACCTTAGATGTCCTTTTTGTTAGTTTCTGGCCTAAGTCCCTATAATCTTTCTTAAGGACATCCCACCTACCACTAACTTTGTCGTTGGTGCCAACGTGCACCAAGACTGCCAGGTCTTTCCCAGCCCCTCCCAACAATCTACCCGGTCCGCGATGTGCTGTACCCGAGCACCTGGGAGACAACAGACCGTACGGCGATCACGGTCCCGGTAGCAGATTGCCATATCTGCCTTCCTAAAGATAGGGTAATTTTCATATCATGAAAGACTGACTATACATGGTAAAATCATTTACTAGGTAAAATTTTGAATATATGCAATCTTGTATTTAATGTAATTAAATTATTTGTCTAAACTCTAATCTGAAATGTTGTCTCATTGCAGAATATATATAATTTCACCCCCTAACCACAAGGTCAACTGGGGATGACCCTTGTGGTTTTCCCAATTTAGCAGTTTTCTCCATAGGAATGAATGGAGCCAAGCATCTCCATTCATTCCTTTGGAGAAACAGTGATAGGCTGAGCCCTGGGAGACCAAAGTCAATCAGGAAGCTGTTGCTAGGACAGTGACTCCTGATTGGCTGGTAGGTCCCTCTAGTGACATAAGTCACATGGAGGCCCACCATTTGCGTAGTAGTAGTGTAAAAAAACAAGTTTATTAGTCCGTTTGGGTTTGGGATTGTTACTTTTTTGTTTTAACCATGTGGTTGCCTACCTGGAATGAAGAGGACCAATCTTCACTGGATTAGGTGAGTATAAATAAAAAAAATGTAAAGGTACCCTATGGATTCTACTGGACAAGTGGACTGAATCACTTTGTGGGATATAGCTAAGTATATGTAAGTGTGAGTGTGCATGTATGTTTAATTAAAGTTCTACTGTGTACAGTGTCGTTCCTTGTCTATATTGTAATATGTCTTTTACAGGTGGAAATACAGGAACCAGCAGGCCATTTAATGCCATTCATGCTGGTACTTGTAGTTCCACAGGTAAAAGACAATATTTATTCTAATTTTGCACATGGGCTATCAGCCCGGCATTCACAGCCCAGGAATGCCAGGGACAGCGCCAGACTTCAGCCTTTTCCCTTGGGTGCCTGGAGGGGTGACCCCTTTATTGGGGACTTCCAACTCCCCCAGGGAACCCCAGTCAGAGCTGACTAGTTGGGGTGGTGATGCTGCGGCCGCAGAGACCAGTATAAGCATGTCCCCCGGCTGTGGCATTACCTCCCTGGGTAGTGGAGTCCAGTGCTGGTTTAAAAAATACAGGGGACCCCTAGGTCCTTTTCCCCCTGTATTTGTGGAACCAGGACCAGTCCAAGAGCCTGGTGCTGGTTCTTAAAATACTGTGGACCCCTACTCAATTTTTCTAGGTATTTTAAGAACCAGGACCGGCTCAAAGAGCATGGGGCTGGTTATGCTTGGGAGTGGGACCCCATATAATTTTTTTTCCAGATTTTTATCTGTTTAAATATCTAACACAATAAAGCCCTGCATGGATCTCACTGATCCGACCAAGCTTCATTGTGTCGTGTTTGGCAGTGTTTTACTAAACTCCCCCGTAAAACACTGCTCTATATTACGAATGACATCAACATCCGAAAACTCATATTGAAGAAACACGGGAGCTTAGTAAATTACAGTGTTTTTTTGTTGTTTTTTTAAAGTTGCAATCTAAAATGGCCGATGCCAGCCGAAAGTGATCTCAGCTAAATTCAACTGAAACACGAATCTTATTAAATTATTCCAGTGTTTCTGCAAATTTTCTTAAGATATTTTCTATCTTTTGATCTATTTACAGTATATGTTTATTTGTGCAATTGTATAATTTTATTTACTTGTTGGTATGTGTTTGCTGATACATGTTGGGGGTTATATAAATAGAAAATTTGACTTGCATATTACCTATCTTTAATAAATGTCTCCTTGTGAGACTAAAATGTTCACTTTTAGACGTAGAGTGCAGTTCTTTTGGACTGTTGCTTCACTATTTACAGTAGTTGCAATATGGTTGTAACATGATAAGTATGTCTCAATATAGTAAAATGCTAACTAGATTTATTGCCTGCTGACTGCCTGCGGTGTAATAATTCTGGCAATTTATAGTCCTATAGCAGCCTAGGCATGGTGCCTTTTAAAAACATTTAAGCTAATATATTTTAATGGCATATAACTCAACGTAAATGATGTACCTTTTTTAAATATACATTGTGTTATTCATACTTTATATTTTGTCATATTAAAAAATATCAATCTGTCTAAAAAAACATTTGACTCCTTTTAGGATGCATGGGGTTTTTGTAACCTAATAAATACTTGTTGTGCGTTTTCAATTTCATTGGTCCTATTAACAAAGCAATTACAACTTTCAAGTATCTAAAGGCTTGAAGTGACCAGCAATGTAATATTGCATGAATGGTTTCTTTTTTTAAAAAGTATTTTTATTAAATTTCACAAGTATACAAAAGAAAAGAACAGAGATCCGCATAACATAGATTTCTGGAGAAGCTGATGGAGTAGTGCAAAATCACAACATACAGGTATAGTATGCATAGGGAGGTGATAGCTAATACAGATAGTAAAATAACCTGAGATAGCATATCCTATTGACGGAAAGATATGTGAAAAAACACTACTGAGATACCAAGTGTATACAAACAACAACTAAGTTTGTTTTTTTCATAGATGTTTATATTGCAAAAAAGATTACAAATAAACTGCCGTTGACTCTGAACAACATGAGTGTCCTTTGCTTTTTCTTTTAAACATCATAACTTGAGAAATACTTATACCAGTACAATTACAAAAAAGGGTTGATAAATCAACATAGAAATTAAATATATCATTGTGCTTTGTTACAAATATCATCTAGACCAGTATATATTTTTGTTTAGTGTGTCACAATAATAAAACAAGCACAGTAGAAATTACAAATAATCATTTACATAACATTTTATGCAATCAAATATAAAAGGACCAGTATACCATATGATTGAGGTAAACAGGTTACTGCAGACACAGTTACATATGTAAACTAAACAGTGTAAGGTATGGAATAGATAGATCTAAGCCAGAAGCAATATTTGTGTCCAGAAGCATTAGAGAGAAGTGTCAATCATGGGCAAGAAAAGTGGTCTGAGGGAAATCACATAGATTTCATGAGAGAAAACAAGCCAGCCAAATACGGATACAGTATGTGTCACGCTCGGCAAAGATTGGGGTTCCGACAACCGAGCTTGGGCTGGGAGGACAGCTGACTGTGTAGGAAGTAGGTGAGGTGGTTGAATGTAGTTCTTCCTCATGAGGTGGAGGCCTAGTAGGTGTAGAGTTGGCTGGTGAGCAGAAGAAAGAGTGAGGACTCTGTAGGAGGTTAACTGTATCTTTAATGAAGAAACAACTGTACACCGATACTTGAAGAATTGAAAGACACTGGAAAAGAACTGGAGTCAATGATAAAACAATTTGAGGAATGGAGCTGAAGATCACCGGTATTTGAGGCACTGAAAAACTGTGGTTTAAGATTGGTAGACAAGGCTGAAGGAGGCTGGGTTTTGAAGAACTGAAAGACTGTGGCTTGTGACTGGTAGACGAGATTGAAGGAGACTGGTTTTGAAGAACTGAAAGACTGTGGCTTGAGCTTGGAGAGCGAGGCTGAAGAACCCAGATTCTGAAGAAACAAAAACTGTGGCTTGTGCTTGGAAAGCGAGGCTGAAGAACTCAGATTCTGAAGAAACAAAGACTGTGTGGTTCGGCCTAGCGAGACGCCAGCAGGGACCACCTTTTAGCACCCGAAGCCCCTTAATAACCGGGAGCCCGTGAGCGCCTCCACGCGTGGCGACGGGTTAAGCGACAAGACTTCAGCAGCGATAGGTCACGAACTGAGGATAGCAACCAAAACTGGGGAACCAGGATCAGCCTGGGAGCACAGAGCTGGAGCACCTTTCACAGGAAAGCAACTTGAATCACTGGCACTCTCTCCTTGAGCCAGCCCCCTTTTATAAGGGAAGACCACCGGATTGGCTGGAAGCAGAGTGTGAATTCAATTGGCAGATCTCTGGTCTCCAACATGGCTGCCCCCAGCACTGGGGACATTCTCAGCTGCAGCACTTTAGCTAACACAGCTCCGGCCCTGACTTCCTGAAACAGAGTCACTGCCAGAGGGCTCTGATGCAGCAACTACCCACCGCAGTGCCTGGCTCACCAGGCCCCAGATCCCGACCTCCGGAAGCCACACACAAGCCCAAGGACCCGCTGCAAGCAGCTCCCCGCCGTTGCAGCCGCGCCAACCACCGGGATGGCAACCCCTGGGAGACCGCACCGGAGGTAAGGCTCCGGATACTGACAGTACCCCCGCTTTTTTAGGTGGATTCCGGACACCCTCCGGCTTTCTCTGGGTTTTTGGTATGAAAGTCCCGGGCCAATCTTGGGGCATGAACGTCCTCTGCCGAAACCCAGGATCTTTTCTCTGGTCCATATCCCTTCCAGTCAATAAGATACTGGAGGCAACCATATCTTCTATGGCAGACAAGGATCTTGTGAACCTCAAATTCATCTCCTTGAGCAGCTTGAACATTGGGAGGCTTAGGAAGTGCATCCCGAAAACGATTAAGTATGAGAGGCTTCAGTAAGGAGATGTGGAAAGCATTAGGGATCTTCAAATAAGGAGGCAACATGACCTTGTATGATACTGGATTCAATACTCTTTATATAGGATGTGGTCCAATGAATCTGGGGCAAATTTCCTAGAGGGAACTTTGAGTCTTAAGTTTCGAGTGGAAATCCAGACTTGATCTCCCACTTTGAGGCTAGGAACCGCCTTCCGTCTCCGATCTGCAAAGAGTTTGTATTTATTGGATGTTTTGAGCAAAGCCTCATGAACTCATTTCTATGACTTAGAAAACTGATGAAGAGCTAACTCCGCAGCAGGGACTTCGAGAGCAGGGAGTGGTTGAAAAACAGGAACACGTGGGTTGAATCCATAATTCACATAAAACGGTGTGGAATTGGTAGCTGAATGATACAGATTGTTGTGAGCAAATTCAGCAAATGGGAGATAGTCCAGCCAATCATCCTGAGAAGAAGACATGAAGATTTGCAGGAAGGTCTCTAAGTCTTGGTTCACTCTCTCAGTCTGGCCATCCGATTGGGGATGGTATGCAGAAGAAAAATTCAACTTTATCCCAAGGGCCGAGCACAACGCTTTCCAAAATTTAGCCACGAACTGAGGCCCACGATCAGAAACAATCTCTTGTGGAAGACCATGTAACCCGAAGATGTCTGATATGAACAGTTTCGACAGCTGTGACGCAGATGGTAACCCTGAGAGCGGAACAAAGTGTGCCATTTTGGAAAACCGGTCCACAATGACCCAAATGGTGTTTTGTCCTCTAGAGACTCTCAAATCAGTTATGAAGTCCATGGAGATGTGTGTCCAAGGTTTATGTGGGACTGGTAGGGGATGAAGCAGACCAGGTGGTGATCCTTTTGGGCTTTTATGTTGAGCACACTTTGGACAGGCAGCTATGAATTCCAAAACATCTGTCTTCAGATGAGGACACCAGTAGGAGCGTTGAATGAATTTAAGAGTCTTGAGGCTACCCACATGTCCCATACAAGGTGAGGTATAAGCCCACATGAGCAGACTTTTTTGAAGTTCCGGTGCAACAAAGGTTCTTCCAGGAGGAGGAAGTGGAGCAGTATGGGTTGCAGCAAAAGAGGCAGGATCCAGGATGAATTGTCTGTCCGGAAGATCTGTGGACTCATCTGAATTTAATGAACGAGAAAGTGCATCTGCTTTCTCTTTGTTCCCGGCATGGCCACACAGAACTTCTCCATGCAGTGGGCAGCTTCCGGAAGGCAGCGGCTAGCAGTGGGCGCGATGTGGGGAGGCTTAAGCCTTGTAAAAGGTGTGCGGGCGGCACGGGCAATGGAGATGTCCCATTCAGCTGCCGCTCATCAAGCTGCTGGATGCATGAATGGTTTCTAATAGTTAATTATCCTGACTTATTATTTAGAATTTCCTGTAAAATTATCATCTTTAGAGCTTTATTTGCAATTAAATATTATTAGGATTTTTTTATTATTTATAAGGTGTTACAATGTTCTGCAGCATCAACAAAAAAGGGTAAACAAAGGAACAAAATTGCATCTATGGGGTGGAGGGGAGATGTAGCCTTGGAAAGAGATAAAGTATCAGCCAATCAGCTCCGAACTGCCAAGTTAGAACTGTGTTTAAAAATGACAGGAGCTGATTGGTGGTAGTTTATCTCTATCTAATTTATCACTCTTCAAGCCTTAGTACACCTGCCCTATAATGAGATGTGGAGGCATAGTTACACCTAAACCTACTGGCTTAGTTAGTGAACCTAAGTAGGGGTATGATTTTATGAAACAAGAGGAGGGACTAGCGTGCTCACAAGAGCTTACATTCTACAATGAAGAGAGGATATTGTCCAAAATAAAGTGTCCTTGCTGGAAAAAACACTGCAAAAAATGTATCCAGAAGTAATAGCATTGGCAACAGGACAGTAATGAAAACTTATCTAATTAAACAAAGTTAGTAATGTACTCTTATTAATGGAAAAAGACAAGGGAGGGGCCAGTGGTTAATACAATATATAGAGTAGCAGCTGATATTTGCTAGTACGGTTCCTGTGAATGGAAAATATTATGAAACATGCTTTTTTTCCTGTGTTTGTGGTTTATGTTTAGAAACATCGAGAAATTAACTAGATTCAAGGCTAGAAAAACTAATGTAAAGAAGTCCGAGATGGCCAGAGGTGCGGGTTCCCGGCCAAACTCAGTCTTTTTTTAAAGTAGCAATCATTTACAAAGGAAAACCATGCCTTGTTAATGATTGCTGCTTTAAAAAAAATCTGAGTTCGGCAGGGAACCCGCTCCTCTGGCCAACTCAGATTTTCATTACATCCGTCCCTAAATCTCTCTCATGATATAAAGCATCACCTTATTAAATATTTTTCTTTTGCAGAGCACTTCATTAATAATGCTCAGTAAAGGGCCAGTGCAAAAGACAGGGCTTCCAAGGTGGTACCCACTTCTTGTGCTTCTTTCTTTACCAAGCAGGGGATGAAATGCTTAATTCTTTGTTCATCAGAGAGTGTGGTACTTATCAAGAGAATAAATACATTTTGAGTGCGCTGTCAACTTGAGTGCAGCTGGTATTGGGACTGGTCAGATCCCCAGAGTAAAGACAAAGCAATAAAAAGAAAGGTATATACTGTACCAGTGCTGGCTTACACAATAACACTTAAGAACGGTTTGTGATGAAGTAAATAATACAATTTATTACACTAAAACATCTTTAAAAACACATATATTAATCTAAATAAAAATGCCACAGTGTTCTCAATGAGATAGAAATGATTGCATAAAAAATAGAATTGCCACTGTTCAAACTCTTATATCAGTAATATTCAAACCCTGGCTAGAATCCTCTCCATATTGCAGTATGTCCATATTACATCACCGTAAACAGCTGTTGTTACCGGATAGTATGCCATAGTCCCCAATGACAGAAGTAGGTAATGGTCAGTTGTTGCTATAGGGAATATACGGATGTTTTGTAGTGCTGCAGTTTGTGTGGTACTTACTGTATGTCTGACATCAAAGCCAAGCACAACACAGTCAGCTCATCACAGGTATGAAGGAGCAATAGCTGACAGCTTTAGATATGAAAAGCTGATGGCTGTTGCTTCTTCATGTTAGCAGCCAATGCTATGCGTAGGATGCCATGGGGGCATTAAAAACACAGAATGAGTGACTTCATGTGAGACTCACAGCAGTTGGCTTGGCTGCTTATCCAATCTTACATGGACTTCTCTCTCTCATTGGCTGGGTTTTAGAACATCCATTTTGCTCTTGATCACATACTGTAACTCATTACAGCTGAGTTTTGAAATCTCTGTAACGAAACTTATGCTCACATACACTTACTACTCTGCAGCAGTTGCTATTCCTATCCACCACTACATCAGTAGGGTACTAACCTGCCCCATGCATGGTCCCACTCATGCTGCATCATACAGAGGTGCCTCACTCATAAAACAAACAAAAGAGACATTACACGATTTTTTTTTTTTATGTAATCACTGTAGTTACACAATGAATGCAACTTGGAAGTAATTGGTTCCACATTACATGCAGAGTATGCAGTTATACACTTATTTCCTTTTAGACCATCCCTATCCATATGCCTAGTTTTTTAGTCACCATCATTATCAGTGAAAATAAGTACCAGCCATACCCATGGTTCAAAAGATGCACTCACAACTCTGTAGAGCCCGAAATTCACCCCGCATCAGTTGTACTTGAGTACACTGGCTAAAGGTCAGAGCAAATGGGTATGAGCGGCATTATAAGAGAAGAAGCAAAGGGATCAGGGCTGGTAGCTAACTAGACTGGTCAAAATACAAGCCAGGGTCTGGGTAATAGCAAATAGAATAGTCAAATAATAATCTGATGTCAAAAAAATAGCAGGCAGACACATGAGTCAAAAGACTAATACATCAGAGAGACAATGTCAGACAGACTGAATGCTATAACCAGTGAACAATAGGACTATTGTTTCATAACTGTGTAAGGGCAGGTACGCTCAGAGCAGCCACAGATTTGGGTGACAAAAACTGGGGAGGTATGCCCAAGCTCCCTAAAAAAAAAATATTAAATAGTTTTCCTTAGCAGCTGCCCTAGGACCCTCTGACAAGACGTGCTTGGGTGATTAGTGCCCAAGTGACCCCCATTTTTGCAATGCTTGTTATGGGGTTTTAAACACTGCTGGTTTTCAGCAGAGCTCCACCCAAAGAGGGATGGATACTGCTGTTAGCAGTGAGATGGTTGACCTTCTTCCAAATCTTTATTCTTTGTTCAAAAAGTTGCCTCATTTCTGGGATATTCAATGATTTATTACTTGAAAAGGAACATATCATGGGATGTTACCCATTTACATAAAAAATACTTGTGATAAAAGTGTTGGGATCTATATGCCAGCATTCTGGATGCCGGCGGTCAGAATACCGTATGCAGCACCTGATGCTCAGAATTCCGACAGGGAAAGGTAAGCATACCTTCCACTAATGGCCCCCTAACCCTCTCTTCTAGTAGCCTAAACCTTAACTTACCCCGCCCCCCCAAAGCCCAACCCTCCCCAGTGGTTCCTACACTTAACCCCCCATTCCCGCAGCCTAACCCTCTCTGGGGGTGCCTAAACCAAACCCCTTTCTCCCATCTCACAGCCTAAACCTAACCCCCCACCCAACATCCTAACCCTAACCCTCCCCCCGCAGCCTAAACATAAACCATCTCCTCCTGCGGCTTAATTATCCTGCGGGCCAGCAGATGATCATTCAGGATCCAGGCAGTCGGGATTCCGGAACCGGGCTTGTGAACCTATTTGGGATGTTGGCATTCTGAGTAGTGTTGGTATCCCAGCATCGCTATTTTGGTTGCCGAGATCCTGACCGGATTCCAAGATAAATCATGACTACAATATTGCAAGCATGTTTTGTTTCATCTGACTGTTTGTGGGTGGAATTTTGATGATACCCTGGTTTTTGCACATGCATTGGAACCCCCTACCTGGATTACCTACTCCATACAGTACATTGCTGCCATTTGGGACATTCTCTGTTGAGCTCTCCAGCCTTGTTTAGTAAGTTTCCAGCAGCAATCCAAATTTACAATACAATAAATACAAATAAAATAATAACAAATCTTCAAAGTACAAATTACATATAAAAATCATACAGATCCTACTAACAACAAATGTTCTTTGTCCGCAAAAAATGTTTTTTCTACCATTTTTTTAAAATCACCCTATCCAATTAAACCCCGTTTCACTGGCCAAAAGTAATAATTAAAATACATAGAGTCCACAAAATGCCTCAAACATATGTATTTTTGCTACACTTTCAGGGAAAAAAATGGTAATTTAATGGAGCCAGGTGAAACCAAAACCCAATAAGCGCCGGCATCAGGGCTAATTGGATAGCCCCATTGGTAGTAATTATCCACGCTGTTTGTGGTAACTATACATACAAAAAACCCATAAGTATAAATTTAATATTCCAAAACAGCTATACAAAAAAAGATTCCACTCAAATACAACTTAAACATAAAAACATAACACATTGTTGAGGAATAAATTTGGTTGCTTGACCACATGCAAGTAAAGTTATGTGGCTGGATAGGCTGGGGTGTTGCCATCATAATAATAGTTACTCAGTAAGCTTAATTAAAAAATGGAAAGTATTTCATAGCTTCTGTTTTAAGATTACCTTTTAAGATTTAGATAAATATTTGATCAAAATGTAATCAAAACAACACAGCTATACAAATAATTATAAATAGTTTACTGACTCTCGCTTCTGGTAATACATAGTGTGTGTATATGTATATATATATATATATATATATATATAATAAAAATGTAGCATGTGTTTTATAGAGACACATTCAATAAATCTTGAAAACCCAGTCTAGTATGTAAACCTGCTGACTGTAAAATGCAATACTCAAATTACAAATACTGTAGCTATACGATGTCTAGTCTTCATTTACATGTGTAGATGCATTTTCTTTTAACCGTCATCCTTTTACCCATACAGTTATTATGCGCACTCTGGTGGCAAAAAGAAGGGGTGTGTACTATTTGCACTACAGTACACATACTAATTATACTGTGTGGGTAAAAGGATTACAATAAAAAAGAATATAAATTATATAAAAGGATGTCAGTAAAAATATTTTCTACTGAATTCAAATATGTGTGTGACAGTTTTCACAGACAGACTGTGCTTTACCTTAGGAATGTGTCTCTTAAGAGTACAGCAGTAGTCCGTCAGCAAACTGGGCTCCACTTGCCTTGGTAATGCTTTTGAAAAAAATCCATATGAGAGTCCAAGAAATTAATCTTTAATGATATATTGCACAACATTGATTGATAAGATGCAAAGTCAACCAGTATTTCAGAATGTTCTTTGGCCAACTGATTCCTCAAATGCACGTTTAAAACGCTGCCACAGCGCTTGCTCAACTTCATTCAACTACCCTTCAAATCGCCCATCTCAATCTCATCTGAAGGCCTACAAAAATACCTTCTTTACTCTTGGCATCACTGATTCATGGGATACCTAAGTAAAAATGTTCATTAAATATAAAAATATCTATCCTTCAACTAGACAACACTTAATGAAGGTTGAAGAAGACATTGTTGCAATAGGTAATATTTCTGCTGGTTGTGCTACTCAGTGCTGTAACTAGGGGTTTATAAGCGACGCAGTTGCACAGAGCACAGGACCCTGGGAGTAGCATTGTCGCTGCCCCACGGCCGTTGTTCTGGCTAGCAGGGTGTCTGAATTAGTATCATGCAGCCAGTATCGCTTCTCTGGGTGCTCCAGGCATGTACCGGGCCGTCTGTACAGTAGCTCGGAGTATCCTAATGATGTCATGCACTCAGGGGGCAGGGCCAGCACAGGGCACACTACCGCCCTGTTATGTCGCTGGCTCTACTTCATTCCTCCATTGGGCCTGGGAGCATCACACCCTATGGAAAGACGGTGGGACCCTTAGACTTGGTGGCCTATTGAGGATTTCCCCTGTAACCCTGTTGGCCAGCCTGAACGGAGTGCCACTTCTCATTTAAACGTATTAACATATCATCATCATCATCATCATCATCATCTTCTTCTTCTTCTTCTTCTTCTATTACTCATTATCCCATACTGTAACATCCAACAACCACTTTCATTCACCACCTTGATAAAAATGAATGTTAAAAATTTGAAATCTGTTAATGCAAATATATAGAGTGATATTATAATTAAATTGACAACATTTGCAACACAATAAAGCCCTGACAGTAGTGCCCCAAGGTCAAAACATTTCACATTGTAGTGCCAGCGATACATACCATGCGCATCCCTAGTTACGGCACTTTAAGTATTGTTGGCACTTCAGTGTGACATGTTTTGACCTGGGGCACTACTCTGAGCACTAATTAGTTATTTTTTTTGGACAATTGTAGTGCTCTATTTAACGTTATGTCCCAGGTTAATGCCCTATTTTATTCTATGTCCAATAGTAGGGCCCTAGTTTTTATCCCTTAGTAATGCCATATGTGTATAATACGCTCCATAGTAACACCGCAGCCCCTAATTTATTATAAACCCTATAGTAGTGTCTCGGTGTGCAGGAATTGTACATTCTCCGATTTTATCTTGTCTATGGAATGGTGACTCTTCAGCTAGTTACTCCTCTGTCCAATTCCTCACTGGTGCTAATATAATCAGCGTCATGTCATTGGTACACTACAAGTGTTATTCCCAGTCTCTCCCAGCAGCATTCACCCCTGATGCAGACATGAGTGCAGGGCTGATGTTTCCCAGAGCCAGGCCCCCTATGCCTCTGAGCCTAATAGCAAAGTCAACTTCTGCGCCCACTATAGTTATGCCCCTGCACACAACCCTCTATTGGAGAACATAGTTCACGGTTTCAGCATGCTTGTGGGCTACAGCAGCCACCTTTACCCTTAGGACTGCTCTCAGGTACTCAGATGACCCCAGAACCTGATATAACACATTGCACATTAGCCAGAAACTTTTTTGGCTTGGGGGAGCAAAATTTCTTATTACGCCAGTGCATCACCTGCCTACCTTGTTCGCACATCTCTAATCAAAACTCAGTGAATTTCCAGCAGTATATACTGCTCCATCTTTGTATAATGCCCACATGAGCCCTTGGGCTCATATATTGTGTGTAAATCTGGCTCTGGTACTTGCAAATACCTCCTCAGTCATTTACCTTACTGCATGTCCCTGCGTACGGGAAGTAGTCAATATCCTGGCGGTCGACATCCCGGAGTTCAGAATACACCACTAAGCATGGGCCCATACCACTGCATTGCTCAGGTGGGCCGTTCATGCCCCCGTCTGATACTATTTGTACCCAGTGGTGGCCTGGTGCTGCATCTTCAGATGCATGCAAGTCAAAGGGTAGCATCTCATTTCAAAAGACGACAGTAGACTGGTAGTTTCACATTATCTGGGGAGCCACAGGTTATTCGTTCATGTCCTGCCCAAAAACGCTGCAAGAACCATATAGTATAAGCTGCTTTCAGCAACAGTAAATACTTGTCAATGGCTTCAAATATTTTGGGCACTATTGAAGGATTCAGTTTGGTATACTGCCAGACAGGATACCGGCTGTCACTATACCGACAGCTGCATCCCTTCTGTCGGAATCTCGGCTTTGCTTATCACAGGTTATATTCACAGTCAGTTGGTGGTGTGGACTCAACACCCAAGTGGGAATAACTGTTGTTGGACAGGATTCTGACTGTCGGCTTTTCACCGGCTGTCGGTATTCTGGCGCTGGTCTCCTGAATGCCGGGATCCCAGCAGCCTGTATTTTTACTACATCCCCTATTGAACACACTGCCGTTGTCCATTCTGCCGTTATTTAGCAATACCTGCTGCATCCATTTAGCGCAGCAAATCAGATCCCTGCAATGGCAGAATGTATTAATAACTAGTTGCAGTAGAAGGAGAGTGTTAAAGTACCTGTTTGACGAAGTGCACCCTCCCTTTTTTTTGTGACTGTTCCTGCTGCCACTGGCCGGTGCTGCATACAGTCTGTGCATGCGGTCAGAAATCCCCCAGCAGCACCTGCTCCTCTACTGAAAAACCAAAACAAAAAATGTTAATGTTTTTGTTAGCACAATCCCTGGCTGTCAGAGCCGACAGCCTGGGACAGTGGTGTAGTGGGAAGGGGCAGATTTCAGGGTGAGGCCGCCGCTAGGCACAATAGTAATGGCCGCCCCTCATCTGCCTATTTTTATTATTTTTATTGATTGGTTATAATTCATCAATTGCTGATAGCCATCTAGCATCCCGGTTGCTAGGCACTCGGCGGCTCCCAGAGTCCCCTGCGGTAGTGTTGCTAGGCACAGGGCAGGACCCGGAAGCACCGGCTGATGGAGGAAGTGCAGCATCCCGGTCGCTTGGCAACAGCCAGGACCTGCCTCCTCCACGACCGTGCAGCGGCTGATAACAGTACCCCTCCTCCCCCTTGAAGAGGGGTTAGGAAACCCCTAGAACCTGGTTTCTGGGGATATTTCTTAAGGAATCCTTTTTTTAATTCAGGAGCATGGAGGAGCCTCCCAGCCACCCAAGCTCTCTCCTTAGGACCGTAGCCTTTCCAATGAACTAAATAATGTACTTGACCCAGAACAAACTTGGAGTCCAGGATTTTCTCAACAAAAAACTCTTGACGTCCCCGAATCATGACTGGAGAAGGTCTCCTGAAACCTCTTACTTTAAATTTTTTAGAAACAAATGCCGGTTTAAACAGAGAACAATGGAAGTTATTATTGATTCTCAAAGACCTGGGTAATTGAAGATGAAAGCAACAGGATTTTCTGGACGGTCTGAAATGGTCCAATATAATGGGGACCCAGTTTCTGAGATGTCTGGTGGAGCTTGATGTTTTGGGCAACTAACCACACCATGTTTCCTACTTTAAAAGTACAAGGTTTCCAAAATCTGTCAGCAAATCTCTTAGACCAGGCTGCCGCATCCTCCAAGTCTTGATGTACTTCCCTCCAAATCCTCCTGAGGCGAGACACGGGAGAAAAAGAAGAACTAGACTGTTGTGATGGAGTGAAAGTATTAAATTTAGGATGAATACCGGAAACACAAAAGAAAGGAGACATGGAAGTTGAAGAATGTTCAGAATTATTATACGCAAATTCTGCAAAGGGTAGGTGGTCATCCTGGTATTTAGAGATATAACATCGTAGCTATTGCTCCAACGATTGATTCACCTGTTCTGTCTGCCCATTGGACTGTGGATGATACCCTGACGAGAGACTGATATTGATCCCCAGTTCCGCAAAAAAAGACCTCCAGAAACGGTCCACGAATTAAGAGCCTCTATCCGAGACATTGTCTTGTGGTAAGCCATGAATACAAAATATGTGTTGAATGAACAATGAAGCAAGATCCTTAGCATAAGGCTGCTTAGAGAGAAACGGTCAACTACTACCTAGATGACCGAACATTTGGAAAATCTTGGCAGGTCACAATAAAATCCATTGACAAATGGACCCATGGCTTGGAGGGTACAGACAGAGGAAGTAATATGCAGAACAAGACGACAAAGTCCTTGCAAGACCCGGAGTTGGTAAGTCCGTGGCCACAGCTAACCGCTGTGATGAAGAACTAGCTGGTAATGCCCAGCAGGTGATGCACAGGAGGCTGGGATAAACACAGGTGCACAGGGTTGAAGTGGTACTTGGAAGAACTGTCCGAGACTACCGGATGGAACTGGTGCAAACGAAAAGTGTGTCGAACTCACCGCTGAAGTTAGAATCCGATGGTGAGTATTGATGGAAACTGTGGTTCGATGTGTGGCAGAAGGTGCAGAGCGATATTGGAATACCGCTGGTAACAGAGGGTGGATGGTGGTGGAGATGATGAAGAACCCCGCTCGAAGACTGATAGTGACACAGGAACACTGCTGGAAGCTGGAAGCGATGTTGGTGCAATGCTGGAAGCTGGAAGCCAGTGATGAATTCACTATTGAGCATAGAGAGCAATGCTGCAGACAATAGAAGCAGGGAGCGATACCAGGACACCGCTGGAGGCTGGAAGTGGAGCAGGACCAACGCTGTAAGCTGGAGGCCGGTGTCAGATCACAGCAGATAACCGGGAGCAATGCTGGAACACTGCAAAAGTCAGGCTGCACCGCAGGATGGTAACTGGGGCTGGTCTCTTAGTGGAGCAAGATCACAGTAGCTGGAATACCTGGAAGCACAAGCTGAAGAATCCACAAACAGGAGAGACATGTGTACAGGGTTAGACAACCAAAGCACTGACGATTAGGCAGCCTAGATGCAGGATATTAATACCAGCTGGGAAGCAGGCATTGGCTGGATAATCAGGCAGAGTCCAGAGCACAGTGGATAGGCTGTAGAATGTCATGTGGTGAAATCAAACATGGCTGCACCCATGTTTGAATCTGGAGGTAAAGTCTGTTTGTACATTAACATGTGGAAATCAGCGATAATGGCGGCGGAGGCCACAGAGGGAAGGAGACACCATTCATTTCAGCAGTAGGGATTAACAGAGTAGTTGCCATGACAGTGCTGCTGGGATCATGGAGGGGAGACTGAGGCAATGCTGAATAGCGCGCTGCACGCAGACAGCGCAGGTGGAATCCAGGCTTGGAGCACTGGGCCACTCTCAGGAGACATTTAGAAGGTAAGAAGTGGTGACTAATTACCCGGATCGTGACAATGCTTTTTTAAGATCCTCAAATGCCTTTACCGCCTGTG
Organism: Pseudophryne corroboree; assembly: GCF_028390025.1. NCBI lineage: Eukaryota > Metazoa > Chordata > Amphibia > Anura > Myobatrachidae > Pseudophryne > Pseudophryne corroboree. The sequence goes on from NC_086449.1 coordinate 535,442,489, forward strand.
GTGACCAATGAGCAACACCTTTCTTGGTTAGACTCACAATTGGGGCTACAATTGAAGGAAAGGAATCGATAAATCTTCTGTAGTAACATAGAAACATAGAATTTGACGGCAAATAAGAATCACTTGGCTCATCTAGTCTGCCCCTTTTTTATCCTTTAGGCAATCTCAACCCTTTTTGAACCTTAATTCTTTGTAAGGATATTCATATGCCTATCCCAAGCATGTTTAAATTGCTCTACAGTCTTAGCCTCTACCACCACTGATGGGAGGCTATTCCACTTATCCACTACCCTTTCTGTGAAGTAATTTTTCCTTACATTTCCCCTGAACTCCCCCCTCCCCCTCCAGTCTCAGTGTATGTCCTTGAGTAGTTTGCAAAACCAAGGAAACGTTGTGTCGCTTTTAGATTAGAGGGTCGAATCCATTCCACAATTGCCTGAAGTTTCTCAGGGTCCATAGAAAACCCCTTGGAGGTGATGATATATCCTAGGAAGGCCCATTCTCAACCTCAAATTCACATTTTTCCAATTTTGCATAGAGATGATTTTCCCTGATCTTGGTGAGGACCGCTTTTTCATGAGTTAACACATAAGTAGATAAAAATATCATCAAGATAGACGACCACAAATCTTCCAAGGAATTCTCGAAGAACGTCATTTAGAAGATCCTGAAAGACAGCAGTGGCATTGGAGAGTCCAAAAGGCATTACCAAAACTCGTAGTGGCCTGAGTGGGTATTGAATGCGGTTTTCCACTCGTCCACCTGCCGGATCCGAATGAGATTGTATGCTCCTCGCAAATCAATCTTAGAGACAAGTGTAGCATTTCTGAGCTGATCAAATAAGACGGAGATCAGAGGCAATGGGTATGAATTTTTGATTGTAATTTTATTCAGTCCCCTGTAATCGATGCATGGCCGTAATGAGCCGTCCTTTTTCCCGACAAAGAAAAACCCGGCTCCCACCGGTGACTTAGAGGGCCTGCTAAAACCTTTTTCTAAACTCTCCCGGATGTATTCCTCCATAGCTTTTGTTTTGGGCAAAGAAAAAGCATAGAGGCAGCCTTTAGGGAGTCTAGCTCCATGTAATAAGATTGATTGCACAATCATAAGGACGGTGAGGAGGCAAAGATTCAGCTTGCTGTTTGGAAAAAAACATCCATAAAAGACATGTACTGGGATGGCAACCCTTCAGGGACTGGAAGTGCTGAGCGGACCGGCATGGTCAGGCATTTGGCTGCAAATTCCGTGCCCCAGGAAACAGGATCTTCTGTACTCCAGTTAAATACTGAGATATGAGCTTTTAGCCAGGGTAGGCCCAGAACTACTGCAGTTAAGGGACAATGTACAAGTTAAAAAGACAACTCTTCACAATGGAATATTCCGATAAAAATCTGGAGGGTTGGATTCCGGGTGCTCACCTGATCATTTTGAAGAGCACTGCCTTCTAATCCACAGATGGAAATTGGTGGGCAAAGAGTCTCCATAGGAATTCTTCAAGCACGAGCAAATTCCAAGTCCATTACATTTCCGGCAGCCCCGGAGTCAACAAAAGCAGTTACTTCACTTAGACCAGATGGGGTAGTTAACCTAATAGCTAATAATAAATAATTATTCAGGTAGATGGAACAGAGACCCGAAAAAACTCTCCCTGAATATCTCAGGTCTACTAGTCTTCCACCTTCTACGGACAAGAGTTTGCCAGATGCCCCTTGGTCCCGCAATAAAGACACAGTCCAAGACTGCGGCATTTTGCCTTCTCTTGAGGTGTCAAAATGAAAGCCCCGATTGGCATGGGTTCCTCAGTTTTCCCTGCAACCTCTGGCACCGTCCAACGAGATGTAGGTGTGGGAACCTCTTTCTCCATTCTCCGTTCCTGGATCCGCCTATCTACTTTGATGGCTACCTCCATAAGTGCATCCAGAGTGGACAGGTAAGGATATTGGATGAGAAAATCCTTAATTTGCTCTGTTAGTCCCAACCCCAACTGACTCCGAAGTGCCGGGTCATTCCAACCACAGTCACTGGCCCATCGGCGAAATTCGGTACAATAAACATTGGCAGAATTTCTCCCTTGCTTAAGGGAATGGAGATGGGCCTCTGCAGATGCTGCCCGATCTGGGTCATCATAGAGGACTCCCAAGGCTTTAAAGAAGGAATCCACGGAATGCAGACTGAGGTGATCTGCTGTAAGGACAAAGGCCCAAGATTGTGGGTCACCTTGCAACAGGGAAATTATGATTCCCACTCGCTGGGTCTCAGAACCTAAAGAGTAAGGCCTGAGCTTGAAATACAGCTTAAAACTCTCCCGGAAGTTCACAAACTGTCCCCAGAGAACCTATCTGGGTGGTTTAGTTTAGGTTCCCTCGGAACAAGTGACGAGACGGTCTAGGTCCTATGATTTTCCTCCTGAGTGGCCACACGAAGGGTAAGGTCCCGTAGCTGCTGTGTCAAACCCTGGATCTGACCCACCAGAATCTGGGCTGGATTTTGTGCTGGATCCATCCGGACACAAATGACCCACGGAGTTACGGTTCATTGGCTGGTGATACTGTTATGCTTACACTAAGTTCCGTATGTTTATAGGTGGTGCCTTGTGACGCTCATGCAATTACCCACTGCCCAGCAGTCTTTTAGTCTCCTGCAATGCTAGGCTTCTCCTATAGCAATTAGGTCTACCCCATACTCAGATGCTTCCAGGTTTTACATATGTACAAGGCGACGTTCGGAGGCTTGGTAGGGGTAAATGCAGTATGGTGAGACATTCGCCTGACACAACCTTACTACTATGCTAAGGCACATACTGAGGAGTATTTACTTAACACAATCAATATGTACATGCAACAATGCACAGGGTGTTATAAGCAACGAGATTGAATATACAAATGATTTGTAAATGCAACAATGCACAGGATGTAATAAGCAATTTAATTAAATATTAATGCAACAATGCACAAGGTGGATACAATAAAGAAATATAAGCAAGACAGTGCCAGTGTGGAAATTCCACACCAAAACCTGAATACAAGGCTAGCTGGATAAGATCAGAAAATCAGGCAGGCAGGGTCTCAGAATCACAGGTATTTCACAGGCTGACAGGTTCTCACACAAGCTGACAGGTTCTCACAAGAGCAAGAACTATCACCAGCGTTTTGGGAGTGACCAGGAAGGGGATATATATGTGGCTGCTCCAATCATCCCCAGGAATCAGAGATGAGATAATAAATGAAAGGACGTGCAACTGCACTGCTGCACGTCCAGAAGTCACTGCCAGACTAGTTGCCCAGCAACCGGGAACACTGCCTGAGCCTAGCTTCACGATTGCTAGGTGATCAGCAGCTCCCAGTCCCCCTGCAGTAACGTTGTTAGGCGTATGGCGGGACCCAGAAGCGCCGGCTGATGGAGGAAGTGCAGCGTCCTGGTCGCTTGGCAAATGCCAGAACCTGCCTCCTCAATGAGCCGCGCCACGGCTGATAACAAGTATATACGAGATAAACACATTAGATAGTTATGAGGTAGGTAGATAGATTTGAGGTAACATAACACTACCTTTAACTGTACGGTCATGAAGCTCGCCCCCAAATAACAATAACCCCACAATCCCCACATACACACAAAAACCCCACAAGCTCTCACTAATAATTGCATAAGTATTTAAAAAAAAAAACAACAACATAAAAGGACAGGAAAAAATGTAATAAAAAAATAATTTAGGCACTGATTATAAGCATATTTCCACTAAATGTCCAATATTCAGCCCGAACAGCCTCCGCTTCTGTTACATTATTACTGTAATACCAGCTGACACAGCCTGGTATTACATCAGCAGACAGGAACACATCTGCAGTTATCTTATTTTATAAACAACAAATCATTTTTCTTGACACATAGGAAGAGTAGGAGGAGCAGTTTGGATCCATTGCCGAAGGAAACATTGTTTATGCATTTGTTTATTTTCAACCAAAATACTCTTAGATTATTCAAATATCCTATCTACTTCTCTATAGTTTATTTTACACATATTCATAGGGCTGTAATAAGGTTATAATACCTTCTATAAGTCAGCAGTTTTCATCACTTCTTGAATTGCCTCGATGTGATCAGCAGCTCATTTGCATAAATCATGCATCACAATAGTCAGTCGTTTCACAATCATGTCACAATGCCGCTGTAAGCAGGGAAATCTATAAATACAACCTATTAATCATACATTTTCCCCATTTCTCTGTTTATGTATCAATTAAAAACGTTACATTTTGCAGCACAAACAATACGGCAATGTCCACTAATACAGGCCAAACAAATTGTTTTTAGGCCAAAAGGTTGCACCGAGGTGGCTGTATGACTAAGCTAAGGGACATAAGTGTGTGGCACAAACACCTGGCCCATCTAGGAGTGGCACTGCAGTTGCAGACAGGATGGCAGATATAAAAAAAGGCCCCAAACAGCACATGATGCAAAGAAGAAAAAGAAGTGCACCGAGGTTGCTGTATGACTAAGCTAAGCGACACAAGTGTGCGGCACAAACACCTGGCCCATCTAGGAGTGGCACTGCAGTGTCAGACAGAATGGCACATATAAAAAAGGCCCCAAACAGCACATCATGCAAAGATGTAAAAGAGGTGCACTGAGGTAGCTGTATGACTAAGCTAAGCGACACAAACAATTGGCCCATCTAGGAGTGGCACTGCAGTGTCAGACAGGATGGCACTTAAAAAAAATAGTGCCCAAACAGCACATCATGACAAGAAGTAAAAGAGGGCAATGAGGTAGCTGTATGACTGCGCTAAGTGACACAAGTGTGCGGCACAAACACCTGGCCCATCTAGGGTTGGCACTGCAGTCCCAGCATAGTTGTTATGGCCTCAGTAATCCGCTTTGCAACAGTATATATTGATAAAGCTGATTATCTTTACAGGAATAAAAGCTATACCTTAAACACGCCGTAAATACACTTTAAACCTTGAGCCGCTGCGGCCGCTATACTTAATTCACACTACGCACCTTTTACTCTATTAGCGTAAAAGGGTGCCGTAGTGTACGGACTTTGCGTACACACGCCGCGCTGATGGTACAAAGTACTCACAGCGCATACATGCCCAGAGATACACTTTAAACCTTCTACAGCAATGCTATGCAATAATAGTACACTTTAAACCTGACTAGGGCAATGAGGACACAACACCAATTGTGATTTTACCGCTGGGTTCCGACACCACAGTGGATTATTTCTGAAAGGGGGTTTACAATACAAATTATACACTACAATACAAAACAATATAACAGAATAATGGCTACAGTCAATTTACATACGTGAGTGGATTCGCTTGCGCAACCCGGCCGGTCCCCGGTCATCTGATAGATAACTTTGCGAGTCTTGTGTGTGGCCAGGCTGCAGCAGGCTTTATTTATACAATTCTTCCAAAAGCAATACAATGGATACTGTAATCCCTTTGTCCATTGGACACAGGTATGCACTTTTACAGTACAGGAGAGGTCATAGGTTGATTTGAAAAGGTAGGCGATGTCTTTCTCAACTGTTCTTGTGGGTGGTCTCCTCTGGATTCCCGCCGCATACATAATATACAGTAAATACAGTTTATATCTATATTCTGCTTCTGCACATAACTATCCGCAGGAACATGCGATCTTCCGCAGACCAACACCGGAATGTTACCCTTAAAATACCCTACAGCTGGATACCAAATACCACCTTATAACCTTAGTCTGTCCCCTCTTATCCTGTAAAGGTGAATCCCTTTGTTCTGCAACCATTTAAACAGCTATAACTTTCTGATGTGGTGCAAGGAGACTATGTGTACATTGTGCACTATTTGGATTAAATATGTAATGTGTTCTGATGGCCCTCCATGCGTACACAAACTCTGCCGTAAATACCCATACCACGCGCCGATGCGCAGGACCGCGGGAGCGACCATACGCAAAGTGCGTACATGTGCACGCACTGCAGAACAAGTGCACGCGCAGTGGGCATGTGTGTGCAGTTTGTACGTGATGTGTGTTCTGTAATATTTTTCGACTTTGACAATATATATATATATATATATACATACATACATACATACATATATACGGCAGTATCACTGGAATTATATGGCAGTACCACTGGACATATATGGCAGTATCACACTGGAATTATACGGCAGGATCACTGGAATTATACGGCAGGATCACTGGACTTATACGCCAGTACCACTGGACATATATGGCAGTATGACTGGACTGGACTTATACGCCAGTACCACTGGAATTATATGACAGGATCACTGGAATTATATGGCAGTTCCACTGGATTTATACGGCAGTACCGCTGGACATACACGGCAGTATTAATGGACATATACGGCAGTATCACTGGACATATACGGCAGTACCACTGGACATATACGGTAGCACAGGGACACCACCACTGGACTGATGCAGCACAACACAGCACCACTGGACTGGACTTATACAGCAGCACTGGACATATGGCAGCAGAGGACACCACCACTGTGACTGGACTGATGCAGCACAAGACACCACCACTGGACTGATGCAGCACAACACAGCACCACTAGAGTGTACTTATACAGCAGCACTGGACATAGGGCAGCAGAGGACACCACCACTGTGACTGGACAGATGCAGCACAAGACACAGACAGAGGACTCTGAGGACGGAGACACGTCCTCTCTCTACACTCTCCAATGCCGGAGTGAAAATGGCGGCGACGCGCGGCTCCTTATATGGAATCCAAACCCCGCGAGAATCCAACAGTGGTATGATGACATTTTGCCTCGTTCTAGTTTCTGAGTCAGGCGGGAAAACCCGAGCCTGACTCAGATCCGGGCTCGGGTCGTGAAATTCGGGAGGGTTCGGTTCTCTGAGAACCGAACCCGCTCATCTCTATTAATCTTACATTTTCCCCATTTCTCTGTTTATGTATCAATTAAAAACTTTACCTTTTGCAGAACAAACAATACGGCAATGTCCACTAATACAGGCCAAACAAATTGTTAAGAAAATTGCTTTCTACTCAGCCTTAATAATGTCCATAATTCTACTTAATATAAATATATACTATATATAGAAAACGCAAGCCATATTTATCATTGGAAAACTCTTTTCCTGAAATAAAACTATCAAGAAAGATTTTTTGACTCCCAGGACTGAGGTCTTGTGTTTTATTTCCACTAAGGCCCTATCTGTGAAATACCAAGGAAGGGGCTGATGTGAATGCCCAACTACTGTTTGTTAAGCGCTGCAGAATGTGTGTGCGCTATGTGACAACGGCCGGTGGGTCAGGGCAGGGACATGCGGTGAGGTAAGTGGCTCAGGAGACACTGGCTAGTACCAGAGCAAGATTTACACACAATACATGAGTCCATTGGTTCATGTAGGAATTATATACAGGTGCAGCAGTATATACTGTTAGAAATTTGGTGAGGTTTGATCAGAGATGTGCGGAAAAGGTAGGTAGGGAGGAACTGCCTCACCTGCCAAAGAATTTTTACTCTACATTTTTGACTATAAAAATTAATAAGATAATACAAGGAAGATATTTCTAACATATTCTTTGGATTTTTCATATATTTTATATAGTCAAAACTCTGGCATTTAGGTCAGTATGACAGGAAAGGCTCTGCCTCACCTCACGTCACCGGGTCAGGGCCAGGCTCATGAGATTCAGCGCAGGCTGAGAGGTACAAGGCAGGAGCTGTCCTGTCCCCTATTGCAGGTGTTAGCAAGGCTCCTGGGACAGAGCTGATTAACTCTGTAGCAGCAGTTGGAGCTCGGTAGAGATCTATTGGAAGATCAGCGGTCACACCTGGATCCTGCTGTGACCCACACAGGTGCTGCTGTACATGCAGGTGCCCCTTTAGAGCTAGGAGCCTGGAGGCAGGTATCTCCATTGCCTCTGGGAGTTCCGCCCCTGGTGCAGTGACAATACAATGTGAAAAATAATGAATGGTATCATTTCATTACCATCAAAATTATGTGAAATGACTGGACTGATGCGCAGGAAATGAGAATAAAATTGATAAAATAATAGCACTCTAAAGTACGCCCAACAGGTCAAAATTTGTGGATTTCTTTCATCATGTATAGGTGAGTTAATCTATTTTGCTGTGTCATTCCACCTGTTTCCACAGACGGAAATCCTCAAAGCATGATCTGTACTGAACACTTGAGGGTCGGAATTGAGAACAACTGCACTAGCTTAATTGTAATCATAAAATCCTTAGAACTGTTAAAGACCATAAAATTAGACATACTGTATATCAAAATCTGTATTTTCTCTAAGTGAAGATACCAATGTGTTACTCATTTGCTTTTACTATAGTTATTTTAGATGAGAAAAAAAATAAAATATATAAATATATATATATATATATATATATATATATATATATATATATATATATATATACACACAAGAATGGTACCAAGTTGCGCTCGGGATATATAAGCAGCACCTCTAGAAGAATCCCTCGTCAGCAAGGATTCAAAAATATTATATACACACAAAATCTGAGGGCGCTAATGACTTATTAATCTATTACAGACAGTCAAAATAATTTAAAAAATTTATTCATAAAACACAATGTTATCTCTATTTCATATTATCAAATAACATTATCACCATACAGGATGGATATAACATCAATAGATTTCAATATACACCAATTAGGTTTTTGATCAAATGCAGAACCCAATTCAAATATATACCAATTAGGTTCTACATCTGATTAAACCTAATTGGTATATATTTGAATTGGGTTCTGCATCTGATCAAAAACCTAATTGGTGTATATTGAAATCTATTGATGTTATATCCATCCTGTATGGTGATAATGTTATTTGATAATATGAAATAGAAATAACATTGTGTTTTATGAATAAATTTTTTAAATTATTTTGACTGTCTGTAATAGATTAATAAGTCATTAGCGCCCTCAGATTTTGTGTATATATATATATATATATATATATAGCAAAGAAAGCAACGGTGTCACTCCAGGTCTTGTGCAAATTCAATGTTTAAATCAAAAATCACAGTGTCATGTCCAACGTTTCGGAGCCCGTAGCCCCTTTGTCAAGGAGTGATAAAGTGCAAGTGAACCTGCCTTACCTTATAAAGCATCAGAATACTCACCCGTGAGGAGGAGCATCACCCGCGCCATCAGCCGCTCCGGGCGCCGGGGGGTTCCGGCGTCTCACTGGAACTACGTCATCCGCATCGCTTCTCCACTTCCGGCGTCCCGTTGCTAAGCTGCACGCTAGGTCTGCGGCTTGGTTGCCATGGCGCCCCAAGCCGCTTTCCACAGCGCTTGTGCGTCGGGCTCTGCAATACATAAAATGTGAAAGTGTCATCGTGCAGTGCAATCACATTATGGATTTTACATACTGAGCTAATTTACATAAAGAGGTATGCTCACTATACTTCATTACATATTACATCATAGTAGAACATATATTTCTTACCCCCACGAAATTCATCCGTCTGGGGTTAATTAATGTAAAAATTCATATACCCTAGTGTCACATATATAGCTACACAGGGGTCCCTTACCACTTATTGCAAAAAAAGGGTAATCCTACAGTTTTTACTACTTTACTCATAGTACTACCCCTAATCAATCCTAGGGAATAGAAAGAGGACAGAAGCAGCCCATCACCATAGGGGTCTAAATTAGCTATTGAACATATAGCATGCAGTCCACTGCTAGTTCCAAATTAATCGCCTCCTATTGTTCAATTCTTGTTCAGTGAATTCCACAGTATCTGTTCGTTCAGACCATTGGGTTGTATGGTCTCTAATTTAAATATCCACCTCGCTTCCATCTTCAGTAGTCTACCATTTCTATCTCCACCTCTTGGGCTGCTGGGGACGTGGTCTATGATCATGTGTCTTAGTGCACTTAGCGGGTGTTTTTTATCCACAAAATGCTGCGCCACTGGTTGGTCTGATCTCCCTTGTTTAATTGCTGCTGATATTGCCGACCTATGTAATGCCATTCTCTGTCTCAGGTCTCTAATTGTCTTTCCCACATATCCCAGCCCACATGGGCATGTGATGAGGTAGATTACATGGGTCGTAGTGCAAGTTAACACATGGCGGATACAGAAGGTCTGTTCTTTTTTGGGGTGTTTAAACTTGGTACCTATCACCATAGATTTGCACGTCGTACACCCCAGGCACCTGTAGCATCCAGGCGGTTTCAACAGAAAATTTAGAGGTGGGCTGCTACCAAATCCCGTGATATCTGAGTGCACTAAAGTATCTTTAATGTTCCTCCCTCTTGTGAAGCAGCACATAGGTCTTTTGGATTTAAAACACCGCAGTTTTTCATCGCTTGCCACTATGGGCCAAAGTGCTTTAGTGGCTCTTTGGACCACTGGGCTTGACGTAAAGAACTTAGTGGTCCATGGGATTATTTCCTTGGAGTCTCTCTTCACTTTAGTCAACAGGGTATCTCTATCTAGGGCAAGCACTTCATGTTTCTGCTCTTGTAGTCTACCCCAATCATACCCCCGCACCGCAAACCTCTCTACTACTTTATTTAGCTCTGTTTCTAGCGTATTCCGGTCACTATGGATTCTCGCTGTTCGCATCAGTTGAGACCTCGGCAATCCCCTAATAAGGGGTTTCGGGTGGTGGCTGTCAGCCCTTAGCAGGGTGTTTTTGTCGGTGGGTTTGGTGTACAGTGTTGTAGTAATTATATTATTCTTAATGCTTACTGCCACATCGAGGTAATTCATGATTTCAGTGTCGCATTGGTACGTGAATTTTATACAGGAAGCTTGTGAATTAATATTGTCCATCAGACTCTTGAACAGCTCTGCTCCCCCTGTCCACAGCATGAACACATCGTCGATGAACCGGCAGTACAGCAATATATATTGGGCTATTTCTCTGTTTTCAAAGAAGAGTTTTCTTTCTTCCTTGAACATAAAAACATTAGCGTACGCCGGCACTACGCTACTGTCATGAATCTGCATTCTCCATCGCATCACTATTGTGGAACTACAGGTTCCAGCAGTTCATTTCTGTTCCAGTTCTAGTTTTCAGTCTACTGCAGCCTGGAGTACACAGTGCTTCAGCTAACTCACAGCTGATCTGAACACCTAATCCAGCAGGGTGTGTTCTCACAGAGATCATCCAATCATCACAGACCAAGGTGTTTAAACTCCAGTTCCTGGCTCAGTCTCATCGCCTTGGACAACACGTCATATTCTGTGAACAGGCGTCTCCTGTTTGCAGTCCTCTGTCTGCAGAGATACCCCTGTGTATTGGACCTGTGGAACTACAGGTCCCAGCAGTTCCAGTTCCGTTCCAGTTTCCAGTTCCAGGTTCCAGCAATCTCCTATTTCTGGCATCTCCAAGTTGTTTCCCTGTTCCTGTGTTCCAGTTTGCTACAAACTCCAGCCACAGTCTGCTACACCAATCTGCAGTAGAGACTTTCCTCAGGTGTGTTCTCAGCCTCTTCACCTAATTACCAGCATTCCACACTGTGCATTGCCTTTAGCACTTAACATCTTGCTGTGTTGGGACTGTCTCCTGCTAGGGCCTTGCTTGGCTTAAAGACGTATGCTTCTACAGAGACTGTGTGCTTTGATGGCTATTCGTTATATACCAGAGTTTTGTTTGCTGCATCTGATTTCATTATTGCCTTATCATTTATATCAAGTTTCAAGTTCATCTTCATTGCTTATTTGTTACCAGTGACTTTTGAAATATTCATTTATCGGATTAAGTTATTATTCATTGTTCCTGTCATCGGTTATCCCTGTGTGATAATAAATATCAAGCGCAGAACTTTTTGTCCGTTTCCCAGTGTCCTCTAGCACTCCTACACTGACCCACTAGTGCCCCCTCCGGGAACATACTAAATCAGAGTCCTGACAGCTACTTCCCATCGCACACCCGTTTTGTTGGAGATAATATTTCCCATCGAAAAGGAAATAATTCCTATGTAGTGTAAGATATAATAAATGCATATAGAGCTCTTTATCCACCACTCCCATGTTCTCTTCTTTTAGGAATTCTCTTGTAGCCTGTAATCCCTCCCTGTGGGGGATGCTGGTGTACAGGCTACAGACATCCATCACACACATCTGTGTGTTGGTTGGTACATGACCCACTCTCTTGAGTCTTAACAGGAAATCCGTAGTGTCCTTAATAAAGGTGGGTTGTAGTACCACCAATGGTTGTAGCACACAGTCAAGGAATTGCGAAATCGGCTGGTAAAGGGAATCTCTTGCAGAAATGATCGGTCTGCCATGGGGCTTCTTATTATACTTATGTATTTTAGGGGTCGTGAAGAGGACTGCCACTACTGGATATTTTTGTGTCAGTGCATCCAGTGTCTTGGTAGTGATTAGACCCTCCAGTTTAGCTTCCTCCAGGATTTTGTCCAATTCCAATTTATATTTCTGAGTTGCATCGGCACCTAGGCACCAATATGTACTTGTCTCAGCTAGCTGTTTATATATCTCTTCTCAATAGTCCTCTATATTTTGAATTACTAAACCCCCTCCCTTATCTGCATGTCGGAAGATCACATCTATATAATTACTCAAATCTTTAAGAGTATCTCTTTCCTTCTTAGACAAATTATTCCTTTGTTGGGCAGGGGTGTTAGTGTATCGTGTCACAGAATTATCCAGCAGTCGTGTAAATGTTTTCAGTGAATGGTTGGATGATTGTGGGTCGAATGTTGAAGATGAGCGAGAGGCATAGAACTTATCAAATATTGACACATTGGTTTGTTTATCAGTGTGATCTTGATAATACTCTTGAAGTCTCAGCTTTCGCGAGAATCTATGTAGATCTTGTTTCCATGTAAATGCGTCATGTCTATTGGTCGGTATAAAGGACAATCCCTTATTAAGCACTTTGACCTCAGTTGGTGTGAAGGTCCTAGATGAGAGGTTAAAGATCACATTTTGTTCTTCGCTGCTCGACTTCTGTAATCTCTTATTTTGGCCCCCTCTGCGGGTGGGCACCCTTTTGGTTCCTTGGGCTTGACCTGTGCCTCTCCTAAAGGGACATCACCTGAGGCCATGGTGTCATCTGAGTCAGGTAGCGCAAATTCACTATCACTATTGGAAGAGTAATTCATTTTGTTGACTCCATCCTTTCTCCTTCGCCAATCTCTCCTAAAGGTATGCCCACGTTGTCCTCCTTTCTGGGTGTCACCCCCCATGAGCCACTTATAGACATGCTTGTCTTCATAGTCGCTTTTCACAATGAGATATTTGTTCCTTTTGAACCTGACCAGTTCTTTTTTATACTGGTCACATTGTGTTTGGAGCTTCTTCATCCAGTCCTGGGAGGGGTCCTCTTGGAGTGTCCTTAGATTTTCACTTTCAAATGTTGTAACTCTCTCTCTGGTAACTTTTAATTCGCGTCCCACTTCTTCCACCACTAACAATACCAGGTCTAGACTGCATTTGTTAAGTATTGCCGTCCATTTGCGGCAAAATTCTGGGTTGTACCTGCCCAATGTTGGTACATTCTTAATCCTAAAGCCCCTGGGTATCATCTGCTCCCGGTGGTATTGGGACAAGGAAATTCCGTGCATGAGAAAATCTTGTTCTTTTTTCTTTAATTTAAGTAGCTGATGGAAAGTGTCCTGTGCATCTAGTTGTAAATCAGTATCAGGGAGCTGGTCCTTAAATAATAACCTCTCAGCATCTCCCTCGTTGTAGCTGAATATGTCACCTTTAGTTTGGAATGGGGTCTGATTCCCGAGTGTGGTCCTGTGGTCACTGGGGTTGTATACCTCCATATTCACAGATTGCTAAAATAAGTGAAAAAAGTGCTGCGTGCTATAAAGTGTTCACGTGTATCTGTGCAAACTTAGCTCAATAAAGTGTCCGTGCTCCAGTGGGTAGTAATCACAGCGCTTGACTCGGTCTTATATATCCATAATAACAGTCACTTGAAATGGGGACTCTTACGGGTGCCTTAGCTCGCGCTGGTCTTAATGTATTCAATACATGAATACATTAAGACAGTGGTTCTCAAACTGCACCTTGGGGTGCCTCAGGACACTTGCAGCGGTGCCTTAGATTGGTGGTCCAGGACCAATTCAAATTATTTATGGTGAATGTATTAGCTAAAAACCAGTGCTGGTGGCTGCCAATCATAAAATATGTGGACAAAACAGAAGCAAATCTTGTCTCTCACCATATAGTTGAACCTGAGAATGACATACAAACACAATTTACTTAATTTAATATTATTTTCAAAATCTCCTACATAATAGCCCAGATCTGTTACTCTGTGACTGTGTGGATAACGCTGGGCGTGGCTAGGAGCTCTCACTGGGTTAGCAGCAGGTCTATCACACCCAGTCCACAGCTGATTGGGTGAGAAATGCCCTCTCACACAGGTTACATCAAATGGGAGGCTCTGCCCTTTGGTTGCTGTGTGTTCCCAGAGCAGGATTAACAATGGGGCTGATGGAGCTGCAGCTCCAGGTCCAAACCCCAAAACAGACCCACTGCATCTGCAGCAACATACCCTCCAACAATTTACACATAAAAATCACTACAAATTCGAAAGGGGGAATGGCCACGGGTAAAGTGGTGTGGCCACGCCCCCTTTCCTATACTTTCAGTGGAAGTTTGGAGAGCCAAAAATTGGTACAGACATAATAAAAGGTACTGTACCTGTCAAAAAGGTAAAGTTGGAGGGTATGCCATTGCACCTGCAGCAAGTCTCTGCGCTGTAAATGGGGGGGGGGGGGGGGACCTTTTACTGCAGCATCCTATGTCCTGCTGCCAGTCTACCTGCCCCCTCCGTCATCAACAATCCCCACTCCCTAGTCGCGGCAGGGAGGAACAAAAGCCCGCTGGGGCCACAGGCAGGGGCGGATTGGGATGGAAAACAAGCCTGGGAAATTTATGGAAGCAGCCCTGATGAGAGTGCAGTATCATGAGAGGGTATGGTCTTGTAAGGATGTGCCCTGTGGGCACATCTGTGTTGTCCCTAGTTGGGGACAGCGCTGGGGCAGCTTGTCTGTCCCCAGCGCTGGGTGCGTGGCGGCGGCGGGTGTCCGGTGCAGGGATTACCCTTTTCCCTGCACCGGACCCCAGGCTGGAGGGTTTGAATGTTGGCGCCCTCCGGGAGCCAATCGCGGCTCCCGGAGCGGCGGCCAATCAGGAAGAGACGCGGCGAGCCAATCAGCGCTCGCCGCGTCATAGGCCCCGCCCCCGGCGTCTGACGTCAGACGCCGGGCGGGAGCCGTTCGGACAGGAGGCCGCGCCGAAGAGCGGCGAAGAGGAGGAGCCCGCGCGCAGGAGCGGGAAGAAGAGGATCGCGTGGCTGAAGAGAAGACACGGCCGGGAGCAGCGGAGGAGGTCGTCGGCGCGCCGGAGCGCAGAAGAGGATCCGGCGCCGAGGAGAAGACGACGACCGCGGGGAGAGGAGGTCCTGAGGCCGCGGAAGAGGCCAGAAGACGTCGGCCTGCAGAAAGAAGATGTCCAGCGGCGGCTGGACGCAGGGAAGAGACGGAGGCGCCGCTGGCCAGGACGGGTCAGCGGCAGAAGACGGTGGAGGCCCCCAGGTTAGGTAAGGCCTCAGTGAGGCTATCCTCCCCCTCCCCTTTTCCTCCCTCGACCACCAGGGACGGGCATTAGGCCCGAGGACACAATTCAGGCGCTAGGCCTGGGCGCAGTTAGGAGTTTGGGCCCCCAATATTTGATGAGGTGGTTTGGGCATTAGGCCCAAGCCACCCCACTCATGCGGCACCAGTTAGGCGGGCACTAGGCCCGGGGAACAATCTAGGCACTAGGCCTGTGGCCAATAGAGGGCGTTAGGCCCTAGGGTATTTGTGGCCAAATCAGGGATACGATAAGGTGACCCTGGGCATAAGGCCCAGGTCACCCAACGGGCAGCAAGTTAGGCGGGCGCTAGGCCCGTGGGCGAAGTCAGGCCTCCGGCCTGTGTGCAGTTAGGGGGCGCTAGGCCCATCGAAGCAGTGTTTTCCCCGAGGTGAGTAAAGGTGACACTGGGCGTTAGGCTCAGGCCACCCTGAGAGTACGGTAGGTGGGTGAGCTGTGCGGTCCCCACTACTGGGTGTTCTGAGTCGGGTAGATAAAGGGACAGCACCGTTTTATGTTGTAACTCCGATAGTGTGTTATATGTTGTTACCGTGCAGGGCAAAGTGTATGTGTTGTGTAAGTTGTGCATAGTTGTGTTGCACCACACCCACAGAGCTAGTTTGAGGGCTCCGCTGTTGTAGATAGTATAGGGTGTGACACTAGGTCAGAGTTAGGCCCTGCACGGCTGTTTCTCTTTGCCTCCTTACAGGGACCTGTAAGTGGAGAAGATCGGAGTGCAAGACTCGTGACGGTGAGTAGCATCCGTGTACGTCTGTCCCTTGTTTGTCCCCGAGCGCCGGAGTTAGGATTGCTCACGGACGTGAGAATCCCTTTCATCACACTACGTGCGAAAGCGCGAGTGTGTGAAAGCTGGGTAGCTGAGGCTTTGTGCCGGTGATGACCATTCACCCAGCCGGTGAAGGTCGCAGCCACCCCTGGGGTATCCCTTGTTCCACCGGAAGCAGGGTCGATACCCCCTTTAATGTAGACCATTCTCTCCTCAGCTCGGTCGTCGGTCAGCTCCGAGAGGGAATCGCCGTGTCCGGATCCGAGTGAAGATTTCCAGGTCCGTTGAGGGTTCCGGTACCTGAAGGTGAGAGCGAGCGGCGCCTGGTGAGTACCGAGTCTACACCTGCACGGCAGCAGGCACCACCACACGCACTCGCAGGCCCCCAACCGCACCTCTCACAGTCTGTTGATGGGGGTGCAGTCCCTCCTCATAGGGCCTGATTGTACGCAATTGTGCCTTCCGTGCCTCTTTTGCTGCAGTTGTGTCTGAGATCAGGGGCAGATTGGGAACTAAAACTGGCCCTGTAAAATTTTTTAGTAGTGGCCCAACATGGGTAGCAAAAGAGGTGTAACATGCCGTGTAGCTAAGGCAGCCTCACTGGATGGCAGAGTTGTTGTAGTGCAGAGATGGAATAACAGAATGAATGGGGACACTGTAGTGTACTGAGTGTAGTGGATTGCCTGTCATGTGGGGGGTGGGGCCACATGACAACACACTAGCCCCACAGACACGTCAGCCTACCAGGAATCTTCCTGGTGAGCCCTATGGCCAATCCGCCTCTGGCCACAGGCATAGATGTGTATGGCAGCGTCTTTCATAGCCCTCCCTGCGCCGCATACTCTCTGAGCCCCAGAGCCTCCTCTGCGCGTGATTTCAGAGAAGTGCCTCCCCGGCACAGCCGCCCCCAGATCCCCAGAGGCCCTGACTCCGCAACACAGCACCTGGGCTGCCGGCCTGGAAGCCCAGAGATGGCTAATGTAACGGATAGAGTGGGTGATGGGGGTAATTCCAAGTTGATCGCAGAAGGAAACTTTTTAGCAGTTGGGCAAAACCATGTGCACTGCAGGTGTGGCAGATATAACATGTGCAGAGAGAGTTAGATTTGGGTGGGTTATTTTATTTCTGTGCAGGGTAAATACTGGCTGCTTTATTTTTACACTGCAAATTAGATTGCAGATTGAACACACCCCACCCAAATCTAACTCTCTCTGCACATGTTATATCTGCCTCCCCTGCAGTGCACATGGTTTTGCCCAATTGCTAACAGAATTCCTGCTGCGATCAACTTGGAATTACCCCCGATATCGTGGAGGATAATGTCTGGACACTGAATCAATTTAAAAGGTGAAAGTGCTGTGCAGTGCAGTGGGTGTGCAGTGTCACTGACACTGCACAGCACTCTCACCTTTTACATTGATTCAGCAAGTCAGTTCTGCCAGCCAGTCACTATTGCTAGCACCGGTGTTCCAACGCACCGCATTACAGGGAAGTAGACGCACTAAATAAATGACAGCTCCCTGTAGCTCTTAGTACCGAAGCATTCCAGTGCTAAGGCCTGCTGGGAGCTGTAGTTCATTGGGTGCATCTTCTTCCCTGTAATTTCCCTGTAATGGGGCGCGTTGGGACACCCGAGCTAACAATAGTGACTGGCTGCTTGGCTGCTGTGCGAGTCTCTGGGAGAGCCACTGACAAAGGGAGGACAGCAGCTTAGCTGCTTCCTGTAGGAGAAGCATTACCCGCCCATCCCCCACTCGCAGTACCTCCCGGACCCATTCGCGGCACCCCCACACCCCCTCTCTACCACCCGCTGTGGCTCCGGACCCCCTCCCCCACCTGCAGCACCACGCACCCGCCCCTCCCCCACCCGCAGCACCACCGCTGCCGCCCCTCCCCCACCCGCGGCTCCCGCGGTGGCTCCGGACCCCCACGCACGGCACCCATGCACCCACCCCTCCCCCACCCAAGGCACCACCACACCAGCCCATCCTCCACCCATGCCACCTCCACAACCACCCCTCCCCCACCCACGGCACTCCCTGACCCCTTCCCCGGTCTGCCTCTCCCCCGCACCCACCGCTCCCCCAACCACAGCACCTACTAGGTGATTCATCATGCCCTGCGTGCGCTGTTCATGCCGTTGCAAGGGACTACAACCCCTTAGCCATCGCACGCCCTTTGTCCGTGCAATATTTAACAACTCACACAATTATGATTGGAGATAATACTCCATATAATACAAATATTGCAATCCACAAGGGCGTGCAAGGGTTAAGGGGGTGTAGCCCCTCCCAACGGTGTGAAGAGCGCCGGTATGGCGCGATTAATCACCTAGCGTTAAAATAAAAAACTTTTGGCCTAGGGATGCCGTGAGAAAAATTCTAAAACTCAAGGGTGCCCTGATTCAGTAGTTTGGGAACCACTGTAAGAGATAATAGAAGGCAATACAGTATGACCATGCAGAGTGATGGCACCACCTACTGGACATGTTAATAATTGTTCATAAATTTTACATTTAGTGAACCTGTCACCAGATTGGTTGTTTTTAAGCAATTACTCTAAACTACAAAGTGACAGAAAATATGAAAAGAGTAGAAAACTTTATTTTACCCACCCTCCCATGGCAGAACACTAGCATAGCAAAAATTTGGAGGGGGTTTGGTGATGATGTGCTATATAGCCACAGCCCCATCTCTGCTTTTCTGTTACATTGCTTGGGTCATGGCATGGGCAGTGCGACCACATTTGGGCTTTCAGTTCTAGAATCAAACATACACTTTATAGCACTAAAATGTATACCTAGCATGCAGCGTGAGGCGTATACTTTCAACTTAGGGTGATTATTAATTAATGTG
The DNA here is from genome assembly GCF_028390025.1 of Pseudophryne corroboree. Lineage (NCBI taxonomy): Eukaryota > Metazoa > Chordata > Amphibia > Anura > Myobatrachidae > Pseudophryne > Pseudophryne corroboree. The sequence continues at coordinate 535,461,746 of NC_086449.1, forward strand.
CATTGACTAGCAAAAACAACCTATCACACCTGCCTATTGTATGACCAGGGGCCCTATTCAGACCTGATCGCTGCTGTGCATTTTGATCGCTGCTGTGCACAGCAGGCAATTATCGATTGATTGCGCATGCACCGTAATGCGCATGCGTGTCGTCCAATAGCAACAAGCTAGTGCTAAAATTTCAATTATACAGCCATTCGCAAGCTGATTGACAGGAAAAGGCCATTTGTGGGTGATAACTGACCGCTTTCTGGGAGTGTCAGGAAACACGCAGGTGTGTCTAAGCGTTTTCTGGGAGGGTGTGTGACCTCAGCTCTGGACCCGATCAGCCTGTTCTTATCGCACTGTAGGAGTAAGTCCTGGGATGCGCACAGACTGCACACACTGGGAAAAAACGTTTGTTTTACAGCTGACAGCTGACTGAGGGACATTTTTGCACGGCGTACATATGCGATCACACACTTGCACGGGGGCAAAATTACACTCCCCCTTAGGCAGCGACTATCTTATCGCAGGACAACAAAATTAGCAGCACAGCGATCAGGTCTGAATCAGGCCCCAAATTGTCTCCTGTTTGTGCTGTCTCTGTCACCTTGTTTTCTTTTGTTCTTAGTTGTGAGTACTATAGGCTTGCATTCCTAAAGAGGCACTAGGACAAAATTATTGTGTCTGGCTCAGGCCTCAAGTCTCCAGTGTTCGTGACCTGCTTTATGTACATGTTCTCCAGTGTATGACCCAGCCTGTTTATCCTACTCTTTATTTTACTAGTGATTACCTATTACTGATCCTGGCTCAGGTATGACTACTCTCTGATTTATCCTTGTGACATTATTGTTCCATGTTCCAGAATCTGCCTACTTTCTATTCGGAATTTTGGCCTATCACACTAGGAACTGAGACAGGGGGCTACGCTACTACCAAATCTCTTTGTTGGGGTACGTGACAAAAACTGAAGCATTAAACTCTGTACCTCTGTTCCAGGTGCTCAGATCCTAGTTTAATTGAATCCTACGTTCATCATGGAAATTGTGAGAATTGCAATATTTAACTGTCTGTAATGCATAGGCCTGTAAACTACTCAACATTTTCAGGGACAAGCTAATAGATTTGGATGTCATTGTTCAGGCAGTATTATCCCAATGCAACAGACTGGGATAATGTCCTCTGTATGGTTTCTTTTCTCATAAGCTTTAATTTTCTGAAAGAAACTACTCCATAGGGGCAAGAAGGATCCAGTCACCATAACAGCAATTGGGCTGCCAGCAGTCGTAAATCCAGACAACGGGATCTCGACATTGGTCAGAACCCCGACATCGCTCACAATGCCGGCGCCGGAATTCCGACTATAAACATCCCAAACTTAATTATGTCGAGGCAGGTTAGGGTTAGGATGCAGGGAGGGTGGTGGTGGGGATTAGGTTTAGGCAGTATAGGGGAGATTAGGGTTTGGCTGTGGGGGAAGGGAAAGTTTAGGGTTAGGCTGCGAGAAGAGGGGTTAGAATTAAGCACCGCCATGGAGGGTTAGGGTTAGGCTGCTGTGGGGGTGGGGTTAGGGAGTTAGTGTTACGCTGTGTGAAGGGAAGGCTAGGGTTAGGCGGGTAGAGGGGGAGGGATTCTGCACATCGGAATGCCGCTGTCAGTATGCCATCCTGAGCAAGGAACTATTTACTGTAAAGCATTGCCTGGGAGAATGGAGACATTCTGTTTTGAGTACTTCACATTACTATTTTCATGGATGATAGCATTTTGCTGGATTTACTAAAGGCAAACCAACCAAAGCACTACAGAAACCAGTCATACACATCTCCATCCTGATATTCCACTAGTGTCCTAAAGCAAAACCAAAGGAGTCCTTTAGAGGTGCAGTATAATAGAGGGGATCAGCATGAATTGCCAGTGGACAGGATCTTGGCTGTCATGATCCCGACAATGGGATCCCATCCTCCATAATGCCAGCAGCGGGGCGAGTGCAAGAAAGCCCCTTGCGGGCTTGCTGCACTCGCCACACTGCGGGCACGGTGGCTTTCTGCGCTCGCCACAGGTTCTATGATCCCTCTCTGGGTGTCATGGACACCCACAGAGGGACAACAGACTATGGTGCTGGTATTCCAGTGGTGGCATTTCACTGCTAGTCGTGATTCCGGCGTCTGCATTGTGACTGTCGGGATCCCGACTAGAGGTAATTTAACCACTTCCTATACAGAAGATATATTGATGTCCTGTATGTGATCCTAAAATAGGAAAGGCTTGCTAATAAACCAGGTCCTGGTGCAATCCCTTTTCTTTAAGGAATAGAGTCAGCCAGATTTACTAAGCAGTGGTTTATGAATCCCCTGCAAACCACCAGAAAAAAATGCCAAACAGAGAGAAGCTTCTAAGAGGTGTGATTGCTGTGAATTTATAGTCTAATTAGGGTGCCTATAAAAATGTGTGTAGTCACGTCAGCCTGGATGCAGGATTGTGATGTTCAATTGCTATGTGATGTATGCTGTTCTCTTGGTCCACCAGAGGAACAGAAGGATGAAGATTCTATCTATGCCTCGCAGACCGTGTGTGTTCCGGAGGCTCTGTTGTGTTTATTCAGTAGATGAGAGTGACTCTATTTGTGTGAAGAACATTGCAACAAACCACCCACTAACTTATCTGACTGGACCTGGGTAGTGGTAACTACCTCAGCGTTCAATGTAGTGATGGCACTCCATAGGTGCCACCATCCTGGATTCATTATCTTTGGCAGTCAACCAATCTCAGCACTAATCATGTTACAGAATTCATTGGGCAGCCTATTTAAACTGTTCCATACACTTCCTGGTTCTTCATCACTCTCTCAATGGATTGCTACTGTTGGCTGCTGATGGTTCTGTTGGTGTCTTCAGCTGTCCTGCCATTCTTCATGAAAATCTTCAACTTGCTGCATTATACACTGCCTCTACAGTGTCTCTTCAGTTTGTTGCATTAAGCCCTGCCCCTAACTGCTACAGGTATGTAGTGTGTGGCTGCACACTATATAGATCTGCTTAGCTGCAATGGTTTAAACTGATCATTTCAACTAGCTTCATATACTTAAAAACACCAGACATCCTATGCAGGTGCAAATAGCTCCATGTTAGGTGTCTAATTGTAGTTTGTGAGGTTGGGGGTTGAAGTCCCACATTGCCAAATCATGGAAAGCTAGTGCTCTAGTCCACAAAACAATGCATTAATATGATAAACTACTTTCAGGTGTGCTCGAAGTTAGACAGACAAACAAACAAATGTAAGCACAGGTTGAGTATCCCATATCCAAATATTCCGAAATACGGAATATTCCGAAATACGGACTTTTTTGAGTGAGAGTGAGATAGTGAAACCTTTGTTTTTTGATGGATCAATGTATACAAACTTTGTTTAATACACAAACTTATTAAAAATATTGTATTAAATGACCTTCAGGCTGTGTGTATAAGGTGTATATGAAACGTAAATGAATTGTGTGACTGTAGACACACTTTGTTTAATGCACAAAGTTATTAAAAAATATTGGCTAAAATTATCTTTAGGCTGTGTGTATAAGGTGTATATGTAACATAAATGCATTCTGTGCTTAGACTTAGGTCCCAACACCATGATATCTCATTATAGTATGCAATTATTCCAAAATACGGAAAAATCTGATATCCAAAATACCTCTGGTCCCAAGCATTTTGGATATGGGATACTCAACCTGTAATAATCCTATTTAATGTTGTTGTGTTGCATTAACCCATAATATTATTAATTACAGCATATTTGTTTCTAGTTATGTTATGAAAGAGACAGCATTATGCTAAAGCAGCTATCAGCCATTTTTTATAATGGCAGCTATTCTAGATGTATTTCAAACTATTTTTATAGGTTTATAAGTAATGCTGACATTTATATGACATATGCATGAGATCCTTAGCCCTAGCAACCTGTATAAGAAATATGCATTCCAACATATTGCTAATGGTCAAGGATCAGCTCAGATGCATATATGGGTTATTAATCCTACCTACCCCTACAAGAGTTTATTAAGTGAATTTTTGTACTTGTATAAATGAAACTTATTGACAAGAAGCAGTAGCTTGTTAAAAAAGATAATTTTTAAGGGCAAGCAACTCCCTATTAGCTCATTAGGCTAAAAAAACATAAAAGAGTTCACACCTGCAGATTAAAGGAGTTTTTTGGCAAGATTCCCAGATATTGGCAGACGCCCAGAAAAATGACCTTAAACCATTTTAAAGGAATTTGAACAGTTTTAAATATAAAATCATCTTTATAACTGTTGTAGCTTTGTATTTAATAACTAAAAGCACGCATAATGCTATAAAATAAGTTTCAACCCAATAAGTAGATATGTGATTCTATGTCTCATAATTTGGTATTGATTAGAATGTTCATTGCAATAATCAATGAACATAGCCAGCTAGTATATGTAATTTCCTTAAATGAATTACATAGATATTTCTGTGAGAAACTATTTTGTTAAGAGCAATATGATTTCTCCAGCTGCAGTCACAAGGACATTTAGTTAACTCCCAGGCTAAGATAAAACTTTAATTGCGTGATGAGAACATTAAAGGAGTATGTTTCGGAATGTCCAGGTGACAATGGAAAGAAGGCTTTCAAGATTAATGTCCAGATGGCGATAAGAATTCAGGAATGCTATAATTGGTTTCATTAAATAATTGTTTATCTTTGCACATGGAGTACTTTGATTGGCTAACACACTGCCATACCTTTTATTCATTTGTTCATTTGTGTATAAAGGCTCCTAGAGCAATGAGTCAGATCGAAATGACCTGCTGAGCTTCTACATATCTCCTGTGTGTTGTCTCATTATTTCTGGTCTCCAGCCGGCTGCTAAGTACAGAACCATTGACTGATGTTTGAGGGTATTGAATAGACAAATGAATGACGTTAATATACGGAGTTTATCCCCAACAGTTACATTGGGGCTCGTGGTCCGGGATCACTAATGCTCCTGCCAGCAGATGACGATGTGGCTGATGCTTGTATACAACCACTGACAAACCCTGGGTAAGTAATCTAAAGATTGATTTTCAGCGTGATTGCTCTCTCAGTGTTTGTATACTATCTAGCAGTCTGTCCATCTATGTGCAGGTAGTATACGTGATATGGAACCAGTTTGTCTGTTTAAAAAGTGCACAATTTGTTGTTTTTCTGTGTTCTCTGATAAAGTACGTACATAAATTTCAGTTTCAGTTTTTACATTTACAAAAAAAAATGTCTCTTTCTCAAATGACATGTCAGTATTGTAAATGTTCATTATTATTATGGTATAATCTTAAACCTGAACCAGAATATTGTGAACTTAAGGGGATATTGCCACAAAGTGATTTCAGTTTTGTAGGGAGCCACTGTCTAGATTGTTGTGCACACATTATATTATGTATAGTATATTGTAATTCAGACTTAAGGGTAAGATGGACTTGATAGAAAGGGGTTCGGGTATCATTGCCCTAAGTGCATGATGGAGTCAATAGAGAGGGGGCTCAGGTATGATTGCCCCGGGTGTACTGGACACATAATTTTTTAAAATAAAGGTTACCGTTTTCCAAGAATAGTGGGGGGTATACCCAAGAATACCAGGGGCAACAGAATACACGATACAGGGAGGAATTTATGAAGGACGAGGTACAGATTCCCGGAGTAATTTAACAATAATCACAATGACACACCAGTCCAGAAGAAGTAGTCTATTATACAGGGCTCACTTGGGGAGCATTGGTGATTGATTTTCCACCATCACAAGGAGGAACAGGCAATGCCACAACACCAGTCATCTGTCCATAGACGGATTTGAGAAACTCTTTGGCCACAAGGGTAGAGGGGTTTATTCAGAGTCGCCTCCTGGACGATATATATACATATATATATATGTACAACAGACCCAGTCAGCGGCACTCACGGCTCCCTCAGCAGGGAATAAAACAAGACGTAGTCGTAGAGCTTGTCAACGTTTCAATGTTGTCAAAATAACATTTTCATCAGGACATAAAACAGAAGTGAAGAAGTGACATACCTATATACCAGCGAGACCGTCCATGCCGCCCGCCGTCCGTCCGCTGCATGTCCATCAATAATGACGTCATCATGTCGCGCCAGACGCGGCGTCACGGAGAGCCCCGCAGCACCTGCAAGTGAAACAACTGATTAAGCTGTTGCATATACAGAAAACAAAAAACAAAAAAATAACCATAACGTACACATGTGAATACATTGTTACAAAGTATAACTGCTGTTGACACCAATTATTGGCTAATCTGTAAGAATAAACAATGAGATATATAACACTGTTTAGGTGCATAACTAATAATATTAATTTGTATCACTTGATTTTGCTGACATACTTTCAAGATATTAGGTCTAACATGGTGTCTGTTACTATTAATATATCATGTTAGAAATGACGGAAATTAATACGTCACCGGGAATATGGAGCAAAAATTACAAGGCCAATTATATCGGTTAGACCTGAGAATGTGTGATATAACTTAAAGAAAGCAATGCAGCCCAGAGTGTTCATTTAGACCTCTAGGTGCAAGAGTGTCCAACAGAAAGATCCAACGTGCTTCTGCTTTCAAGAGGATTAATCCCCTGTCACCTCCACGTTTAAGTGGAGGGACATGGTCAATAATCTGATGTTTCAGGACTGCCAGGGAATGATTAGCAGTTAAGAAGTGTCGGGCGACAGGTTGATCACTCTTTTTAGTGGACAAAGCTGCTCTAATTGAAGCCCGATGACCCGCCATTCTTTCTTTAAAAGTGCATTCAGTTTTGCCGATATAATGCAAGCCACAAGGGCAGCTTAACATATATACGACAAATCTGGTAGAACAAGTTAATCTGTGTCGGATTTTGTATCTTTTGCCTGTGTAGGGATGGCAAAAGCTGTTGCCGACAATCATATGGTTACATGTCGTGCAACCGAGACATTTAAAACATCCGACCCTTAGAGGATTTAAAAAAGAGGAAGAGATGTTGGAAACCCCTGAGGTTTGTGGTGAAAATTGGATATTGGTCTTCACCAAGTGGTCGCGCAAATTGCGACCGCGTTTATAAGCTGGCATCAGGCGGGTATTGGCTAAAGAGCTTAGCTGTTGGTCCGATTGGATAATGGGCCAGAATTTTTTACTGGTCTGATTAATTTTATTACTTAGGGTGTTGTATTTATTTACCCAAATAAATTTCTCATGATTGGGTTTTTTCTTAGTTTGTTCTAATAACTGTGAACGTGGAATATTTAAGACTCGCGTTTTAATATTCTTTAGCTCAGCTGGATGGTATCCTCGTTCAGTAAATTTCGTTATCATAGCATCAAGAGATGCTTCAACTTTGGATTCCTCACTCACAATACGTCTAACTCTCAGCATTTGTGAGTAGGGAAGACCACTCAGCAATGCTTTTGGATGATGACTAGAGGGGAGTAGAATATTATTGCGGTCTGTGGGTTTTACAAACATGTTGGTTGTGATCTTGCCATTACATACCATGATTTGTACATCAAGGTAATTAACCATTTCAGCATCAATGTTGTGGGTCAACTTAATGGGAGTGGTAGACTGGTTGTGAGTATCGATTAATTTAGAAAGGGACTCATGTGTGCCCGTCCACAAAATTAGCAGGTCGTCTATGAACCTTAAATACAACAACACATTTGAACTTACTGATGGATCAGAAAAGAATAAATGGTCTTCGACCTGAAACATAAAAGCATTAGCAACAGAGGGGGATACATTGCTACCCATAGAGCAACCTTGCAGTTGAAGGTAATGTTGATTATTAAATAAAAAGTAATTCCGCTGTAACGTAAGTTTCAATAATTCCATAAAGAGGTCGATGTCAGGACCATTATAGACCGGATTATTGGTGATCAAATTTCTAATTGCAAGGAGTCCCGATTCATGAGGTATGGACGTGTAAAGATTACACACATCAATGGTGGCAAGTAGACAGTTCTGGGGAACTTCTGTAATCCTTCCCAATTGGATAAGTAGATCTGTAGTGTCTTTAAGACAAGATGTTTTCGCTTGAATGCACGGTTGCAGATGAAAGTCCAGAAAAATGGATATATTTTGGTATAAGGAGCCACGTGCTGAAATGATGGGACGTCCTGGTGGATGATGACAGTCCTTATGAATCTTTGGTATGGAATACAGAACTGGAGTTACCGGAAATGGGGTGGTTAATGCTTCACATTCTTCTTTTGTGAGTAAGCCTTCATTGGTGGCTCTCGCTAGGATCAAGTCCAATTCTCGCTTATAGCGGGCAGTAGGGTCATGAGTGAGTTTCTGATAAGTATGAGTGTCTTGTAATTGACGGTCAAGTTCAGCCACATAATCCACTGTATTCTGAATAACGAGGGCTCCTCCCTTATCAGCTGGACGGAATACCACGTCATCATATTTACTCATGCGTTGTAGCGTCTCCCATTCATTTTTGGAGAGATTTGAATGACCCGGTGTCGCATGTTTGATGTTACGCTGTACTTGATGGTCCACTGTTTTACAGTATGTACGTATAGCTTGATTTTGGGAAGCTGGATCAAACTTGGATTTTTTTCGTAGATTGGTGGGTAGCAAAGAGGTTGTGGTATTAGCAGGGGTCTTAGAGTTGAAATGTTCCTTAATTCTCAATTGGCGACCCAATTTGAATTGTTCCACCTTCCATTCAAAAGGGTCAATTCTATTTGTAGGGACGAAGTTGAGGCCTTTGGATAGAATTTTTTCCTCTATGGGAGTAAAAATTCTATCTGATAGATTAAATATCATTTCCGTTTGTTGTAAGGGGTTCGGCCTGTGGTTTTGCTTCTGCCTCTGCCTTTGCCCGCCCCGCCTTGTGTAGCGACGTCTGGGTCTACCACTTGTGCCCGGGTGCGAGCCCCTAAAGGGGGACGACCAGGGAAATTGGCCTGGTGTTCATTTTCACTATGTGAGGCCGACCCATCCGTAGATGTTTCGGTGTCTAGCTGTGTCATTCTATGCCGGTTGTATGGGCGCCTGCGTGCGGGACCCCGATTTGGTTGGGTACCAGTGATCCATGGATATACTTGATGTCTTAGGTAATCATTGTTTACCTTTTCCAGTTTGTTGCGTTTGTATTGGACTAGATCTTTGCGGTATTTTTCAATCTGTGTATTGATTTTGGAGTACCAGTTGTTAGTGGTGTCCGCATCCAATGTGGCTTTATGTGAAGATTCAAAAGTTTCAATTTTGGATCGTATGGTGGTCAACTCACGTGTGACCTCCTCGATCACTAAAAGGATCAGGTCGTATGAGCATTTATTTAAAATCGATATCCATTTTTTGCAGAATTGGATGTTGAACCGTCCAATAGTGGGGACATTCTTAATGCGAAAACCACGTGGGATTTTGCCCTCCCTGTGGTAGTCGGATAGAGTAACACCATGGTAATGGTAATCCAATTCTTTACGTTTAAGCTTTAATATTTCTCTGTATAATTGAATGTTATCCACACTTTCTCCAGATGGATTAAGATTGTCTTTAAAGTAGATGTTAGCAGCATCTGTGTCCGAGTAACTGAAAGTCTCTCCTTGTGACAATTCAATTGCAGCGATGAGGTCATCAAAGACTGCTGTGTTACTGGAGGTAGCCATCATGTGATATTAGCAAAAGTAATATTCGCAAGCAGCTTCACATGTGTTGAAGGTGCCAATGTGCAAGAAAAACAAATACTGTGAACACCGTGGAAGGTGAGTAAAGTGAAGATGATTAAAAGTCTGAATAGAGGTATGTTCCTTTTAAATAGATGAACAAATGTGGGTGCTAGCTGACTGACATGATTTCCAGCAAGGGCAGCATGTCTCAATACAAATAGCAGTGGTCAGCAGCACTCCATACTAGTGTGGTAGAATGTAAAAAAGCCGGTGCCCTCCGTATAACATCCCTATGCAGTGATGTCTAAAACAACAGACCCAGTCAGCGGCACTCACGGCTCCTTCAGCGGGGAATAAAACAAGACGTAGTCGTAGAGCTTGTCAACGTTTCAATGTTGTCAAAATAACATTTTCATCAGGACATAAAACAGAAGTGAAGAAGTGACATACCTATATACCAGCGAGACCGTCCATGCCGCCCGCCCGCTGCATGTCCATCAATAATGACGTCATCATGTCGCGCCAGACGCGGCGTCACGGAGAGCCCCGCAGCACCTGCAAGTGAAACAACTGATTAAGCTGTTGCATATACAGAAAACAAAAAACAAAAAAATAACCATAACGTACACATGTGAATACATTGTTACAAAGTATAACTGCTGTTGACACCAATTATTGGCTAATCTGTAAGAATAAACAATGAGATATATAACACTGTTTAGGTGCATAACTAATAATATTAATTTGTATCACTTGATTTTGCTGACATACTTTCAAGATATTAGGTCTAACATGGTGTCTGTTACTATTAATATATCATGTTAGAAATGACAGAAATTAATACGTCACCGGGAATATGGAGCAAAAATTACAAGGCCAATTATATCGGTTAGACTTGAGAATGTGTGATATAACTTAAAGAAAGCAATGCAGCCCAGAGTGTTCATTTAGACCTCTAGGTGCAAGAGTGTCCAACAGAAAGATCCAACGTGCTTCTGCTTTCAAGAGGATTAATCCCCTGTCACCTCCACGTTTAAGTGGAGGGACATGGTCAATAATCTGATGTTTCAGGACTGCCAGGGAATGATTAGCAGTTAAGAAGTGTCGGGCGACAGGTTGATCACTCTTTTTAGTGGACAAAGCTGCTCTAATTGAAGCCCGATGACCCGCCATTCTTTCTTTAAAAGTGCATTCAGTTTTGCCGATATAATGCAAGCCACAAGGGCAGCTTAACATATATACGACAAATCTGGTAGAACAAGTTAATCTGTGTCGGATTTTGTATCTTTTGCCTGTGTAGGGATGGCAAAAGCTGTTGCCGACAATCATATGGTTACATGTCGTGCAACCGAGACATTTAAAACATCCGACCCTTAGAGGATTTAAAAAAGAGGAAGAGATGTTGGAAACCCCTGAGGTTTGTGGTGAAAATTGGATATTGGTCTTCACCAAGTGGTCACGCAAACTGCGACCGCGTTTATAAGCTGGCATCAGGCGGGTATTGGCTAAAGAGCTTAGCTGTTGGTCCGATTGGATAATGGGCCAGAATTTTTTACTGGTCTGATTAATTTTATTACTTAGGGTGTTGTATTTATTTACCCAAATAAATTTCTCATGATTGGGTTTTTTCTTAGTTTGTTCTAATAACTGTGAACGTGGAATATTTAAGACTCGCGTTTTAATATTCTTTAGCTCAGCTGGATGGTATCCTCGTTCAGTAAATTTCGTTATCATAGCATCAAGAGATGCTTCAACTTTGGATTCCTCACTCACAATACGTCTAACTCTCAGCATTTGTGAGTAGGGAAGACCACTCAGCAATGCTTTTGGATGATGACTAGAGGGGAGTAGAATATTATTGCGGTCTGTGGGTTTTACAAACATGTTGGTTGTGATCTTGCCATTACATACCATGATTTGTACATCAAGGTAATTAACCATTTCAGCATCAATGTTGTGGGTCAACTTAATGGGAGTGGTAGACTGGTTGTGAGTATGTCAGCAAAATCAAGTGATACAAATTAATATTATTAGTTATGCACCTAAACAGTGTTATATATCTCATTGTTTATTCTTACAGATTAGCCAATAATTGGTGTCAACAGCAGTTATACTTTGTAACAATGTATTCACATGTGTACGTTATGGTTATTTTTTTGTTTTTTGTTTTCTGTATATGCAACAGCTTAATCAGTTGTTTCACTTGCAGGTGCTGCGGGGCTCTCCGTGACGCCGCGTCTGGCGCGACATGATGACGTCATTATTGATGGACATGCAGCGGGCGGGCGGCATGGACGGTCTCGCTGGTATATAGGTATGTCACTTCTTCACTTCTGTTTTATGTCCTGATGAAAATGTTATTTTGACAACATTGAAACGTTGACAAGCTCTACGACTACGTCTTGTTTTATTCCCCGCTGAGGGAGCCGTGAGTGCCGCTGACTGGGTCTGTTGTTTTAGACATCACTGCATAGGGATGTTATACGGAGGGCACCGGCTTTTTTACATTCTACCACACTAGTATGGAGTGCTGCTGACCACTGCTATTTATATATATATATATATATATATATATATATAGAAACAGATATAAGAGATTGTATGACTTAGTGGTTGAAGAAGTCTTTGTGGACTAGGTAAAATCCAGTCAGCAATATCAAAGTTTTGTTGTGACAGAGATTAAGATCCGAATAGTTTGCTTCATTCGACCTTTTTATTGTTGGTTTGATTAACTTTCCCATAAAGGTATATCCCATATAAAGATAGACTGAATTTTGTTTTTGAATACTATGCAGTGCAAGCAACGGTTGCAGCCAATGAGGATATCGCAAGGTGAACTGATCATTCACGCGGTGGGTGCACATGGTAGGACAACCAGGAAGAGGCCTTCCCTGGGGATTGTCAGTGATAGGGAGGGTAAAAAGGCACTTAATGGTATTGGTGCGATTTGTAAAAGGGCAAACTTCCCAAAGGAAGGGACACTGGATCCTGACCAATGGAGATGGTTTGAAGCAAATAACAAACACTGGATTAATAAAAAGGGTTTTTCTAACACTGTAAAAATTTGGCAAACTGTCTCAGGAAATTGAGGTTCAATACATCACCTGTATATATGAGAAATAATAATGCCATGGGTCTTGGAACATAATGCCCCTATATGAAAACAGACTTTGCACATGCATTCATTTATTAGAGAGAAATGTCTAACCCTCTGTTATTATTTTTATATTACATGCACACCACTGCAGATTACAGGGAAACAGCAATGTGTACATGTAGTGGGAATTGCAGTTTTGCTGCCCCCTCGTTTATAAGCTGAAAGGTTTTAATGTGGATCTGGAAAGAGTTAAAGAAACAATATGTATAAATAATGCTTCCGCATGAAAGAGCATACTGTAATATGCACACATACGGATGTAAAATGTTTATGACTGCAAATTATATTAATGGGTAATCACGCATACTTATGTAGATTTATATATTCCCATAGGTCATTTTACATATAAGCAATGTGTATTTTAGTTTTGGTTTAAGAAAAAGTTCTCAGCTGTTAGGTATTTGGAGACAGTAGTATAGTGACTCATTACTACTGTACTTTGTTCTTATCTGAAATACTAGAAGTTTCTGTAATGCAGTTTTAATGCAGGGGAAAATGAATCTGACATTACAACCCCAGACATATTGATCAGAAACATTACACACCGTGGTTTCAGTCTGATATGTTAAGAATTGTAAATTAATTACCAGATATAAGGAAAAATCCTGCTGAATTTTTTTAAGCAATTGTCACAAGTATGTGGTATATACAGACCTTGCTGGATAGATTTAGAGCAAATTATTAGAACAGCAGTAGGCTCTGGAAAATATTCCCTTATGGAACAAATGGCTGCCCAAGATGCAGCAGGCAGTAGAGAAATAAAATTGCAGACAGGCCAGCAGCGGACAAAAGATATACTAGAGCAAGTGGAACAAATCTCTAAGCAAGAGTACAGTGGAGATGTTTCCAAATACAGGAAACCGCACCCGCGACACCAGATATAGGGTGAGTTGATCCCTAGCTGCTTTCGGTCGCTGCGCAGCGATCAGGCAAAAAATCGGCACTTCTGCGCATGCGGCACAATGCGCACACGCGTCATACTATTACAACGAACTATGTAGTTTCACACAAGGTCTAGCGAAGTATTCAGTCGCACTGCTGGGCGCAGAGTGATTGACAAGAAGAGGGTGTTTCTGGGTGTCAACTGAATGTTTTCAGAGAGTGTTTGGAAAAACGCAGGCATGCCAGGAAAAATGTAGGCGTGGCTGGGCGAACGCAGGGCGTGTTTGTGATGTCAAAACAGGAACTGAATAATCTGAAGTCATCGCAAGCGCTGAGTAGGTCTAAAGCTACTCTGAAACTGCACAAAAAATTTTGTAGCCGCTCTGCGATCCTTTCGTTCGCACTTCTGCTAAGCTAAAATACACACCCAGTGGGAGGCGGCATAGCGTTTGCACGGCTGCTAAAAACTGCTGGCGAGCGAACAACTCGGAATGACCACCATTGTACAGAAGACAGACAATGTACGCCAGTACTATGATAAACTTGTGGTTAGACAAGAGGATGAAGGATATCCAGTATGTGACGCTGCAGGAGCAAGAATGTTAAAGACAACGTTTTTTAATTCTTTAAAAGAATGAATTAAGATCTCAGCTTTTCCAGATACAGGTGCTGGAAGGCATTGAGGATGTGGAAAAGGAAAAGAAGGACAAACACATGTCTAGAACTCCTGCAGTGACTGTTCACCTGATACAGGGTCTTCAAAAGACATGGACCAAAATACCCAGGAGTGGACAAGAAGGAAAGCCACACTAAACAAGGAAACAAATGGATGCACAAGGTAATGACATGACTGGCAAATGTTTTTGGTGTAAGCTCCCAGGACATCAGAAGAAGGATTGCAGAAAATATCTTAGATTCACGCAAAGACAACAGCAAACTTCTGACCAGCAATATGTAAACCAACATGCACAAGATGACAGAGCATGAAGGTGTGCAACCCCTGTGTCAGCGACAGTATCTGTGTATCCTGCGGCAACTGACATTTCAACAAAAGGTACCATTTCAGTGACTTTACCCACAGGACAAGAACTTGATTGTTTAATAGACACAGGGGCTTCAAGAACTGTTTTTGTGCACAACCAGATTCCTCCACATTTACTTACAGATCAGGCCATTGAAGCAACTGGATTGGGTGGTCAAGCCCTAACCCTGCAAGAAAGTAAGATGATGCCCTTACTCATCAATAATAAAGCCACACCTGTCCCACCGGCATTCCTGACCTCACCCACCTGTCCAGTCAACCTTTTGGGAGTGGACATCCTAGCACTAATGCAACAATCCAGTACACCCCAAAAGGCATTAAGTATACCAGCAACATTCCAGCAAAGATACAACATGAAATAGAAGCTGCTATACAAGTCTACCTCTCACAGGAAAAGAAAGATGAAGAGGAACAGCAACTCCCAGCATGGACATCATCAGTCCCTGATAGATTATGGTCCAAGGAAAAATGGATGTGGGCCTTCTTAAAGTATAGCCAGTACAACTGCAACTGAAAAAAGGAACAGAACCAGTGTCCATCAAACAGTACCCCCTTACTCCCAGCACAGGATTCTTGCTTTCACACATAAGGGTAAACAATACTGCTGGACAAGAATGCCCCAGGGGGGGGCCACATCACCAAGTGATTTCACTGAAGCCATGTCTACAATATTACAAGCATGGAGTCCCCTCTATCCAGAAAACATACAGCTGATACAGTATGTAGATGACCTGCTGATTGCCACCACCACCACTGAAAAAGGTGCCAAGAAGAGACAGTGTCCTTATTGAAGTTTCTGGAAGAACAAGACTGCAGAGCCTTAAAGGAGAAATTGCAGCTAGCAAAGCAAAAGGTAATCTTCCTAGGGCATGGTATTTCCCATGGTACAAGGCACCTGACAGAGGACGAAAAAGCTAATACTGAAAGCAAAAATGCCAACTACTGTGAAGCAAGTCGGATCATTCCTAGGCCTAGTGGGATACTGCAGAGAATGGACTCAGGATCCTTACCATCCCAGCACTGGATTGTGGGCCAGATATGGAAAAGCAGAGGCTTCAAGATGGCAAGTGGCGAAGATATACAACATGCTTCACTGATCAGACACCGGTTCAGAGCTCTGCAAGGACCACAAAAAGTTGCAGTGATGAAGATCCAGGCACACACAAGAAACAACACTCCTGAAACAAGAGGCAACAATCTGGCAAGATGCTGAAGCCAAGAGGGCAGCAAAATGCCCCCAGCAGAAAAGGCAAGCCTATACAGTAAAGTAACCATTCCAGCACCAGACCAAAATGCCTGATTATGCTACACTGATTGAACTTCAGAACAAAGCAGGAGAGAATGAGAGAGTAGCCTGTGGATAAAGAAAACAACCAAACAACCAGTGAAGGTAGCAATCTACACTACACAGACAGAAGAAACAGAAGAAACAAAGCCTCAAATGCCTGATCTACAGGATTTGAAGAAATTTCAGGAACAAACAGGTCCTGAAGAAAAAGCACCATGGCAGAGAAGAGGAGCCAGACAAGTAGAAGAAACTGGCTTATGGAAATTAAAAAAAATAAGTTATGCTTATCCAGAAGCTTATATCCACTTATGTGTTAAGTCAGCCATGGACTCACACACCTGGGAAAGGATCAAATGGGAAATTTAGTTAATGAAAGATGGATAGCTCCAGAATTTTATCCAGATGCAGCCAAGTTTGTACAAGCCTGCTGGATATGTGGAAATGTCCAATTCAGGACAATAGGTCAAGACAACGCTTGGAGCAATCCCCAACAGTTATTTTCCATTTTGAAGACTGCAAATTGACTATAACTAACTGCCAAAGATGTATTGGTAGCCACAGATATTTTCAGTTATTGGCCAATGGCAAAAGCTACAGCAAAATCAGTAGCTAGAGAATTACGTTCAGAAGTTATTTGCAGATATGGAGTACCAGAAGTTACAGTATCAGATTAGTGAGTGTCACAGAAACCAGAAAGGGATGCTAAAGTGTTTATTTTTAGTACTGGTTAATAGTAGAACCATACTCAGTAAAACCAAAGGTTATTCACCTTATGAAATCTTGTTTAATAGCATACCTAAGATAGGATGTTATTATCACAAGAGTTACAGCATACATATGGTAATTTGACTGCATATGTTAAAAAAGTCTTACTGAAGAAACTGACACCTCTGTATTCTCTAGTTTTTGCCTCTCTCCCAGATTCAGGAGCAGATCTGAGCTTTAACCAAAAGATTGGGTGTATCTGAAAAGACACGTGAGAACGTCACTTGAGCCCAGATTTGATGGTCCATATCAAGTGTTGCTGACCACGCCCACTTCTGTGAAAATTAAAGAGAGAGAGAGACTTGGGTCCCACTGCAAACTTGCCCAAGTTAAGTTTGAACAATAAAATACACAAACATGCAGAGACTAATTGGGCCTAAACCAGACAGGCCACTATGGGTCATTATATTGGGAAGTTCAGTACTTATTGCATGACATTATATAACCAGACAGGTAGAATGTGTTGTACATTTATCACTAATAAAACAGATAATGCACAAGAAGTGGTTCAATGGCATGTCCAAGAAATAGAAAATGAAAAACAAGCATATGCCAATAAAAACAATATCCCTGACACTCTAGAGGGTGACTGGGGATGGTTATCATGGCTAAATCCTACCAAGTGGTTTAGTGGAATCAAAGGATGGATTTTTTTTAATTTTTATGTTTTTATTAAAAATTGTTGGCTTAGCAATTATAATATATCTGTGTTTTAAGATACTGCTCTGCTGTTTTTCAGTTTGCAAGAAACAAGTAAAGAAAGGTTTTGATAGTTACAAGTTTAACGATTTACAGAAAAGCCTGGCAAGAAAGAGCCATGAACAGTCTACCTTGATGGATATGAGTGAACAGTCATCAACCCCCTGTCAGACAGAGTGAAAACACCATCTTGCGGGGATATAGTCTTTAGCACCATCATAGCTAGATTGTCTGCTTAGACTCGTTAGGCAGAGAAATTGTAATGCCAGATATACTGTAATGTCAGATTATTACAAAAAGGAGGGACTGAAAGAGACAGCATTATGCTAAAGCAGCTATCAGCCATTTTGTATAATGGCAGCCATTCTAGATGTATTTCAAGCTATTTTTTATAGGTTTATAAGTAATGCTGACAATTATATGATATATGCATGAGACCCTTAGCCCTAGCAACCTGTATAAGAAATATGCACTCCAACATATTGCTAATGGTCAAGGATCAGCTCAGATACATATATGGGTTATTAATCCTACCTACCCCTTTAAGAGTTTATGAAGTGAATTTTTGTACTTGCATAAACGAAATGTATTGATAAGAAGCAGTAGCTTGATAAAAAAAAGATATTTTTTAAGGGCAAGCAACTCCCTATTAGCTCATTAGGCTAATAAGCCTAAAATAATTCACACCTGCAGATTAAAGGAGTTTTTTGGCAAGATTCCCAGATATTGGCAAGACACCCAGAAAAATGACCTTAAACCATTTTAAAGGAATTTGAACAGTTTTAAATATATAAAGATGATTTTAACTGTTGTAAGCTTTGTATTCAATAACTAAAAGCACGTATAATGCTATAAAATAAGGTTCAACCAAGTAAGTAATTATGTGATTCTATGTCTCATAATTTGGTATTGATTATAATGTTCATTGCAATAATCAAAGAACATAGCCAGCTAGTATATGTAATTTCCTTAAGTTAATTACATAGATATTTCTGTAAGACACTATTTTGTTAAGAGCAATATAATTTCTCCAGCTGCAGTCACAAGGACATTTAGTTAACTCCCAGGCTAAGATAAAACTTTAATTACGTGATGAGAACATTAAAGGAGTATGTTTTGGAATGTCCATGTGATAATGGAAAGAAGGCTTTCAAGATTAATGTCCAGATGGCGATAAGAAGAAGGCCTGCTCATTAAATTAATGAGCAAACAGTGATAAGAATATATTCAGGAATGCTATAATTGGTTTCATTATTGTTTATCTTTGCACATGGAGTACTTTGATTGGCTAACACACTGCCATACCTTTATTCCTTTGTGTATAAATAAAGGCTCCTAGAGCAACGAGTCAGATCAGAAATGACCTGCTGAGCTTCTACATATCTCCTATGTGTTGTCTCATTATTTCTAGTCTCCAGCTGGGTGCTAAGTACAGAACCATTGACTGATGTTTGAGGGTATTGAACAGACAAACGAAGGACGTTGATATACGGCGTCTATCTCCAACAGCTACTACAGTCTGTTTGATTTATTTTAAGTAATGTTCCAGGGCAGTTCACTTTGTTAAGCATAAGGAGTGTTAATGCAGTGCTAGCAATATCAAATCTGCAAAGAGGCTTCACAGTCCATGTTTTCCTGCTCTCACCACACAAACACAAGGGGCCACCTTAGTCACACCTGTGGCTAATTTTAATTTTGTTAACTAAGACACTTGAGTTTCTGCACACAGGGCCTGATTTGGATTTGTACACAAATCTGATGGTTTACATACAAATCCAATGTTTGTAGATCTGCGCGGGCACAAGACCTGCTCTGTGCATGTACAGAATGGGTCCTGTGATATCAATCAAGGCCCCCCATAGCCGCAATATGATTGACATTTGGGGGTGACAACCAGGTCTATTTTACGAAACAGGGGTCATCACCCATGTTTTGTAGGCGTGCTGGGCCCAGGGTCTGCGTAGTGGGACACAGACTTCCTGGACTCTACTGAACAGATCTGACAGCCTGTCTGAGTAAGCATCAGCTTACGTAGACTGACCAAAGGCGGCTAGAATTGTGATGGTGATCTGATGCTGTGTCCTTAAATGCAGCACTGGGATCTTGCACATATAATCAGGAGACCTCTATCTCCTACAGACCCCTTCTTTTGTATTTGCATTTTATTTGTACGGTATTGCACAGCTACTTCTGTGCGCTTCCCTATGGCTGTGCAATAACTTTCAAATCAGAGTCAGGCCTACAGTAGGTAAATCAGGATCTGTTGTGTTTGCCAATACAGTGGTAACTGAAACTGTTGCCTTCAGTTTGAGCAGGCCAACAAATTACAGGAACAATGTGGGTAATTCAGAGTTGATCGCAGCAGCATATTTGTTAGCAGTTGGTCAAAACCATGTGCACTGCAGGTGTGCAAGATATAACAGTTGCAAAGAGAGTTAGATTTGGGTGGGTTATATTGTTTCTGTGCAGGGTAAATACTGGCTGCTTTAATTTTACATTGCAATTTAGATTTCAGTTTTAACACACCCCACCCAAATCAAACTCTCTTCTGCACATGTTATATCTGCCCCGCCCTGCAGTGCACATGGTTTTGCCCAATTGCTAAAAATTTGCTGCTGCAATCAACTCTGAATTAGGCCCCATGTTTTCTAAATTTTAGTTTGCCCAAAAATCAAGTTTGCACAGAAGATATGCATGCAGTATATCTTTAAATGATTTGCCGTTAACTAATCGCCATAGTCAACAGGCAGTGTTACTGTTGTGTTGTACTTTTTTTTTCAATACGCAACAAATGTTTTGCAGCTTACTTACCAGATCCCGGGACAGTGGTGATGTGACTAGTGGCAGTCAGTGAGCTTAGTCTTCTTCAGGAGTCTGTAGAAAATAATTTTAGTTATTTTTGTTTAAAACTTTTTTGTGTGAATTCACAATACATATTTTGTAAACTAACCCCATATTGTATTCCAGTGCCAGTCTGATAGGTGGAACCTATAATTTCATAGTGATTTTTGTTATTTATTGATCTAATTAAATAATGTTAAACTGCAAATACAGTAGCGCAATGTTTGGTTATGTAAACAATTGGTTATGTAAACTGTAAATGGTATTAAAGGGAAAGTATGCCTTTTTGCAGATGACACAAAGGTATGCAACATGGTAGACACACCAGGTGGGGTAAAACAAATGATTGAGGATCTAGGTAGACTAGAGGAATGGTCAAGAGTGTGGCAATTACAGTTTAATGCCATAAAATGCAAAATCATGCACTTAGGTCTCAAAAATTCAAAGGCTAAATATAGTATTAATGGCACTATACTGGACACTACTGAGGAGGAAAGGGGATCTTGGAGTCACTATTTCAGGTGACTTAACCACTTGCCTGGCATGGTCGCATCAGATGCAGAAGGCTAGTCAGATGCTTGGCTGCATTGGGAGAGGAATCAGCAGCAGAAAGAAAGAAGTAATAATGCCACTGTATAGGTCATTGGTACGGCCTCATCTAGAATACTGTGTTCAATTCTGGAGGCCATATCTTCAAAACAATATTAATACATGAGAGATTGTACAAAGAAGGGCAACTAAAATGGTGAATGGCCTACATCACAAAACATACCCAGAAAGACTAAGAAATCTCAATATGTATAGTTTGGAGCAGAGAAGGGAAAGGGGGGACATGATAGAAACTTTCAAATATATCAAGGGTTTTAACAAAGGCCAGGAGGGAATCATTCTCCAAATGAAGAGAAGCAATAGGACACAAGGACATGCACTAAGACTGGAGGGGGGAATGTGCAGCCAAATGCCTGACCATGCCGGTCCGCTCAGCACTTCCAGTCCCTGAAGGGTTGCCATCCCAGTACATGTCTTTTATGGATGTTTTTTCCAAACAGCAACCTGAATCTTTGCCTCCTCACCGTCCTTATGATTGTGCAATTAATCTTATTACCTGGAGCTAGACTCCTTAAAGGCAAACTCTACGCTTTGTCTTTGCCCGAAACAAAAGCTATGGAGGAATACATCCGGGAGAGTTTAGAAAAAGGCTTTATCAGGCCTTCTAAGTCACCGGTGGGAGCCGTGTTTTTATTTGTCGGGAAAAAGGACGGCTCATTACGGCCATGCATCGATTACAGGGGACTGAATAAAATTACAATAAAAAATTCATACCCATTGCCTCTGATCTCTGTCTTATTTGATCAGCTCAGAAATGCTACAGTTTTCTCTAAGACTGATTTGCGATTTGGATCCGGCAGGTGGACGAGTGGAAAACCGCATTTAATACCCACTCAGGCCACTACGAGTATTTGGTAATGCCTTTTGGACTCTCCAACGTCCCTGCCGTCTTCCAGGATCTTCTAAATGACGTTCTTCGAGAATTCCTTGGAAGATTTGTGGTCGTCTATCTTGATGATATTTTTGTCTACTCCGCCTCACTCAAAGAACACATACTTATGTGTTTACTCATGAAAAATCGGTCCTCACCAAGCTCAGGAAAAATCATCTCTATGCAAAATTGGAAAAATTTGAATTTGAGGTTGAGAAGGTGCCCTTCCTAGGATATATCATCACCTCCAAGGGGTTTTCTATGGACCCTGAGAAACTTCAGGCAATTGTGGAATGGATTCGTCCCTCTAATCTAAAAGCAACACAACATTTCCTTGGTTTTGCAAACTACTCAAGGACATACACTGAGACTGGAGGGGAAGAAGTTCAGGGGAAATTTGAGGAAAATTTACTTCACAGAAAGGGGAGTGGACAAGTGGAATAGCCTCCCATCAGAAGTGGTAGAGGCTAAGACAGTAGAGCAATCTAAACATGCATGGGATATACATAAGGATATCCTTACAAAG
Organism: Pseudophryne corroboree; assembly: GCF_028390025.1. Taxonomy (NCBI): domain Eukaryota; kingdom Metazoa; phylum Chordata; class Amphibia; order Anura; family Myobatrachidae; genus Pseudophryne; species Pseudophryne corroboree. The sequence goes on from NC_086449.1 coordinate 535,484,066, forward strand.
AAATAAGGATCAAATAAGCATTGAGATAAACATATGGGAAAAAAAGGGGCAGACTAGATGGGCCAAGTGGTTCTTAGCTGCCGTCAAATTCTATGTTTCTATTTAATTGCAGGTAGCATACTTTTCATACTTGTCTCTTTAGATAATGCCAGTAGTAAATGTTTTTTTTTTTTTTTTGGACATTATTGTACACAATTTGTACCACAAAAAATAGAAATATTTTCCTAGACATTATTTTATTATATTTTATTGGAAATGCAGAAATTAGATAAGGGCACTAGGCGGCTGAAGTGCTGAAGGCACATCTGTGTCCTGAACATTTACTCCCTCTAAGGGTAGGTACACATCAGGCCAATATCTGTGCTGTATCGGAACGACAAATCGTGCATATTGTCTGATGTGTACGCTGTATTGCACACTCCTGTGGGTCACATGCGACATCTACTGGTCAACTGTACTGCACAGCCAACCAGACGATATCGCATTTGACACTGCACATATTAATAAAGGACGGTGATCAATGATCATTTTGTCGTTCATTAGATCTTCCTGGTGTGTACCTGCAAAGTTTCATGGCTCTTTGCGAAGATAAATCTCCCCAACCATCGGCAAGATTGGCGGTCGTCTCAATGTATATCCACCCCAACAATTAAATTGGAAAAATCTTCTTTAGCTGCTCCTCATAGAATGGGAAACCCACATGAACAGGAGAACCTCCACCAGAGCCTGCTGCTGGTTTCTTCTGCACTGCAAGTTTTTCTTTTACTCTTCTCTTTATATAAGAAAATATTTTTCTACAGTGCCCCACTGTTATCTTTAAGGGTCTCATTGCATCTACAGAGTCACAGACATTTTGACACAGCTTACTGATGCCTCTGCAATAAAGGAGTACAGGCAGCCTGATTGGCCAATATAAATTCGTAACATGGAATGTGCAAAATGTAACAAAACAGGTGTGATAAAACTGTAGTTATGGTGTCTCGTTTCCTCAAACTGCTCGTACACTTGCTGCAGGGTCCACCGTTGGCCGACATCTCAACTCGGCAGACAAATTCAAATGCCCGCCCAGTTTTGATGCCAGCGCAGACACTTTGAGCCGACAGTCGGTAAGTGTATATGCTTACCTGAATCAGCGCAACTGTGGGTTGGCATATAGATTTGCCAGGTGTGTACCCAGCCTATGGTTATTCTGAGAGGATAAGATGGAGCTACCGGCTTGTATTGGGATGTTATTCACTGGCCTTCGCAAAGAGGTGATGCTCTTGCCAGAGTTCCTTGTGGAACGTATCATGCTGGAAGAATCTGGACTTTGAAAACTTATCCTAAACCTTGTCTGTGCTTAAGGACTTCATCTCCAACCCTTCTGTTGGCTCGTCAGCTGTCTGTGCCTAGCCATGGGACTTAGTTGACTCATTACTTAATTTGTTAGATTTTATTATTGGCAAGTGTGCCATGCTGTGTTTAACCATGTTCTACAAAATAATACATTGTTCAGTTTTCATCTATTACCATGTCTGAGTGATCTGCGAACCCCGAATACTCACACAAGACACTAACACACTTTTAAGCTGGGTACACACGATTTGATATGTTGTCCAATCCCACGGATCGGAAGGACATATCAGGTACATCGTCTAGTATGTACCCATCTATGTACGCTCACGCTGGTTGCTACCAACATCTCCCGTCAGACCTGCAGCAGAGTCAGTGGGGGATGTCACTACCGATTACATGCTGCAGAATGTGTACGCATTTGCCACATGCCGGGTCCCATTGGTGGCGATGTCGGGCTGGGTACACATCGCTAAGTGTGTGCCCAGCTTTAGTGTACATGAGGTATTCAACAATGAAACGGACTAACAGGCTGACACCGAAAAGAATGCATGCAACTGAATAGTATTAAAGCAAAGAACATAAGAACATCTGGGATTCCCCTGAGTTGGAGGGAATACAATGAAAACTGGATCTGGGCACTGGTTCAGCACTGCCCATAATTATTACAACTGATTATGACTTGTGGTTTTTGCATATCCCATCATAGAAACCTTAGCTGAGCTCCATACATTTACAAGTGAGGTTGTTCTGCCAGTGGGGGAGATAAAGGTGAATGTTAAATATAAAGAACACAAAGAAGAATGCTAGAGGATGTGAGATTATTATATGGTGCACTGCACAATGATATAATTTGCTGAATTAAAATATAACTTTTATACACATATTTAAATAAGATCTACAAAAACAGTATTGTGGCAGCAAAATAACTGAAATGTGAAAGAGACTGAAACAAAGTGTTTTAAAACAAGGTGCACATGAACTGTCAGTGTTAACTCCTATAAAAGGTCTCTGGCAAGACAATGTAAATGCATGTGAATGCTATAACAAGCAATGTATGTTTGTAAAGGTGACAGTCAGTGGTGTAACTACAGTGGGTGTAGCGGATGCAGCAGCTATGGGGCCCGGGTTGCCTCCAGGGCCCCGCAGCTTCCCCTGCACCAGTCGCGCACAGATTGGGCTGGGCAGCGCAGTGAGCTTTTGTTCCTCATGAGGTTTCAGCATTCCTGAACACCTCCTGTCATGCTGGCTGCCCAACTCTCTTTCCCATTTGAGAATGGCTGCAGCATCTGCCCTGATGGAGGGGAAAGGAATGGCAGGCAGCGGATGCGAGCCTCTGAGGTGGCAGCCAGTGCGGAAGGACCTGTGCTGTGTATCCTACCTGAGTAGTGGTAAGACGCAGAAGGATCTGCTGGTATTGGAGAAAAACTGCTCTGTTAGTGGTGCAGACTCCGCCTGACAGTGTAGCACCTCCCTTGTGTAGTTCAGAGTCTCCCAGCCAGCAATATAAGCCCTACCATATTGTGATTCCCTGTTCAGATATAGCCCCCTCCCCATTGTCCCACCTTCAAGAGGTCACCCAACCAGCTTTGGGTTGTGAAGGGGGCCAATGGGGGGGGGTCCTTTGAAGATTTTGCTATGGGGCCCACTAAGTTCTAGTTACGCCCCTGGTGACAGTTAAAGCACACCTCCCAGTAGGGCCACCATCAGATATGATGGGTCCTAGAACAGAAAAAATAGACATCCCCCCCCCAAAAAAAAAAAAAACACACACACACACACACACGCTGGCACACATTGACACAAGCACACACTTACCAATCTGGGTGCATTGAGGGGGCCCGGGCATCAGGACTGTTAATTTATCATCCGTGAGCCAATCGGAGTATGCAGAACAACAGCCAATCAGGAGCTGCTACCTGGCAGCTCCTGATTGGCTGCCAGTCCACAAGCTCACGGCCTGCACTGACTTCAAAATACCACTGCAACACCGCTGTGTTTGTCCTTCCATCTGCTGCTGGCTCTTTCCGTCCATCTGCCGGTGGTTCCGATAAATTGACATTCCTGCCACTCAGGCCCCCTCACGTTCCAGGCCTAATGTACTGGCTGTCCCCCATTGATGACGGCCCTGCCTACCAGCATTGTGCTGTGTCATCCAGTGATGTAAAGTGAGGTGAATGGCTGGGAAGGCACACATAGGTATGGATCTGAATGCTGGGAGCCTGTCTTACCCCCTACTCACTGTAACTCTCCCCTCACTACACTAAGCTACAGTGTGAATTAAGTCTCCTACCTGCAATCCTGTGTCTTCTCTTGCTGCTGCTGACTGAGCTCCGAATACAGTGCACTTCCTGGTCACATGACACATTAAAGTGTCCATCAGTGCACAAGGTCCACCCCCACCCTCAGAGGCATGCCTCTAGTAGCTCCCTTTCTGTGCAGCTTACTGCCCGTGGTGTGGCCCCGCCCCAGCTCTGAAAAACAGGGTCTGACTGTAGTACTGAGGCAGAGCTATTGCTGCCTCATCTCTAATCTTCCTGCAACTCCAGGGATCTTCACAAAGCTGGTGAATGTTAGCTATAAAAAAGATTACAATAAATAAAGATGATGTTTCTGTTATAAATAAAACTATATTTATTATTCTAATATGTTTAAATATACAATCTCAGGAGTTTGAGAAGGAGTTTGACAGGGAAGACTGTGCACATCCCTGGTGTCTTCGCTTCCAATACAGAAGGCTGCGTGTAATGCACTTATTTCTGGTCATGCTGGGGGCATGCATCCATTCACTGCTGCTCTGCTCTGCAAAGCAGCAGTGACAGAGTGTCCCCTCAATCTACTCCCAACCCGTGGGATACTACTGCCCGTGTGTGGGACATGAGGGACGAAAAGTGAAACTGTCCCGCTGAAATCGGGAAGCATTGTGCGCCAATCTGAGGACCAGCCTCCAGATTACTTAAGTAGCATGTGACTGCTAATACAGATCTCAATAAAAAAATGCAGAGTTGCCAACAGAATAAGCACTCGCTTGTGAAACCAGCTAATAATGGTTACCAACCTGTTGATAGCTCGACAATTTACCCCACTCCACAAGCTCACTGCCTAGGTGTCATCCTAGAATGTGATCTTTTCTTTGTACCCCACATTCATACCCCTTTTCCACTAGCTTTTAAATAATGGGTAAATGCACGGGGGCGCGCATTTTCCCGTGGTTTTTCCTAGTGGAAAAGAGTTCCCCTGCAAATTCCCGGATCAAATGTTCCGGGAATCCTACCCGGGTAGCTTGCCGGGTTGAACACGTGTTCAACCCGGTAAGCTGTGTAGTGTGAACGGGAGCCGTGTCGAGGCGACAGGCTCCCGTTCACAGTGTATGGGAGGGCAGCGCTGGGAGAATATGTGATCTCCCAGCGCCGCCCCTGCCGCGTCAGCAGCAGCGTCACCAACCTGGCAATATGCCGGCTTGTGAGCGCTGTGTGAAAGGGGGCTGTAGCACGGGTCGCAGCTGTGTCAGGCGACACGGCTGCCTACCCGTGCTACATAGGTGGAAAAGGGGTATTAGTCTGTCTTCAATCATGTTACATACATCTGAAAAACATGTCAAGAATACGACCACATCTTACATAAGACACTGCAAAAACTCTAATCCATTCACTCATTGGGGGTAATTCCTAGTTGATCGCAGCAGGATTTTTGATAGCAATTGGGCAAAACCATGGTGGTCATTCCGAGTTGTTCGCTCGTTGCCGATTTTCTCTATATTGCGATTAGTCGCTTACTGCGCACGCGCAATGTTCGCAGAGCGCATGCGCTTAGTTATTTTACTCAAAAGTTAGGTATTTTACTCACGGCATTACGAGGATTTTTCTTTGTTCTGGTGATCGGAGTGTGATTGACAGGAAGTGGGTGTTTCTGGGCGGAAACTGGCCGTTTTATGTGTGTGTGTGAAAAAACGCTGCCGTTTCTGGGAAAAACGCGGGAGTGGCTGGAGAAACGGGGGAGTGCCTGGGCGAACGCTGGGTGTGTTTGTGACGTCAAACCAGGAACGAAACTGACTGAACTAATCGCAGTGGCAGAGTAAGTGTCGAGCTACTCAGAAACTGCTAAGAAATTTCTATTCGCAATTTTGCGAATCTTTCGTTCGCAATTCTGCTAAGCTAAGATACACTCCCAGAGGGCGGCGGCTTAGCGTGTGCAATGCTGCTAAAAGCAGCTAGCGAGCGAACAACTCGGAATGAGGGCCCATGTGCACTGCAGGGGAGGCAGATATAACATGTGCAGAAAGAGTTAGATTTGGGTGGGTTATTTTGTTTCTGTGCAGTGTAAATACTGGCTGCTTTATTTTTACACTGCAATTTAGATTGCAGATTGAACACACCACACCCAAATCTAACTCTCTCTGCACATGTTAAATCTGCCTCCCCTGCAGTGCACATGGTTTTGCCCAGTTGCTAACTAAATTCCTGCTGCGATCAACTTGGAATTACCCCCATGGTTTTGCCCAATTGCTAACAAAAATCCTGCTGCGATCAACTTGGAATTATCCCTATTATCTCCCACATTGATTATGGCAATTGTATCCTAACTGGATTACCCTAAAACAGACTTGCAACATTACAATCCATTGTGAATGCAGCTGCGAGGCTGATCTTCGTTGTTAAATGTTCGTCTGCTGATCCGCTCTGTCAGTCCCTCCACAGGTTACCTGTATTCTACAGAATTCATATAAAATACTTTTACTTACACATAAGGCTATTAACCAACCTACACCAACATAGTGAGATTTTATGACCAGCTGAAATGCGCTAGAATAAAAGGTGAATAAGCAGATAATACTTCCCTCATAGATGTTCTTTCATGAAGCTTCATATGTATTTCATGAACCCGAAATCCATATACAAACAGAAACAGAAATAATTCCAAAAATAGTGTAGTATGTTCCGTATATTGTAATAGAATACAATGAAACAATATAGGTAGAATAAAACGCTTCGAAATGTAAATGGAGGTTTGCAAAATAGAAAAAATTAGAAAGCCATGTATCGAAGTCTATTTGGAATAGAAATATCTTCACAACCATATGCAAATGAATAAAGATGGAGGTTTACCAGATTCCAATGAAATGTGGGCCTTAAGATTTGTTTCCCTCATAGGTCTTCTGTCGTAGGACTTTGTACGTATTATGTACGTTCGGAATCCATATAAAGGGAAAGAATAATCCACAGATAGTGTAGTACATTCAAAACATAGGAATTTATTATAATAAAACCATAGATAAGGTTTATGCAAGTATATGGTATTGATGGAGGTTTACCAGATAGAAGTAGTATAAACAACTTTACATACGATCACTTCATAAAATAAAAAGATCAAGGTGGGGGTTTACCAGACTTCCATGAGGTATGGACTTTCAGATGTTTCAAAAATGAGCAGAGGAAACCGGCTCCGGAACCTGTCTCCTTAGTCCAGAAGAACTCTGTCCGTATGGTAAAAATTCCCAGCCGTGATAGAGCTCCTGTCATACAATGCCGACGCGTTTCGGGACCTCTCCCTTCCTCAAGGCAGCATGACAGGAACTGAACTGGATGAGCTATTTATACACTGTTGTGTAATCACTTCCGGGTCAAAGGTCAGTAAATGTCTAAAATTATACATTTGTAAAAAACTCACATCTGTGAAAGGACAGATGACAATAAGGATATAAAAATTCACTGATATAACATTTGAAAATGAATAATCCTAATATAAGACAAAAAAAACTATTATATAGTAAAAAAAAAACAAAAAAAAAAACCGCTGGCCGGAAGTGATGTCCGTCGTACTTCCGGTCCGGCGTACAATATTTTCCACTCATTTTAATAAGGTCTATGTAAAATGTTTTAGTAGTCTGTGTAGAATGTTATATTAACGTTGGTGGCGTTAGTGGTGTGAACAATGATACCATGATTACTGGTGATTGTCCGCGGTTGATAGCCGCGGACTTCCGGTACAATGGAACGCTCGTGGAACGCACCGTCACTTCCGGCGGTGGACTTCCGGTCGCTGGCTGGAGCGCAATAGAAACGCACAAAGGATATGTTTAGTAGTCCACAAGAGAATTTCTCATGACATGTGTCCTTTTCTTCACTGGAGAGGGGAACTGAGTTATCGACAAAATGCAGTGGTTTTCTGATGATTGTTCATAGTTGATGAATGCGGACTTCCGATGCAATGGAATGTCCGTGGCCCGCACCGTCACTTACAGCACTCGACTTCCGGTCGCTGGTTGGAGCGCAGGTGGAGCGCACAAAATGTATTTAGGAAACCACAGGATAACTTTTGATGACGTATTCCCTCTCCTTTGCTGAAGTGGTCATAGAGTTAATAAAGTTTGTACCCTCACAGAGTTAATCAAGTTGGTTCCATCAAGCTGAATAAAAAATTAATAAGGGAAAAAGTAATCAGCACAATGAAAAGGCATACATGTTAACATATTTAACTGAACATAGTAGCATACAGATGATATAGGATAGATTAATTGAATTAATGGTTTAATAAATTGAATAGTAATGTAAAGTGGTGATGTACAGTAAAGGGATAGATGCAGATAAAAAGATATTTAAAGGAACCATTTGAGTTCAAAGTCTGCATTAATAGAAAATTAACTATCAAAAAAAATTTCGCCAAAAAAGAACTAGAGGGAGAAACCGTGGAAACAGAAAGTAGAGGAACATTCAAAAATAAATCTACCTTTTATCCGAAGCATTTGAAAGGAAGTTTGATAGACAGTTTCCAAAAAGCCGTCCTTGAAGACTTAGGGAATGTGGGGACGCACAAAAATAAAAAATGGAATCTAAGTAAAAAGGAGCGGATGGCTTTGAAAACCCTACAAAGTGAAGAGACCATCGTCATTAAGCCAAGTGATAAAGGGGGGGGAGTCGTTATCCTAAATAAGGAGGACTACATACAAGAGATTCACCGACAATTAGAAGATGGGAAGACATATATCAAGTTGAAAAATGACCCTACATCTAAAATAAAAACCAATCTTAACCAATTGCTTCAGACTCATCTCGACAAGAACACCTTAACAAAAAAAGAATTTGAATTTTTGAATGTCACTGAACCAACAATACCTACCATATATGTCTTGCCGAAAATTCACAAAAGTGTCACGAAACCTCCAGGGAGACCGATTGTAGCGGGCATAGGCAGTTTGACAGCCAACTTATCTGAATACATCGATGCCTATCTACAACCCTTGGTCAGCAAGACGGAATACCATCTTAAAGACACAACTGACACACTACAGAAAATTAAAAACATGGACTGGAATGGTGATATGCATATGATAACTGCAGATGTGGAAGCCCTTTACACAAATATTCCACACGAAAAAGGTCTTGAAGCTGTCAAATACTATTTGGACAAAACTGATCACTCTGAGAATAAAAAAGAATTAATTCTTGAGGGTATTAAGTTCATCCTCAAGAATAATTATTTCTATTTTAATGGTATCTATTATAACCAACAAATAGGGACTGCTATGGGCACTAAATTTGCACCTAGTTTTGCAAATTTGTATATGTCCTATTGGGAGGAAAAACAAGTTAAACCATACCTCGACCTCAAAAAAAGTCTCAAAATATGGTATCGGTACATAGACGATATCATCTTTTTTTGGGAAGGAACAAAGGAGGACCTCGTGAATTTCTGTCAATCACTGAACATCAATGAATTCAATTTAACACTCAGCTTCACCATTAGCCAGACAGAATTGAATTTCCTGGATCTAAACATCTATATTGAAGAAGGACATCTGGAAACCAAGAGCTATAAGAAACCCACAGATGCCAATAATTATATAGACTTCTCGAGTGAACATCACACCAATTGGCTCACCAGTGTGCCTAAGAGCCAATTCTTACGACTAAGAAGAAACTGCAGTAAAAAAGATGTCTGTGAGGAACAGATTAACCAGATGAAAAAGGGTTTCGAAGATAAAGGATATGACAGAGAACGACTCTCCAGAATCAAAGAAGAAGTTCTCAATAAAGACAGAGAGGAACTCATCAAGGGACAAGAAATAAGAAACACAAATGGAGATCCGTTTAAATTTGCCTTCATCACGCAATACAATCACCAACATAAAAAGATAGAGTCCGTAGTAAAAAGACACTGGCATCTGCTACAGAAAGATAAGCTCCTAAAAGACATTATTCCCGCTAAGCCTAAATTTATATACCGGAAGGCTCCAAACTTGAAGGATAAACTCACTAGGAGTACATTACCCTCACAAGCCCACCGCCCTATCAGAAATAAGGGCTTTTATAGATGTGGGACATGTCAAGCTTGCCGCGAAGTGATTACGAACAAATCAAAATATGAAGACTTCAATATTCACGGGACCACTTATAAACTTCATAATTTTATGACATGCCACACCACCAATGTGGTTTATTTTATAGAGTGCAGTTGCCATCGGGTCTATGTCGGCAAAACAAGCAGAGCATTAAAAACAAGACTTAGTGAGCATCTACGTAACATCAGGAAAGGTGTGATGACCCATCCATTATCCAGCCATTTCAAGGAGAAACATAACTCTTCAACAAAACATATCTTACAATTTTTAGCTATTGAAAATATAAAGAACACATGGAAATATAGAGATGAGACTACAAGATTGGCAAAAAAGGAAATGGAATGGATATTTAAACTGAAAAGCCTTGTGCCCGAAGGTCTTAATGCAGACTTTGAACTCAAATGGTTCCTTTAAATATCTTTTTATCTGCATCTATCCCTTTACTGTACATCACCACTTTACATTACTATTCAATTTATTAAACCATTAATTCAATTAATCTATCCTATATCATCTGTATGCTACTATGTTCAGTTAAATATGTTAACATGTATGCCTTTTCATTGTGCTGATTACTTTTTCCCTTATTAATTTTTTATTCAGCTTGATGGAACCAACTTGATTAACTCTGTGAGGGTACAAACTTTATTAACTCTATGACCACTTCAGCAAAGGAGAGGGAATACGTCATCAAAAGTTATCCTGTGGTTTCCTAAATACATTTTGTGCGCTCCACCTGCGCTCCAACCAGCGACCGGAAGTCGAGTGCTGTAAGTGACGGTGCGGGCCACGGACATTCCATTGCATCGGAAGTCCGCATTCATCAACTATGAACAATCATCAGAAAACCACTGCATTTTGTCGATAACTCAGTTCCCCTCTCCAGTGAAGAAAAGGACACATGTCATGAGAAATTCTCTTGTGGACTACTAAACATATCCTTTGTGCGTTTCTATTGCGCTCCAGCCAGCGACCGGAAGTCCACCGCCGGAAGTGACGGTGCGTTCCACGAGCGTTCCATTGTACCGGAAGTCCGCGGCTATCAACCGCGGACAATCACCAGTAATCATGGTATCATTGTTCACACCACTAACGCCACCAACGTTAATATAACATTCTACACAGACTACTAAAACATTTTACATAGACCTTATTAAAATGAGTGGAAAATATTGTACGCCGGACCGGAAGTACGACGGACATCACTTCCGGCCAGCGGTTTTTTTTTTGGTTTTTTTTTTACTATATAATAGTTTTTTTTGTCTTATATTAGGATTATTCATTTTCAAATGTTATATCAGTGAATTTTTATATCCTTATTGTCATCTGTCCTTTCACAGATGTGAGTTTTTTACAAATGTATAATTTTAGACATTTACTGACCTTTGACCCGGAAGTGATTACACAACAGTGTATAAATAGCTCATCCAGTTCAGTTCCTGTCATGCTGCCTTGAGGAAGGGAGAGGTCCCGAAACGCGTCGGCATTGTATGACAGGAGCTCTATCACGGCTGGGAATTTTTACCATACGGACAGAGTTCTTCTGGACTAAGGAGACAGGTTCCAGAGCCGGTTTCCTCTGCTCATTTTTGAAACATCTGAAAGTCCATACCTCATGGAAGTCTGGTAAACCCCCACCTTGATCTTTTTATTTTATGAAGTGATCGTATGTAAAGTTGTTTATACTACTTCTATCTGGTAAACCTCCATCAATACCATATACTTGCATAAACCTTATCTATGGTTTTATTATAATAAATTCCTATGTTTTGAATGTACTACACTATCTGTGGATTATTCTTTCCCTTTATATGGATTCCGAACGTACATAATACGTACAAAGTCCTACGACAGAAGACCTATGAGGGAAACAAATCTTAAGGCCCACATTTCATTGGAATCTGGTAAACCTCCATCTTTATTCATTTGCATATGGTTGTGAAGATATTTCTATTCCAAATAGACTTCGATACATGGCTTTCTAATTTTTTCTATTTTGCAAACCTCCATTTACATTTCGAAGCGTTTTATTCTACCTATATTGTTTCATTGTATTCTATTACAATATACGGAACATACTACACTATTTTTGGAATTATTTCTGTTTCTGTTTGTATATGGATTTCGGGTTCATGAAATACATATGAAGCTTCATGAAAGAACATCTATGAGGGAAGTATTATCTGCTTATTCACCTTTTATTCTAGCGCATTTCAGCTGGTCATAAAATCTCATTATTCACGCTATATATCTTTTGGTATTGGGGATACCTTCTGACCAGTTGGTCTGCTGCTTTACCCTTCTTTGGCGCCCGGAAACTTTTCTGATATCTATCTTATACTACACCAACATAGATCTCTTTGCTTATCTCAAAATATCTCCCAAGTGACCTCTCCACTCTGCACAAGATCTACGTTTCTCATTCACACTCGTTATCTGCTCCTATTTAATGTTACAGGACTTTTTTTGTGATGCGCCCACTCTGTGGAATGCCCTCCCATGCACTTTAAAACTCTCCCCTAATCTCCAAACCTTGAAGTGTTCCCTGAAAACTCACCTCTTCAGCTTATTAAATTCCAGAACCACCCACATAACCCCAAAAGCAACAGTATCTTACCCAATTATATCCCCTCTATACCGTCCACACAGAACTTTACATATTTTCTATGTCTTCACATTCACATCCTGCTGAGCCTAGGCCAACATTCCTGTGTGACTGGATTATACATGTACCTCCCAACTGTCCTGCTTTCAGTGTCTGCGGTGGAGAAGTTGTGGGGAGCACACATAGCAGAGAAGTGGGTAAGCAGCCATTGAATAAATGCAGCGCACATGCACATGGCATCTATTTACAGTGCAGGGAGAGCCTAGAGGCAGCCCAGCATCTCGGAGAATGACAGGCAAGTCCTCATACTGATGTGAAAGGGGGTGCTGTGAGGCTCCATCTCCTTTTCATCAAGAATCCACCCCTTTTTCGTGCGGCGGTCCCGAATTACAATGCTCCAAAGTTGGGAGGTATGCATACAGCCCACCAAGAACCTCTGCAATCTGGCTGGACCAGTATGCAATAGGTAGCACTTATACTTGTGTATCAATGCTTATTTCCTTATAGATTGTAAGTTTGCAAGCAGCACCCCCTTACCTCTATGTCTGCCTGTTATATTACCCTGTTAATACTGTTTGTCCCAAATTGTAAAGCGCAACAGAATATGCTGTATAAGTAACTGTTAATAAACAACAAAAATAGGAAGTAAAAACCTACCGGTAATTCCTTTTCTCCTAGTCCGTAGTGGATACTGGGGTCTTGTACTTTAGTACCATGGGGTATAGATCGGGTCCACTGGAGCCTGGCACTTTAAAAACCTTTAGTGTGTGTATGTGTGTGCTGGATCCTCCTCTCTATGCCCCTCCTACAAGACTCAGTCAAGGAAAACTGTGCCTGAGGAGACGGACATAATCTGAGAGAAGAAAACAATACAACAGCGGTGAGGCAACAAGCCAACACACAACCATAAACAAAAGGAGGGTGCTAACCAGAACAGAGGATAGCAACACCAACCTAACCAGGATAGCACAGCTATCCCAACAACATAATGGGACCGCAACGCCGGTTCAACCAAATACTTACAGGTAAGCAGGAACGAAGCACTGAGGCGGGCGTCCAGTATCCGCTATTAAATTCCTATTTTCTCGAACGTCCTAGTGGATACTGGGGTCTTGTACTTTAGTACCATGGGGAAGTCCCAAAGCTCCCAAATGGGTGGGAGAGTGCTGAGACCCCTGCAAAACCGCCTGACCACACTGAAGGTCATCCTTGGTCAAGGTATCGAACATATAGAATTTAACAAACATGTTCGAACCAGACCAAGTTGCAGCTCGGCAAAACTTTAGGGCCGAAACACCCCATGGGCAGCCACCCAGGAAGACCCCACCGACCTTGTAGAGTGGGCCTGAATAGACTTCGGCAAAGGTAGCCCGCCGAAGTTTAGGCCTGTTGAATGGTCAACCTGAGCCAACGAGCTATAGATTGCTTAGAAGCTGGCTGACCAATCTCGGAGGCATCATAAAGGACAAACAGCGAGTCAGACTTCCGATGACGGGCCGTCCTTTTGACATAAATCTTGAGAGCCCTGACCACATCCAAGGACTCTGGACCAACTGAAGCATCAGACACTGGAACCACAATAGGTTGATTCACATGAAAGGCTGACACCACTTTCAGGAGGAACTGAGGACAGGTCTTCATGAAAAATCAAATACGGGCTCTTACAGGATAAGGCCCCTAATTCAGAAGCCAATGCCAATAAAATCACCGTCTTTCAGGTGAGAAATTTAAACTCCACCCTATGCAAGGGCTCAAACCAACCCGATTGGAGAAAGGACAGAACCTCATTGAGGTCTTACGGAGCCGTGGGAGGTACAAAGGGAGGTCGCATATGGAGAACACCCTTAAGGAAAGTCTGTACTTCTGGTAACATGGCAAAATGTTTCTGGAAGAAAATAGAGTGCCGAATCTGGACTTTGATGGAGCCTAAACGTAGGCACATATCCACTCTCGCTTGCAGGAAAAGTAGAAAGCGACGAATTCTAAATTCCATGGGAGAAACCTTTCCACTTTCACACCAGGAAACATACTTTTTCCAGATAAGATGGTAATGTTTTGACGTAACCATCTTCCTGGCCTGGACCATGGTGGAAATAACCCGGACGGGAAGATCCTTTCTTGCTAAAATTTCCCTCTCAACTTCCAAGCTGTCAAACGTAGTCACTGTAAGTCTGGATAGATGAACGGACCTTGCTGAAGATCGTCTTGGAGCGGCAGAGGCCAGGAATCGTCCAGAAACATTGCCAGGAGGTCCGAGTATCATGCCCATCGAGGCCAATCCAAGGCAATTAGAATTGAGTACTTTCCCTTCTTAGCCTTTTTAGCACCCTTGGGATCGGCGGTAGAGGAGGGAACAGGTACACAAACTGGTACATCCACAGTGTCGTCAGCGCATCCACTGCTACAGCCTGCGGATCCCTCGTTCTGGAACAGTAATGGTATAGCTTCTTGTTAAGTCGAGAAGCCATAAGATAGATCTACGGACAGCCCCACCGGTGAATTAACTGTTGAAACACCTGGGGATGTAGGCCCTATTCCCCCGGATGGAGGACGTGCCTGCTGAGGAAGTCCACTTCCCAGTTGTCCACTCCTGGAATGAATATGGCTGAGATGGCCTTTGCATTAGCCCCCACCCAAAGAAGGATTTTTGAGACTTCTCGCATCGCCGCTCTGCTCCTTGTTCCCCGTTGTCGATTTATGTATGCTACCGCGTGACGTTGTCCGACTGAATCTGGATCACCTGATCCTTCAGGAGATGAGAGGCCTGCAGAAGAGCATTGTAAATTGCCCTGAGTTCCAGGATGTTTATCAGCAGAGAAGCTTCCTGTATCGACCATATCCCCTGGAACATCCTCGGAGGCTGGCATCCATTGTCAGTAGAATCCATGAGTGGATATTGAAACGCCTGCCTTCTACTAGGTGAGGAACTTGTAGCCACCATAATAGAGAAATCCGGGCTCTCGGAGATAAGGTCACTTCCTGATGCATGTGAAGGTGAGACTCCGACCATTTGTCCAGCAGATCCAGCTGAAAAGGTTTGGCAGGAAATCTGCCACATTGGACTGCCTCGTAAGCAACCACCATCTTGCCCTGTAATCGGATGCAAAGATGTATGGATACCCTGCGAAGACTGAGCACAGAGCGAACCATAGCCTGAATAGTCAAGGTCTTTTCCATCGGGAGAAACACCTTCTGAGACACTGTATCCAGTATCATTCACAGGAACTGAAGACGCTGGGTCGGTTCCAGGAGAGATTTCAGAAAATTTAGGATCCTCCCATGATCCGTAAGTTGGTGAGTCGTCATATCGATACTGTGCAGCAGACTCTCCCTGGACACAGCCTTTATCAGGAGATCATTCAAGTATTGGACTATGTTTACTCCCATCATGCGCAGTTGCAGCATCATTTCCGCCATGACCTTGGTGAAGACCCTCGGAGCTGTGGATAATCCGAAGGGTAAGGCCTGAAACTGGAAATGGTCTTCCAATAAGGTGAACCTGTGGTAAGCCTGATGTGTGGGCCACATGGGAATGTGCAGGTAAGCATCCTTGACGTCCAGAGACACCAGGAACTCCCCCTCCTCCAGAGCAGACACCACCGCTCGCAAGGACTCATCTTGAATTTGAACACCCGCAGATACAGGTTTAGTGACTTCAGGTTCAAGATGGAGCACACCGAACCGTCTGGCTTGAGAACGACAAAAAGACTGGCGTAAAACCCCCTGTTGCATAACGGTGGAGCCACCCCCCTTCCCCTTCCCCCGTTTGCAAAAGTTTTTTAATAGCCTATTGAAAGGTAACTTTTGCTGCAGATAAAGCTGGCAAGCCTGACCTGAAAAATCTGTGAGGAGGGAGCGTTTTAAATTCCAGCCAGTATCCTTGGGAAATGAGGTCCCTCACCCAAGGATCTTGGCAGGACTCTGCCCACACGTGGGCGAAGTGTTGAAGGCGAGCACCTACCTGAAAATCGCCTTGTCACTGGGGCCGTCATGAGGAAGGCTTTGCTGCAGGGGATTAGGTGGTCTGGTCCAGGGAGACAGCAGGTGCAGGTTTACTGGACTTACCACGAGATCCTCTGGAAGTGGTGGAGACCCCTCGGCCCCTGTCTCTGAACCTTGCCACACGAAAGGATTGCAAGGAGGGTCCTGTGTAAGGACGTCTAGCAGGCGGCGCAGCCGATTGCAGATAGGTAGACTTACCCGCCATTGCTTGGGAGATCCATTTATTTAATTTGTCTCCAAACAAAGCATCACCTGTAAAGGGAAGAATTTCTACACCCTTCTTGGAATCAGCGTCCGCTGACCACTGACGCAACCACAGAGCTCTGCGCGCCAAAACAGCCATAGCCGTAGTGCGGCCGTTAACCTTATACAACTCTTTAATAGCCTCACTCATAAAATTTGCAGCATCCTTTATATGTTGCAGCAAAGTAAGTACCTCACCCCGGGGCAAACTGTCCATACCATCGATAACATTATCAGACCACTTGACTACCGCCCTGGAAATCCACCCACAGACAATTGTGGGGCGTTGAGCAGCACCTGCCGCTGCACAGACTGCCTTGAGCGTGGTCTCAATCTTACGGTCAGCTGGCTCTTTTAGGGATATAGCCCCTGGCACCGGCAGTACCAATTTCTTAGACAGTCTGGACACAGACGTATTGACTGATTGGGGTTTTTCCCATACCTTCCTGTCCTCATCGGGGAAGGGAAAAGTAGTTAAAAACCTTTGAGGAAATTTAAATTTTTTATCAGAGTTTAACCATGCCTCCCTGGCCAGGGAGTTTAACTCTTCAGACACAGGAAAAGTCGCTGAGGCCTTTGGTCTAATGTTAAAATACAACTCCTCATCTGGCTCTGACTCCTGATCCGGTATGTGAAGGGCCTCTCTCACAGTGAAGATGAGGGCCTCCACCCCTGGGTACAGAGAGCTGTCCTCATCCATATCATCATCATTATCTACATAAGGCTGATCAGAATCAGACTGTAGCAACTGCGGCAGTGAGCGTTTATGTGAAACCCCTAGATGGGGCTGAGAAGCCTTCTTGGAATCTGCTGCCTTGGTCACAGAATCAATAGAATGTTTCAACACCTGTCTCTCCCTTTTAGCTGCAGCTAATTCTGAATTAACATTCTGGATCATGCTAGTTAAGCTGTCCAGCCAGGCAGGTGCTTGTGAACTGTGAACATAAGTGACCCCGCTGAAGACGGGGATGAATTACAGGCAGTACACATAACCTTGTCCACAGACATCCTTCACGATGTAAAACAGCGCAGCTCACTGACCAAACACATCCAAACAGACCCTAGAGAGCTCCTGGAGCGACACTGAGGAGCAGACACCAGCACACAAAGAACACAGCTGAACAAGTGAAACTAAGTGTATGACCTATTGGAGTGCAGCGGCGCTACCGCTATTGTGCTCCCCCTGTCTAAGACTCCCTGGTACCAGTACAGAGTCCCGTAGCAGCGAGGGTCTCTGGAGGAGCAGCGTTGTATGCAGCTTGATCCATTGAGGAAATGGCACCTTCCCGTCTCAGGTCCCGCTCCGGGAAGCCCCGCCCCCTGTAATGGAGCGCGGTCCCTGTTGACAGATTATACTGGCAATGTAAAATATATATATATATATATATACAGTACTCCCAAAGCCTTTCTGTGACAGTGAGCACTGAGGGGCATCTGCCCGTTGCCAGTTCGTCCGCGGCGGACACCTCAGCTCAGGGCCCGTGAACGCCACGCGACTTGCCACCAAAACTGCACCGGGTACCCGCTAACCGGGACCCCAGTGTAACACTCACCACACCTGAATCTTCGGCATCTGTTAGAGGGTGACGGCTAGCTGCTGGAGTGGGCACACATACTAATGATGTGTGATCAGTACCTCAGAAGCTCAGTGTCCTGTCAGCTGGGATTATGAACCATTAACCCTCAGGAGGTTGGTTCCATGCCCCCTCTACGTCCCACGAAGCAGGTAGACTGATTGTCAAGCAGAGCTACCTGAAAATAATCATCTAAATTAAATTAGAAGAAACATCTCTGGAGCTCCAGAGAAATGCACCCGGCTCCTCTGGCACATTTTTCTAAACTGAGTCTGATAGGAGGGGCATAGAGGGGAGGAGCCAGCACACACATAAACACACTCAAGGTTTTTAAAGTGCCATGGTCCAGTGGACCCGATCTATACCCCATGGTACTAAAGTACAAAACCCCAGTATCCACTAGGACGTATATGCATTCACATGCTGTACCCAGAAGTAGCTCCCTTTTATATGGTATAACCCTTGAGAAATAAAGCATTACAATACAATATATAAAATGTTAACAAAAAATAAAAGAAAAAATTGTGTAGTTCTGCTCTTAACTTACAGCAACTTATATGAATTAGCTGGAAATAAATAAAGTACATAAAATGAAAGGACAAAAGTTTGTGGGCTGAACCAGACTGTTTTATGGTGTTAGCCAAATGATTCTTGTAAGAAGTTCTGACTGGTGGACTAAAAATAGTAATTCTATGTCAAATCACATGTAGCCGTATCACACTTCCAAAATACTTTTTCCTGTCACCGAGTAACCAGTAGTTGAACGCTAGAATGTGCTGTGTTTGGCATTGTAGAGTACATGGCAAGGTGTCATAAATCTCAATGTCATTTAGAGTGCTAATCATAGTATTTTATTTTGATCAAGATCATAATAATTTGATTTGGGATGAGGTCAACGATTTCGATTATAGTTTTATAACTAGCTTGTATAGTTCACTTGAAAAAGAAATTAATAGCAAGGCAATAGCACAAAAGTATTATTATTATTATTTTTGTATTTCAGATGTAATAATAGTTTAAAATGTGAATTTTATTAATATTAATAATGAAATAGAATGAATTAAGAAGACTAGCAAGTGTGATGTGTGGTTGTGAAAAGATCAATCAAAATAAAACTGTTACTGTAGGTTTAAAATTACTAAATATATATCTCACTTCACTATTAAACCCAAAATCTTGTTGCTGCTAAGATTTCACTTGAGAGCTGACACTTTTAGGAAATCTTCAGTTTCTATCCGACTGAACTCAAACTAGAACGCAGACTAATTCAATCAGCCTGTAAGTCAAAGCAAAGCCAAGCAACCCATCTGATCTGTGAATTCTTTAAAAACACAGATATTGATATTAAGTGGAGTTTAATATGATAAAAAGTAACAATGCCATAACCAGGGGTGTACAAGCAGTACCATCACTGCCCCATGTTGTGTTTAGAGCAGAAACAGGGGTCTTAAAATAGTGATAGTTCTTTATGTTCCATACTAGTTACCAGCCCGTCAAAATGATGGAACAACATAACAG
Source organism: Pseudophryne corroboree (assembly GCF_028390025.1). Taxonomy (NCBI): domain Eukaryota; kingdom Metazoa; phylum Chordata; class Amphibia; order Anura; family Myobatrachidae; genus Pseudophryne; species Pseudophryne corroboree. The sequence goes on from NC_086449.1 coordinate 535,503,678, forward strand.
CAATGTCAGCATCGGGGGCCGAATGAAGCAACACTTGAATTGCTCCGTCATGCGCCATCTAGTGGCTGCCAGCGTGCAAAACACTTGAATTGCCCCCATAAACGTGAGGAGCAGCTTTAGCCTTTTATTATACAGTATCCCTTATCCAAAATGCTTGGGACCAGAAGTATTTTGGATATCGGATTTTTCCGTATTTTGGAATAATTGCATACCATAATGAGATATCATGGTGATGGGACCTAAGTCTAAGCACAGAATGCATTTATGTTACATATACACCTTATACACACAGCCTGAAGGTCATTTTAGCCAATATTTTTTATAACTTTGTGCATTAAACAAAGCGTGTGTACATTCACACAATTCATTTATGTTTCACATATACCTTATACACACAGCCTGAAGGTCATTTAATACAATATTTTTAATAACTTTGTGTATTAAACAAAGTTTGTGTACATTGAGCCACAGAAAACAAAGGTTTCACTATCTCAGTCTCATTTTAAAAATTCCGTATTTCGGAATATTTGGATATGGGATACTCAACCTGTATAGGATGTACTAAGCCTTGGAGTGAGATAAAGTAATGAGAGATAAAGTACCAGCCAATCAGCTCCTATCATGTTACAGGTTGTCTTTGAAAAATGACATGAGCTGGTTGGTCGGTAGTTTATCTCTCTCCACGGCTTAGTACATAGGTGTCATAAAGAACTATCCACTATTTTAAAAAGACAGGGACCAACAGTTACAGGAAAAAAACAAAAAAGGATGGAGGTTCACTATGCAAACATTACTACTCAAAATGTAAATACAGGTTGAGTATCCCTTATCCAAAATGCTTGGGACCAGAGGTATTTTGGATAGTGATGAGCGGGTTCGGTTCCTCGGAAACCGAACCCCCCGAACTTCACCCATTTTACACGGGTCCGAGGCATACTCGGATTCTCCCGTATGGCTCGGTTAACCCGAGCGCGCCCGAACGTCATCATCCCGCTGTCGGATTCTCGCGAGATTCGGATTCTATATAAGCAGCCGCGCGTCGCCGCGATTTTCACTCGTGCATTGGAAATGTTAGGGAGAGGACGTGGCTGGCGTCCTCTCCGTTTATTCATTGTTGATGCAAATATTTGTGCTTATTGCTTTTATCTTAATTGTGGGGACTGGGGAGCAGCTGTATATTAATATAGGAGGAGTACAGGGCAGAGTTTTGCTGATCAGTGACCACCAGTTTTATCCGTTCTCTGCCTGAAAAAAACGCTCCTTATCTGTGCTCAGTGTGCTGCATATATCTGTGCTCACACTGCTTAATTGTGGGGACTGGGGACCAGCAGTATTATATAGGAGGAGTACAGTGCAGAGTTTTGCTGATCAGTGACCACCAGTATACGTTGTCTGCCTGAAAAACACTCCATATTTGTGCTCAGTGTGCTGCATATATCTGTGCTCACACTGCTTAATTGTGGGGACTGGGGAGCAGCTGTATATAGGAGGAGTACAGTGCAGAGTTTTGCTGACAGTGACCACCAGTATACGTTGTCTGCCTGAAAAACACTCCATATCTGTGCTCAGTGTGCTGCTTTATTGTGGGGACTGGGGACCACCAGTATAATATTATATAGGAGGAGTATAGTGCAGAGTTTTGCTGACCAGTGACCACCAGTATACGTTGTCTGCCTGAAAAACACTCCATATCTGTGCTGCATTGTAGACAGTATATAGTAGGAGTACAGTGCATAATTTTGCTGACCACCAGTATATAATATATAGGAGTACGGTACAGAAGGCCACTGCTGTACCTACCTCTGTGTCGTCAAGTATACTATCCATCCATACCTGTGGTGCATTTCAGTTTTGCACAGTTTGCTGACCACCAGTATATAATATATAGCATTACGGTACAGTAGGCCACTGCTGTACCTACCTCTGTGTCGTCAAGTATACTATCCATCCATACCAGTGGTGCATTTCAGTTTTGCACAGTTTGCTGACCACCAGTATATAATATATAGCATTACGGTACAGTAGGCCACTGCTGTACCTACCTCTGTGTCGTCAAGTATACTATCCATCCATACCTGTGGTGCATTTCAGTTTTGCACAGTTTGCTGACCACCAGTATATAATATATAGCATTACGGTACAGTAGGCCACTGCTGTACCTACCTCTGTGTCGTCAAGTATACTATCCATCCATACCTGTGGTGCATTTCAGTTTTGCACAGTTTGCTGACCACCAGTATATAATATATAGCATTACGGTACAGTAGGCCACTGCTGTACCTACCTCTGTGTCGTCAAGTATACTATCCATCCATACCTGTGGTGCATTTCAGTTTTGCAGTTTGCTGACCACCAGTATATAATATATAGCAGTATGGTACAGTAGGCCACTGCTGTACCTACATCTGTGTCGTCAAGTATACTATCCATCCATACCTGTGGTGCATTTCAGTTTTGCACAGTTTGCTGACCACCAGTATATAATATATAGCATTACGGTACAGTAGGCCACTGCTGTACCTACCTCTGTGTCGTCAAGTATACTATCCATCCATACCTGTGGTGCATTTCAGTTTTGCACAGTTTGCTGACCACCAGTATATAATATATAACAGTACGGTACAGTAGGCCACTGCTGTACCTACCTCTGTGTCGTCAAGTATACTATCCATCCTTACCTGTGGTGCATTTCAGTTTTGCACAGTTTGCTGACCACCAGTATATAATATATAGCATTACGGTACAGTAGGCCACTGCTGTACCTACCTCTGTGTCGTCAAGTATACTATCCATCCATACCTGTGGTGCATTTCAGTTTTGCACAGTTTGCTGACCACCAGTATATAATAATAAGAATTTACTTACCGATAATTCTATTTCTCGTAGTCCGTAGTGGATGCTGGGGACTCCGTCAGGACCATGGGGAATAGCGGCTCCGCAGGAGACAGGGCACAAAAGTAAAAGCTTTAGGATCAGGTGGTGTGCACTGGCTCCTCCCCCTATGACCCTCCTCCAAGCCTCAGTTAGGATACTGTGCCCGGACGAGCGTACACAATAAGGAAGGATTTTGAATCCCGGGTAAGACTCATACCAGCCACACCAATCACACTGTACAACCTGTGATCTGAACACAGTTAACAGCATGATAACAGCGGAGCCTCTGAAAAGATGGCTCACAACAATAATAACCCGATTTTTGTAACAATAACTATGTACAAGTATTGCAGACAATCCGCACTTGGGATGGGCACCCAGCATCCACTACGGACTACGAGAAATAGAATTATCGGTAAGTAAATTCTTATTTTCTCTGACGTCCTAAGTGGATGCTGGGGACTCCGTCAGGACCATGGGGATTATACCAAAGCTCCCAAACGGGCGGGAGAGTGCGGATGACTCTGCAGCACCGAATGAGAGAACTCCAGGTCCTCCTCAGCCAGGGTATCAAATTTGTAGAATTTTTCAACGTGTTTGCCCCTGACTAAGTAGCAGCTCGGCAAAGTTGTAAAGCCGAGACCCCTCGGGCAGCCGCCCAAGATGAGCCCACCTTCCTTGTGGAATGGGCATTTACATATTTTGGCTGTGGCAGGCCTGCCACAGAATGTGCAAGCTGAATTGTACTACACATCCAACTAGCAATCGTCTGCTTAGAAGCAAGAGCACCCAGTTTGTTGGGTGCATACAGGATAACAGCAAGTCAGTTTTCCTGACTCCAGCCTTCCTGGAAACCTATATTTTCAGGGCCCTGACAACATCTAGCAACTTGGAGTCCTCCAAGTCCCTAGTAGCCGCAGGTACCACAATAAGCTGGTTCAGGTGAAACGCTGACACCACCTTAGGGAGAAACTGGGGACGAGTCCGCAGCTCTGCCCTGTCCGAATGGACAATCAGATATGGGCTTTTGTGAGCCAAAGCCGCCAATTCTGACACTCGCCTGGCCAAGGCCAGGGCCAACAGCATGGTCACTTTCCATGTGAGATATTTCAAATCCACAGATTTGAGCGGTTTAAACCAATGTGATTTGAGGAATCCCAGAACTACGTTGAGATCCCACAGTGCCACTGGAGGCACAAAAGGGGGTTGTATATGCAGTACTCCCTTGACAAACTTCTGGACTTCAGGAACTGAAGCCAATTCTTTTTGGAAGAAAATCGACAGGGCCGAAATTTGAACCTTAATGGACCCCAATTTGAGGCCCATAGACACTCCTGTTTGTAGGAAATGCAGGAATCGACCGAGTTGAAATTCCTCCGTAGGGGCCTTCCTGGCCTCACACCATGCAACATATCTTCGCCACATGTGGTGATAATGTTGTGCGGTCACCTCCTTCCTGGCTTTGACCAGGGTAGGAATGACCTCTTCCGGAATGCCTTTTTCCCTTAGGATCCGGCGTTCCACCGCCATGCCGTCAAACGCAGCCGCGGTAAGTCTTGGAAACAGACATGGTACTTGCTGAAGCAAGTCCCTTCTTAGCGGCAGAGGCCATGAGTCCTCTGTGAGCATTTCTTGAAGTTCCGGGTACCAAGTCCTTCTTGGCCAATCCGGAGCCACGAGTATAGTTCTTACTCCTCTACGTCTTATAATTCTCAGTACCTTGGGTATGAGAAGCAGAGGAGGGAACACATACACCGACTGGTACACCCACGGTGTTACCAGAATGTCCACAGCTATTGCCTGAGGGTCTCTTGACCTGGCGCAATACCTGTCCAGTTTTTTGTTCAGGCGGGACGCCATCATGTCCACCTTTGGTCTTTCCCAACGGTTCACAATCATGTGGAAGACTTCCCGATGAAGTCCCCACTTTCCCGGGTGGAGGTCGTGCCTGCTGAGGAAGTTTGCTTCCCAGTTGTCCACTCCCGGAATGAACACTGCTGACAGTGCTATCACATGATTTTCCGCCCAGCGAAGAATCCTTGCAGTTTCTGCCATTGCCCTCCTGCTTCTTGTGCCGCTCTGTCTGTTTACGTGGGCGACTGCCGTGATGTTGTCCCACTGGATCAATACCGGCTGACCTTGAAGCAGAGGTCTTGCTAAGCTTAGAGCATTGTAAATTGTCCTTAGCTCCAGTATATTTATGTGGAGAGAAGTCTCCAGACTTGATCACACTCCCTGGAAATTTTTTCCCTGTGTGACTGCTCCCCAGCCTCTCAGGCTGGCATCCGTGGTTACCAGGACCCAGTCCTGAATGCCGAATCTGCAGCCCTTTAGTAGATGAGCACTCTGCAGCCACCGCAGAAGAAACACCCTTGTCCTTGGAGACAGGGTTATCCGCTGATGCATCTGAAGATGCGATCCGGACCATTTTTCCAGCAGATCCCACTGAAAAGTTCTTGCGTGAAATCTGCCGAATGGAATCGCTTCGTAAGAAGCCACCATTTTTCCCAGGACCCTTGTTCAATGATGCACTGACACTTTTCCTGGTTTTAGGAGGTTCCTGACTAGCTCGGATAACTCCCTGGCTTTCTTCTCCGGGAGAAACACCCTTTTCTGGACTGTGTCCAGAATCATCCCTAGGAACAGCAGACGTGTCGTCGGAAACAGCTGCGATTTTGGAATATTTAGAATCCACCCGTGCTGTCGTAGAACTACTTGAGATAGTGCTACTCCGACCTCCAACTGTTCTCTGGACCTTGCCCTTATCAGGCGATCGTCCATTTTCTTTGAAGAAGAATCATCATTTCGGCCATTACCTTGGTAAAGACCCGGGGTGCCGTGGACAATCCAAACGGCAGCGTCTGAAACTGATAGTGACAGTTCTGTACCACGAACCTGAGGTACCCTTGGTGAGAAGGGCAAATTGGGACATGGAGGTAAGCATCCCTGATGTCCAGGGACACCATATAGTCCCCTTCTTCCTGGTTCGCTATCACTGCTCTGAGTGACTCCATCTTGATTTGAACCTTTGTATGTAAGTGTTCAAATATTTCAGATTTAGAATAGGTCTCACCGAGCCATCTGGCTTCAGTACCACAATATAGTGTGGAATAATACCCCTTTCCTTGTTGTAGGAGGGGTACTTTGATTATCACCTGCTGGGAATACAGCTTGTGAATTGTTTCCAATACTGTCTCCCTGTCGGAGGGAGACGTTGGTAAAGCAAACTTCAGGAACCTGCGAGGGAGAGACGTCTCGAATTTCCAATCTGTACCCCTGGGATACTACTTGTAGGATCCAGGGGTCCACTTGCGAGTGAGCCCACTGCGTGCTGAAACTCTTGAGACGACCCCCCACCGCACCTGTTTGTACGGCCCCAGCGTCATGCTGAGGACTTGGCAGAAGCGGTGGAGGGCTTCTGTTCCTGGGAATGGGCTGCCTGCTGCAGTCTTCTTCCCTTTCCTCTATCCCTGGGCAGATATGACTGGCCTTCAGATATGGACATCGCACTTACTCTTGATGCCAGAGTGCAAATATCCCTCTGTGCATCTCGCATATATAGAAATGCATCCTTTAAATGCTCTATAGTCAATAAAATACTGTCCCTGTCAAGGGTATCAATATTTTCAGTCAGGAAATCCGACCAAGCCACCCCAGCGCTGCCCATCCAGGCTGAGGTGATCGCTGGTCGCAGTATAACACCAGTATGTGTGTATATACTGTTTAGGATATTTTCCAGCCTCCTATCAGTTGGCTCTTTGAGGGCGGCCGTATCTGGAGACGGTAACGCCACTTGTTTTGATAAGCGTGTGAGCGCCTTATCCACCCTAAGGGATGTTTCCCAACGCGCCATAACTTCTGGCGGGAAAGGGTATACCGCCAATAATTTTCTATCGGGGGAAACCCACGCATCATCACACACTTCATTTAATTTATCTGATTCAGGAAAAACTACAGGTAGTTTTTTCACACCCCACATAATACCCTTTTTTGTGGTACTTGTAGTATCAGAAATATGTAACACCTCCTTCATTGCCCTTAACATGTAACGTGTGGCCCTAAAGGAAAATACGTTTGTTTCTTCACCGTCGACACTGGAGTCAGTGTCCCTGTCTGTGTCTGTGTCGACCGACTGAGGTAAATGGGCGTTTTAAAGCCCCTGACGGTGTTTGAGACGCCTGGACAGGTACTAATTTGTTTGCCGGCCGTCTCATGTCGTCAACCGACCTTGCAGCGTGTTGACATTATCACGTAATTCCCTAAATACGCCATCCATTCCGGTGTCGACTCCCTAGAGAGTGACATCACCATTACAGGCAATTGCTCCGCCTCCTCACCAACATCGTCCTCATACATGTCGACACACACGTACCGACACCCAGCACACACACAGGGAATGCTCTGATAGAGGACAGGACCCCACTAGCCCTTTGTGGAGACAGAGGGAGAGTTTGCCAGCACACACCAAAACGCTATAATTATACAGGGACAACCTTTATATAAGTGTTTTCCCCTTATAGCATCTTAATATATAATCATATCGCCAAATAAGTGCCCCCCCTCTCTGTTTTAACCCTGTTTCTGTAGTGCAGTGCAGGGGAGAGCCTGGGAGCCTTCCCACCAGCAGTTCTGTGAGGGAAAATGGCGCTGTGTGCTGAGGAGAATAGGCCCCGCCCCCATTTCGGCTGGCTTCTTCTCCCGTTTTTCTGACAACCTGGCAGGGGTTAAATACATCCATATAGCCCCAGAGGCTATATGTGATGTATTTTTAGCCAGTATAGGTATTTTCATTGCTGCCCAGGGCGCCCCCCCCAGCGCCCTGCACCCTCAGTGACCGTTGGTGTGAAGTGTGCTGAGAGCAATGGCGCACAGCTGCAGTGCTGTGCGCTACCTCATGAAGACTGAGAAGTCTTCAGCCGCCGATTTCTGGACCTCTTCTCTCTTCAGCATCTGCAAGGGGGTCGGCGGCGCGGCTCCGGTGACCCATCCAGGCTGTACCTGTGATCGTCCCTCTGGAGCTAGTGTCCAGTAGCCTAAGAAGCCAATCCATCCTGCACGCAGGTGAGTTCACTTCTTCTCCCCTAAGTCCCTCGTTGCAGTGAGCCTGTTGCCAGCAGGACTCACTGAAAATAAAAAACCTAATAAAACTTTTACTCTAAGCAGCTCTTTAGGAGAGCCACCTAGATTGCACCCTTCTCGGCCGGGCACAAAAACCTAACTGAGGCTTGGAGGAGGGTCATAGGGGGAGGAGCCAGTGCACACCACCTGATCCTAAAGCTTTTACTTTTGTGCCCTGTCTCCTGCGGAGCCGCTATTCCCCATGGTCCTGACGGAGTCCCCAGCATCCACTTAGGACGTCAGAGAAATATAGCATTACGGTACAGTAGGCCACTGCTGTACCTACCTCTGTGTCGTCAAGTATACTATCCATCCATACCTGTGGCGCATTTCAGTTGTGCGCAGTATATATAGTAGTAGGCCATTGCTATTGATACTGGCATATAATTCCACACAGTTAAAAATGGAGAACAAAAATGTGGAGGTTAAAATAGGGAAAGATCAAGATCCACTTCCACCTCGTGCTGAAGCTGCTGCCACTAGTCATGGCCGAGACGATGAAATTCCATCAACGTCGCCTGCTAAGGCCGATGCCCAATGTCAAAGTAGAGAGCATGTAAAATCCAAAAAACAAAAGTTCAGTAAAATGACCCAAAAATCTAAATTTAAAGCGTCTGATGAGAAGCGTAAACTTGCCAATATGCCATTTACGACACGGAGTGGCAAGGAACGGCTGAGGCCCTGGCCTATGTTCATGGCTAGTGGTTCAGATTCACATGAGGATGGAAGCACTCATCCTCTCGCTAGAAAAATGAAAAGACTTAATCTGGCAAAAGCACAGCAAAGAACTGTGCGTTCTTCTAAATCACAAATCCCCAAGGAGAGTCCAATTGTGTTGGTTGCGATGCCTGACCTTCCCAACACTGGACGGGAAGAGCTTGCGCCTTCCACCATTTGCACGCCCCCTGCAAGTGCTGGAAGGAGCACCCGCAGTCCAGTTCCTGATAGTCAAATTGAAGATGTCACTGTTGAAGTACACCAGGATGAGGATATGGGTGTTGCTGGTGCTGGGGAGGAAATTGTCAAGGAGGATTCTGATGGTGAGGTGGTTTGTTTAAGTCAGGCACCCGGGGAGACACCTGTTGTCCGTGGGACGAATATGGCCATTGACATGCCTGGTCAAAATACAAAAAAAATCAGCTCTTCGGTGTGGAATTATTTCAACACAAATGCGGACAACAGGTGTCAAGCCGTGTGTTGCCTTTGTCAAGCTGTAATAAGTAGGGGTAAGGACGTTAACCACCTAGGAACATCCTCCCTTATACGTCACCTGGACCGCATTCATCAGAAGTCAGTGACAAGTTCAAAAACTTTGGGTGACAGTGGAAGGAGTCCACTGACAACTAAATCCCTTCCTCTTGTAACCAAGCTCCTGCAAACCACACCACCAACTCCCTCAGTGTCAATTTCCTCCTTACACAGGAAAGCCAATAGTCCTGCAGGCCATGTCACTGGCAAGTCTGACGAGTCCTCTCCTGCCTGGGATTCCTCCAATGCAACCTTGAGTGTAATGCCTACTGCTGCTGGCGCTGCTGTTGTTGCTGCTGGGAGTCGATCGTCATCCCAGAGGGGAAGTCGGAAGACCACTTGTACTACTTCCAGTAAGCAATTGACTGTCCAACAGTCCTTTGCGAGGAAGATGAAATATCACAGCAGTCATCCTGCTGCAAAGCGGATAACTCAGGCCTTGGCAGCCTGGGCAGTGAGAAACGTGGTTCCGGTATCCACCGTTAATTCAGAGGCAACTAGAGACTTGATTGAGGTACTGTGTCCCCGGTACCAAATACCATCTAGGTTCCATTTCTCTAGGCAGGCGATACCGAAAATGTACACAAACCTCAGAAAAAGAGTCACCAGTGTCCTAAAAAATGCAGTTGTACCCAATGTCCACTTAACCACGGACATGTGGACAAGTGGAGCAGGGCAGACTCAGGACTATATGACTGTGACAGCCCACTGGGTAGATGTATTGCCTCCCGCAGCAAGAACAGCAGCGGCGGCACCAGTAGCAGCATCTCGCAAACGCCAACTCGTTCCTAGGCAGGCTACGCTTTGTATCACCGCTTTCCAGAAGAGGCACACAGCTGACAACCTCTTACGGAAACTGAGGAACATCATCGCAGAATGGCTTACCCTAATTGGACTCTCCTGGGGATTTGTGACATTGGACAACGCCACCAATATTGTGCGTGCATTACATCTGGGCAAATTCCAGGACGTCCCATGTTTTGCACATACATTGAATTTGGTGGTGCAGAATTATTTAAAAAACGCCAGGGGCGTGCAAGAGATGCTGTCGGTGGCCCGAAGAATTGCGGGCCACTTTCGGCATTCAGCCACCGCGTGCCGAAGACTGGAGCACCACCAAACATTCCTGAACCTGCCCTGCCATCATCTGAAGCAAGAGGTGGTAACGAGGTGGAATTCAACCCTCTATATACTTCAGAGGATGGAGGAGCAGCAAAAGGCCATTCAAGCCTATACATCTGCCCACGATATAGGCAAAGGAGGGGGAATGCACCTGAATCAAGCACAGTGGAGAATGATTTCAACGTTGTGCAAGGTTCTGCAACCCTTTGAACTTGCCACACGTGAAGTCAGTTCAGACACTGCCAGCCTGAGTCAGGTCATTCCCCTCATCAGGCTTTTGCAGAAGAAGCTGGAGACATTGAAGGAGGAGCTAAAACAGAGCGATTCCGCTAGGCATGTGGGACTTGTGGATGGAGCCCTTAATTCGCTTAATTAGGATTCACGGGTGGTCAATCTGTTGAAATCAGAGCACTACATTTTGGCCACCGTGCTCGATCCTAGATTTAAAACCTACGTTGTATCTCTCTTTCCGGCAGACACAAGTCTGCAGAGGTTCAAAGACCTGCTGGTGAGAAAATTGTCAAGTCAAGCGGAATGTGACCCGTCAACATCTCCCTCTTCACATTCTCCCGCAACTGGGGGTGCAAGGAAAAGGCTAAGAATTCCGAGCCCACCCGCTGGCGGTGATGCAGGGCAGTCTGGAGCGAGTGCTGACATCTGGTCCGGACTGAAGGACTTGCCAACGATTACTGACATGTTGTCTACTGTCACTGCATATGATTCTCTCACCATTGAAAGAATGGTGGAGGATTATATGAGTGACCGCATCCAAGTAGGCACGTCAGACAGTCCGTACGTATACTTGCAGGAAAAAGAGGCAATTTGGAGGCCCTTGCACAAACTGGCTTTCTTCTACCTAAATTGCCCTCCCTCCAGTGTGTACTCCGAAAGAGTGTTTAGTGCAGCCGCTCACCTTGTCAGCAATCGGCGTACGAGGTTACTTCTAGAAAATGTGGAGAAGATGATGTTCATCAAAATGAATTATAATCAATTCCTCCGTGGAGACATTCACCAGCAATTGCCTCCAGAAAGTACACAGGGACCTGAGATGGTGGATTCCAGTGGGGACGAATTAATAATCTGTGAGGAGGGGGATGTACACAGTGAAAGGGGTGAGGAATCGGAGGATGATGATGAGATGGACATCTTGCCTCTGTAGAGCCAGTTTGTGCAAGGAGAGATTGATTGCTTCTTTTTTTGGTGGGGGCCCAAACCAACCAGTCATTTCAGTCACAGTTGTGTGGCAGACCCTGTCGCTGAAATGATGGGTTCGTTAAAGTGTGCATGTCCTGTTTATACAACATAAGGGTGGGTGGGAGGGCCCAAGGACAATTCCATCTTGCACCTCTTTTTTCTTTCATTTTTCTTTGCATCATGTGCTGTTTGGGGACAATTTTTTTGAAGTGCCATCCTGCCTGACACTGCAGTGCCACTCCTAGATGGGCCAGGTGTTTGTGTCGGCCACTTGGGTCGCTTAGCTTAGTCACACAGCGACCTTGGTGCGCCTCTTTTTTTCTTTGCACCATGTGCTGTTTGGGGACTATTTTTTTGAAGTGCCATCCTGCCTGACACTGCAGTGCCACTCCTAGATGGGCCAGCTGTTTGTGTCGGCCACTTGTGTCGCTTAGCTTAGTCACACAGCGACCTTGGTGCGCCTCTTTTTTTCTTTGCATCATGTGCTGTTTGGGGACTATTTTTTTGAAGTGCCATCCTGCCTGACACTGCAGTGCCACTCCTAGATGGGCCACGTGTTTGTGTCGGCCACTTGTGTCGCTTAGCTTAGTCACACAGCGACCTTGGTGTGCCTCTTTTTTTCTTTGCTTCATGTGCTGTTTGGGGACTATTTTTTGAAGTGCCATCCTGCCTGACACTGTAGTACCACTCCTAGATGGGCCAGGTGTTTGTGTCGGCCACTTGGGTCGCTTAGCTTAGTCACACAGCGACCTTGGTGTGCCTCTTTTTTTCTTTGCATCATGTGCTGTTTGGGGACTATTTTTTTGAAGTGCCATCCTGCCTGACACTGCAGTGCCACTCCTAGATGGGCCAGGTGTTTGTGTCGGCCACTTGTGTCGCTTAGCTTAGCCATCCAGCGACCTCGGTGCAAATTTTAGGACTAAAAATAATATTGTGAGGTGTTCAGAATAGACTGAAAATGAGTGTAAATTATGGTTATTAAGGTTAATAATACTAAGGGATAAAAATGACCCCCAAATTCTATGATTTAAGCTGTTTTTGAGGTTTTTTTGTAAAAAAACACCCGAATCCAAAACACACCCGAATCCGACAAAAAATTTTCAGGGAGGTTTTGCCAAAACGCGTCCGAATCCAAAACACGGCCGCGGAACCGAATCCAAAACCAAAACACAAAACCCATAAAATGTCCGGTGCACATCACTAATTTTGGATATCGGATTTTTCCGTATTTTGGAATAATTAGATACCATAATGAGATCTTATGATGATGGGACCTAAATCTAAGCACAGAATGCATTTATGTTACATATACACCCTAAACACACAGCCTGAAGGTAATTTTAGCCAATATTTTTTATAACTTTGTGCATTAAACAAAGTGTGTGTACATTCACACATTTCATTTATGTTTCATATACACCTTATACACACAGCCTGAAGGTCATTTAATACAATATTATTAATAACTTTGTATATTAAACAAAGTTTGTGTACATTGAGCCATCAAAAAACAAAGGTTTCACTTTCTGACTCTCACTCAAAAAAGTCTGTATTTCGGAATATTCCGTATTTCGGAATATTTGGATATGGGATACTCAACCTATATATATATTACAACTAAATATCATATAAGACAGGGCTGGCCAAACCGGTCCTCGAGATCTACCAACAGTTCACATTTTCCAGACTACCTAGCTGGTGCGCAGGTGTAGTCATTACTAATTAAGATGTGCTGCATTCATTCCTAACTGACAATTCTACAGATCTCCAGGAGGCCTGGAAAACATGCACTGTTGGTAGATCTCGAGGACCGGTTTGGCCAGCCCTGATATAAGAGATTTGGTAGCATAAATTTGGCCAAAGTTATGGACCTGCTCGCCATCATCCAGTTCACCTCATCGGGCAAGTCCTTAACGTTCTATGGGTTCACGTCTGGAGTGCAGGGCACCCCAAACATACTGGGAACAGTGGCAAGCAAAGCAGAGCAGAGCTGACCACTGTGCCTGAAGCATGGCAAGCAGAGTGGGCCTGTGAGGGTACACTTTTAATGTTCGGAGCAAGTGTAATGCAGACCCTCCAACATGACCCGCCCCACTAGGTACAAAATGCTCTGCTTCTGGACTTCCCTCTTAACTTATGATTTCCATCACCTGTGTTGAACTAGTTAAATGATAAGAAAGCTGTTTCTTCACAGGTGATGGCAATAATAAATTAAGAGGGAAGTCCAGAAACAGAGCATTTTGTACCTAGTGGGGCGGGTCATGTTGGAGGGTATGGTAATGATGTTCTGCAGCAGCTTAGTCCTGCTAACCCATGGGGCCCCATGTTCTCAACTTGAACAAAAATCTAGCAAGAACAGATCTTTCAAGTAATTTTGTGTACAAGAAATAACTGTGAGCAGATTGTTCAAGGTCTATGTCAAACAGGACATACTGTAAATATGGGAGGTCTGTGCTAGGTGGCACCAGAGGGCCCGGGCTCAGGCTGTGACAGAGGAGCGGCTCTGGAGTGTAAACATTGTCGTTGGTTTGAATGATCGAGAAGAAAAGATATTACTGCTCCCTCTGCCTGTGCCGCCGGTGCCAGCTGCTGCGGCCCAGTGTTGAGCAGCGCAAGAGAGAGGCCTGTGATCCAGCCGCCCGCAGCAGCAGCTTCAGTCTCCGCAGTGCGCACGCAGAGTTCGGCCACAGACATGTTCCGGAGGATCCTGCAGCTGGTGAGAGGCCGGCAGCAGCAGCACACATGATGAATGACACTGCCTGGGTGTGTGTGTGCGGGCAGTGTGCCCGGTAGTATAGGGTGTGTACAGCCGCCCGCTCCGGGTGTGTGCAGGAGGGTGTGTTGGGGCTTCTCTTGCCTCTTTGTGTTGTGGTCACACGATGGGCTTGCAGGCTGCCCCGGCCTCAGTGAGAGCTACATGATGGGGCAGTGTAGGCCCAGCTGTCCCCCCTGAGTGATGTGTGTGGTGGATTGTGTCTGCTCTTCATGCATGCAGAGCACGCACTTATAGGTTGTGATACATATTGTGCAATACTAGATCCTATTTAATAGATATCTTTTTTGCCACTAACTGAGCCCTGGATTGTTACTACGGGGCAATGCACCACATTTACAGTACATTGGTAGGTGGTTGTAAGATCTGTGGCATTCATGACTGGTTTTATACTGGCCCTTCATCTCTGTGGTGACTTTTAATAGCCATAATAATTGAAAGAGGTGTGTTCATTATTCCTTATAGTACATGTTTCCCCTATAAACAGTGTGGCTATCAGAGCTCCCTTATTATTCACATATTATTAGCAGGAATTTGATTATGTGTGAAAATCACTTCTATCAGATGACAAAGCACATACTATCAATTAGCTATGAATAAGGAATGTTATTATACAGCCTGATATTCCAATACTGTATGTGATAATATTTGGATGCAGATCAAGATTGTTTTAGAGGCCGTACAGGAATGCCGTCACAGTGTCGCCATTCATAATGTTGACACTAGAAGGTAGACAGTCATGCTGCTGACATGATTACAGTGTCGACATCATAAATGTGTACACCTGGAAAATGTCAACATTGATTGTCTACATTAGCATTAGGGATAGATTCCCAGTAAAAACACACTGTCGACACTTCAGAAATGTTGTGGTAAATACAATTGCCTTGCTGTTCTACTGTATGAGGTCGTGACTGTTTATTGGACATAAACCATGGGTTCTATAATGTAAGTACACTTTGCAGGCATGCTCATGCCCCTGGGCATCGAAATGTATCACAAATGTATTTGCTTAGCTGGCATATCGGTACTAAACTCAGTCCTAATCATATTTACTAATTAAAATGTGCGTATAGCTTTATTTTACTTTCTCTCCTCAGCATATACAGTAGCAGCACCTGCTGGGAATAACACTACAGTAAGTAGTGTGGTACTGTGCGGTTGATCATTTATGAAATATAGACACAAGTACAAGGCACAGTGTGAGGGCAATACCATTCCTAAACAGCACATTACATCGTCTTCAAAAGTTTTGCCTCACACCCCATAGAGGTGCTTAGTCAATTTGCGATGCCGAGGGTGCCATAACATACCCTCCAACAATTTACACATAAAAATCGGTACAAGTTCGAAAAGGGGTCATGGCCACGGGTAATGTGGCGTGGCCATGCCCCTTTTCCTATACTTTCAATGGAAGTTTGGAGAGCCAAAAATCGGTACACACCATAAAAAAAGGTACTGTACCTGCCAACAAGGTACAGTTGGAGGGTATGCCATAACCAACATGTTCACAGCCAAGCGACACATTGCAAATAATTGAGTGTCGTTTTCCCCCCAACCCCCCATATTCTTTGAAAGACAAATGGTTTTTATCTGCCACAGCACACTTTTAAAAGCATTGCCTTTCATTGTTCGGTAGCCAGTTTTGAGATTGGCTTTATCCATGTGTGGTTACATTTATATCTGTGACAAGCAACCTAAAACATTTCAGTGATCCTTTAAAATTCAGAAGGGCACACATTAACCTTAAGGTCAGTAATAAGTTAAAATAGAAATGTTTAATAAAAGAATAACACTTCAGACATTTTTAAAAAGTATTACAAAAATGACATTAAAGGTGCATACACCCTAGGCGATAATACTAAACAACGTCACTCATTTTGTCCTTCCTGAGCTACATCCTTTACTATATTGGCCAGTGTGTATGCTGGCGAGCGATGCACGGCCCCGCGTGTCGTTAACGTCCAAAAGCTGCATGCACGGCCCAGCCACAGGATTACGTCACTGAGCGATATGGTTGTCATATCACTCAGTGTGTACACACTGCCGCCGACCGCCCTGGCAGGGAAGGGAACACACTAGGCGACGTCACTCAAAGAGCACATCTCACCACCTTAAGGCAGGAATGAGCTAGTGTCTGCAAGTGACGGCATGGTGTGCAGCTGATTTTACTGTATTTGATTGTAATTACAGCTAATCTTACACAATGGGTTATGGAATCTATTGCTTCACACTGTGTGAGGTCACACTGAACTCTGTAAAGCTGCATTGGAGTCAGTGTCAGCTCCACCATTAGGCAGCTTCGGGCAGCCGAGATCTGGTGGCGCCATTGAGTTTGCCTGTTACAAAATTAGCTTGGATTTAATGATGCAGGCAGCTGTGGAACTTATAAGATGTCACCTCTGTGCTTTGACCTGAGAGGCTGGGAAGTGGGTATCGTTGGTGGTTGGGGGCAGTAGGCTGAAGTTCTGCCTAGGGTGCTGAGAAACATTTGTCCCTTATGGTGTGGATACCTTTCAGTGATCTACCTCCAGTCACCACATTGCGGTTGCCTCTGCCAGTACAAATAGCAAAAAGAGGAGAGCGTTGTCAGCATTAACTGAGAACTGGTTGGCAGATTCAAGCTCTGTATAGTGAGCTCTGTGCTAAATGGACAGGAGACATTCTGATCTTTTTTAAGAGTTCACCTAACTGTGTGAATAGCATGGGGAGGATGGATTTCCCACAACTGTCAGCAGTCTCATGTTATGTCATACTGTCAACACTGCAGGCCCAGCTGTTGGCGTCTTGTATCAGTGAGGGGAGGGTCTGTGGGGGAACCCAACAGCTGGGTACAAGCAAGTGGGGGTAGTGAGGTGGGCTGTTGGGAGCATGCTTAGGAGGCCTTGTAACAAAAAAAATATAACATATAGACAACTGGTCTTTCATAAGAACTAAAAACAGTATTTATTATTTGTTCTTCCAAATCGGCAGAAGTGAATCTTTGTTTGATCTCCTGAATGATGCAGTGTATAGTTTCAAGCCTGGCCATCCTGACGTGCCTGCTAATGAGCTTGTCTGTTCCCAGCATGTTCCTTGTCCTGGTTGTTACATTACATTCTCCACAAGGAATATATTGGACATCTACACTATTTCCGTTCTCAGTACTGCTATCCTTGTTACTTTGTTTCCGATTTCTTCCAGGTTTTTGACACTCTTACTGTACATGCTTTGCATATCAAAAATGGTTGATTGTGAAAGACACTTTAACTGTACTGAATCAATAGTTAAATCCTTATGTGAAGTGTACAACACTAGATAATGATGATGATAATAATAATAATAATAATGCAGATATGCATATCTTACACTACATTATAGTGAATAAAAACCTGTCTTCTCTTTCATGTAAATATAGAAAATCATGGCTCTGCAGAGTAACCCATGGCAATATGCTTTGTCAGATGTGTATAGAAATGTAAAATAAAAGTAAATCCTGTCCCTGGGCAAATATCTAGACCAGTGGTTCCCAAACTGTGAGGCATATGTATTAAGCCTGGAGAAGTGTGATAGATAGGAGCTGATTGGTTGGTGCGTTATCACCTTCCACTTATTACTTCTTTATCACTTCTCCATGCTTAATACACCTGCCCCTGTGTGCCTAAGCACCCTGGGGTTCCACGAAGCTCTTGCAGGAGTACATTGGATTGATGGTCCAGGCCCATATGAAATTATGGTCAAAGTGATAGGGAAAACCAGTGCTAGTGGCTGCTAATCATAAAACGTGTACAATCAGAAGCACAACTGTAAACAACCACATACCTGAACCTAAAGCTGGGCATACACTATAAAATCATCTGCCTGGTCTGGCTGGTTGGAATAAAGATCTGGTAATGGATGAAAGCAAATGACAATCGACCATTTGCTCCCAAACACTGGGCGCTGTGTTTCAAGAAAGTTTGAACACAACTGATCTAGACTCGTGTAGAAATAGGAATTCTGCTTTGTGATATAGATTTAATTATGGACAAAGGGGGTTATACAGAGTAGTTGTCAAACCAAAAAAGTACACTGATGGGCAAAACCATGTTGCACTACACAACGTGTAGAGAAACTTAGATTTGGCTGGGGTGTGTTCTAACTGAAATCTAAATTGCAGTGTAAAAATAAAGCAGCCAGTATTTACCCTGCGCAGAAACAATATAACCCACCCAAATCTAACTCTCTCTGCAAATGTTATATCTGCCCCACCTGCAGTGCAACATGGTTTTGCCCATTCCTGTACTCTTTTGGTTTGCTAGCAACCCTGAATAAGGCCCAAGATTCTGTCCCCTGTTCCCAGGGTGCATTCTATCTGCAGTGATCAGTCACCACAGAAGAACCACACCTGTTGGCTGCCCTGTGTTGTATGACTAACATGTGGACTTTGGATAGTTCTGGATTCAGGTATATAGTATTCATGATTTCATGTGCTGACTGGCTGCTGAACTCTGACCAACCTTTAATTTAGCAAGACATTTCATCCTATTTCTATTGCAAAATCAAATTGCACTTCTTTGAGTTGGAATTAGATCATCAGTGTATGAGTCTATCGGTCTTGTATTATAGCACGAGTCAGGAATAATAAACAATGGGTTTAGAATACCTAAAGGGCCACTAAACCTAAAACTCAAATTATCTTTCATATAGAAGTAATTTATACCTGTTACAGCTAAATTTGAAAAAGTCCTATACTTTGGAAATAGTGTATGAGGACACAGCTGTATGCCAAACAGCTTTTCTCGGTGCGGCAGGCCCCGTGTGACTCTGCTTGCACTAAATGTCGTCTTTCATCTTTTTTGCATTTTTCTTGCTTGAATGTGCGTCTTGATTGCAATTATACCACTGAGAGACTCTCTTTCCATGCATATGTATGTGGGGAGTCTGAAGGGTATGCGGTTAGCATACTGCTCGCTGGGATCCTGACGGGGGCACCATACCGATTCTGGTATACCAGCGGGGTAGGAGATTACTCCTCTGTGGGTGTCCATGACACCTATAGAGGGAGAATAGAACCTGTGGCGAGTGTAGCACGCCACCGAGCCCGCAAGGGGCTTTGTTGCGCTCGCCCCCTGCCGTCATTCGGTAACACATACCGAACCCATCTGAAGAACACAGACACCAAGAATAAACTGAGGGAGGTTGAAGATTTGCCTATAATAGAGTCTAGTCTTCTTCTACACATGCCGTTCTGTCTACGTAAATTAGTAGACCAATATTTCTGGCACAATTTCTCCCAAAACCAAATTAATCTGGACCCATTTGCAGCTTTTTCTCGAACGTCCTAGAGGATACTGGGGACTCCATAAGGACCATGGGGAATAGACGGGCTCCGCAGGAGATAGGGCACTTTAAGAAAGCTTTGGATTCTGGGTGTGCACTGGCTCCTCCCTCTATGTCCCTCCTCCAGACCTCAGTTTTACACTGTGCCCAGAGGATGAAGGGAGCACTGCAGGGAGCTCTCTTGAGTTCTTTGCTACAGAAAGCATTTTTGTATGGATTTTTACTTTTTCACAGGGAGCACTGCTGGCAACAGGCTCCCTGCATCGAGAGACTGAGGAGAGAGGGACAGACCTACTTAACTGATGGGATCTGCTTCCTCGGCTACTGGACACCATTAGCTTCAGAGGGGGTGAACACAGGTTCGTCCTGGGCGTCCACCCACGGAGCCACGCCGCCGTTCTCAGAGAGCCAGAAGAACAGAAGCAAGAAGACGTCTCAGGCGGCAGAAGCCTTCAGCTTCACAGAGGTAACGCACAGCACTGCAGCTGTGCGTCATTGCTCCACATCACCTCACACACTCCGGTCACTGTATGGGTGCAGGGCGCAGGGGGGGGGCGCCCTGGGCAGCAATAATAACACCTCTTAGATGGCAAATAGGTATAAACATGTACAGCTGGGCACTGCACATGTATATAATTGAGCCCCCGCCATTTTACCAGATTTTGAGCGGGACAGAAGCCCGCCGCCGAGGGGGCGGGGCTTCTCCCTCAGCACTCACCACCACCGCCATTTCTCTCTCCACAGAACGCTGAGAGGAAGCTCCCCGGACTCTCCCATGCTTACACACGGTGAAGGGAGTTTAAAAAGAGAGAGAGGGGGGGGGGGGGCACATAATTGGCGGAATAAAGTATAATACAGCGCTGCTGGGGAAAAGCATTCTGTGTTGGTCTCCAGGTTGTTGCGCTGGGGTGTGTGCTGGCATACTCTCTCTCTGTCTCTCCAAAGGGCCTTTCAGGGGATACTGTCTTCAGAAAAAGTTTCCCTGGGTGTGTGCAGTGTGTCGGTACGTGTGTGTCGACATGTTTGACGAGGAAGGCTCGCTTAATGTGGAGGGGGAGTGCTTGAATGTCAGGTCGCCGTCGGCAACGCCGACACCGGACTGGGTGGATATGCTGAATGTCTTGAATGCAAATGTAAATCTCCTGCATAAAAGATTAGACAAGGCTGAAGCTAGGGATCAGTCAGGTAGCCAGTCTGTGCCTGTCCCTGTGGTGCCAGGACCTTCAGGGTCTCAAAAGCGCCCCATATCCCAGGTCGCTGACACAGATACGGACACAGATACTGACTCTAGTGTCGACTGAGGATGCAAAATTACAGCCGAAGGTGGCAAAAGGTATTCGGTACATGATTATTGCCATAAAAGAGGTTTTGCATATCACGGAGGAACCCCCTGTCCCTGACACGAGGGTTCACATGTATAAAAGGAAAAAGCCTGAGGTCACGTTTCAGTCCTCATTTGAGCTAAGCGAATTATGCGAAAAGGCTTGGGAATCTCCGGATAGGAGACTCCATGTTCCCAAAAGGATTCTCATGGCGTATCCTTTTCCACAGAAGGATCGGATACGATGGGAATCTGCGCCTAAAGTAGACAAGGCGCTAACACGCTTATCCAAGAAGGTGGCACTGCCTTCTCCGGATACTGCTTCCCTCAAGGATCCTGCTGATCGCAAGCAGGAAATTACCATGAAGCACATTTACACACATTCAGGAACTATAGTTAGGCCGGCCATGGCGTCGGCCTGGGTTTGTAGTGCTGTCGTGGCATGGGCAGACTCCTTATCTACGGAGATGGACACCTTAGATAGGGATACCATTCTAATGACCATGGAGCATATCAGAGATGCTGCCTTGTATATGAGGGATGCTCAGAGAGACATTTGTTTACTAAGCTCTAGAATAAACTCTATGTCTATTTCTGCTAGGCGGCTCTTGTGGACCCGACAGTGGACGGGAGACGCCGACTCAAAGCGGCATATGGAGTCATTGCCTTACAAGGGGGAGGAGTTGTTTGGAGAAGGCCTCTCGGACCTAGTCTCTACTGCTACAGCCGGTAAATCGAATTTTTTACCTTATGTTCCCCCGCAGCATTCTAAGAAGGTACCACATCAAATGCAGTCCTTTCGTTCCAATAAAAACAATAAGGTACGAGGATCGTCCTTCATTGCCAGAGGTAAAGGCAAGGGAAAAAAGCTGCACTCAGCTAGTTCCCAGGAGCAGAAGTCCACCCCTACTTCCGCATGACGCTGGGGCTTTCCAGGGGGGGGGGGGGGGGGGGGGGTCAGATCAAGTGGGGGCACGTCTTCGTCTTTTCAGCCACGTCTGGGTTCAATCACAGGTGGATCCCTGGGCAATAGAGATTGTTTCCCAGGGATACAGACTGGAATTCGAAGACATGCCCCCTCGGCGGTTTTTCAAATCGGCTCTGCCGGCTTCCCCGTCAGAGAGGGAGCTAGTGTTAGCGGCAATTCACAAATTGTACATTCAACAGGTGATAATCAAGGTTCCTCATCTCCAGCAAGGAGAGGGTTATTATTCATCCCTGTTTGTGGTACCGAAACCGGACGGTTCGGTCAGACCCATTCTAAATCTAAAATCCCTGAACCTGTACTTGAAGAGGTTCAAGTTCAAAATGGAATCGCTCAGAATGGTCATCGCCAGCCTGGAGGGAGGGGATTGGATGGTGTCCCTGGACATAAAGGATGCATACCTTCATGTTCCGATTTTCCCCCCTCACCAGGTGTTTCTGAGATTTGTAGTACAGGATTGTCACTACCAATTTCAGACGTTGCCGTTTGGGCTTTCCACGGCCCCGAGAATTTTCACCAAGGTAATGGCGGAAATGATGGTGCTCCTGCGCAAGCAGGGAGTCACAATTATCCCGTACTTGGACGATCTCCTTATAAAGGCGAGATCTCGGGAGAAGTTGCTGGACAGCGTGTCTCTGTCCGTGAAGACGTTGCAGATGCAAGGCTGGATTCTCAATTTACCGAAATCCCAGCTAGTACCTGCAACGCGTCTGACCTTTTTGGGCCTGATTCTAGACACAGACCAAAAAAGAGTTTTTCTTCCGGTGCAGAAGGCTCAGGAGCTCATAGCCCTGGTCAGGAACCTTTTAAAGCCAAAAAAGGTTTCGGTGCATCATTGCACAAAGGTTCTGGGGAAGATGGTGGCTTCATACGAGGCCATCCCCTTCGGCAGGTTCCATGCGAGGACTTTCCAATGGGACCTGTTGGACAAATGGTCCGGGTCCCATCTACATATGCAGAAACAGATCACCCTGTCTCCCAGGGCCAGGGTATCTCTTCTGTGGTGGATGCACAGCGCTCACCTCCTAGAGGGTCGCAGGTTCGGCATTCAGGACTGGATCCTGGTGACCACGGACGCGAGCCTCCGAGGTTGGGGGGCTGTCGCACTGGGAAGAAATTTCCAAGGTCTCTGGTCAAGCCTAGAGACTTGTCTCCACATCAATGTCCTGGAGTTAAGGGCCATTTACAACGCCCTACGCCAGGCGGAGGAGTGGCTTCAGAACAAACCGGTTCTGATTCAGTCGGCCAATATCACGGCAGTGGCTCATGTAAACCGCCAAGGCGGCACAAGGAGCAGAGTGGCCATGGCAGAGGCGACCAGGATTCTGCGCTGGGCGGAAGGCCATGTAAGCGCACTATCAGCAGTGGTCATCCCGGGGGTGGACAACGGGGAGGCGGACTTCCTCAGCAGGCACGACCTGCATCCGGGAGAGTGGGGACTTCATCAAGAAGTCTTCACACAGATGGTGGATCGGTGGGGATTGCCTCAAATAGACATGATGGCGTCCCGTCTCAACAAAAAGCTAAAGAGGTGTTGCGCCAGGTCAAGAGACCCTCAGGCGGTAGCGGTAGACGCTCTGGTGACACCATGGGTGTTCAGATCGGTCTATGTGTTTCCTCCTCTGCCTCTCAAACCCAAGGTGTTGAGATTAATAAGACTAAGAAGGGTCAGAACAATTCTCATTGTTCCAGATTGGTCAAGGAGGACTTGGTATCCGGATCTGCAAGAGTTGCTCACAGAAGATCCGTGGCCTCTTCCTCTAAGGCAGGACCTGCTGCAGCAGGGGCCCTGTCTGTTCCAAGACTTACAGCGGCTGCGTTTGACTGCATGGCGGTTGAACGCCGGATCCTAGCTGAAAAAGGGATTCCGGAGGAGGTCATTCTTACCCTGATCAAGGCTAGGAAGGATGTGACATCGAAACATTATCACCGTATATGGCGGAAATATGTTTCTTGGTGTGAGGCCAGAGCTGCTCCTATGGAGGAGTTCCATTTGGGCTGTCTCACATTCACTTCCTTCAAACGGGAGTGAATTTGGGCCTAAAATTAGGGTCCATAAAGGTCCAAATTTCGGCCTTATCCATTTTCTTTCAAAGAGAATTGGCTTCTCTTCCTGAAGTACAGACTTTTGTGAAGGGAGTGCTGCATATTCAGTCTCCCTTTGTACCTCCGGTGGCGCCGTGGGATATTAACGTGGTATTAAGTTTCCTCAAGTCACCTTGGTTTGAACCACTCAAAACAGTGGAGTTGAAATACCTCACTTGGAAAGTGGTCATGTTGTTGGCCTTAGCTTCTGCAAGGCGTGTTTCGGAATTAGCGGCTTTATCATATAAAAGCCCATACCTGATTTTTCACGTGGATAGGGCAGAGTTGAGGACTCGTCCTCAATTTCTGCCCAAGGTGGTCTCATCTTTTCATATGAACCAACCTATTGTCGTGCCTGGTTGGCGCTCCTGCTTCAAAGCAGACTATTGCTCGCTGGATCTGTAACACGATTCAGCAGGCGCATTCTACGGCAGGATTGCCATTGCCTAAATCGGTTAAGGCCCATTCCACTAGGAAGGTGGGCTCTTCTTGGGCGGCTGCCCGAGGTGTCTCGGCACTACAACTGTACCGAGCTGCTACTTGGTCGGGGTCAAACACCTTTGCAAAGTTCTATAAGTTTGGTACCCTGGCTGAGGAGGACCTCCTGTTTACTCAATCGGTGCTGCAGAGTCATCCCCACTCTCCCACCCGTTTGGGAGCTTTGGTATAATCCCCATGGTCCTTACGGAGTCCCCAGCATCCTCTAGGACGTTAGAGAAAATAGGATTTTACTTACCGGTAAATCTATTTCTCGTAGTCCGTAGTGGATGCTGGGCGCCCGTCCCAAGTGCGGACTTCTTCTGCAAGACTTGTATATAGTTATTGCTTACATAAGGGTTATGTTATAGTTGGTCGGTCTTGAACCGAGGCTGTTACTTGTTCATACTGTTAACTGGGTAGTTTATCACAGGTTATACGGTGTGGCTGGTATGAATCTCGCCCTTAGGTTACATAAATCCTTTCCTCGTACTGTTCATATCCTCTGGGCACAGTTTCTCTAACTGAGGTCTGGAGGAGGGACATAGAGGGAGGAGCCAGTGCACACCCAGAATCCAAAGCTTTCTTAAAGTGCCCTATCTCCTGCGGAGCCCGTCTATTCCCCATGGTCCTTACGGAGTCCCCAGCATCCTCTACGGACTACGAGAAATAGATTTACCGGTAAGTAAAATCCTATTTTTTCCCGCCAAGTTCCTCTGTGCTTTGTACACAGATTCATACTCTGTCGCACACAGATATACAAGTGTTGCATATCAATGTAATCAGTGTTGTCTCATGAAGCAGTTTTGTTACATTGCAATTAAGACACACATTCGGGCAAAAAAGTTAATACGGCACTTGGCACCGCTCGCGCCAGGCATCTCATATTGAGGGCGGACACGTGTAGCTTGGAGTATTTCACACTGTATTATATTTGTTATGCAAGTTCAAGCTATTGTTCTATGTTATCGTACATTCCAGACTTAAGGGTGATTTCATAGAGACCACTGAACGAGAAGTAAAAAATTTGGTGTGACCTGAGTTATGTGGCAGTATAGGCCGATTCGCAGAGATGTAAAGTTCTGGTATAGTCTACAAATATATTTGGGACCAGAACTTTTTAATTTCACTGTGCTGTGTGGTGTATGTTAGGGTTGGCTTGGGAACACAGATTTACAGCCAAATGTGAAGGCAGGCAAAAAATCCTGCAGAACCGTGAAAATGTAGGTCTTCTAGAACACGGGTTCTCAAACTCGGTCCTCAGGACCCCACACAGTGCATGGTTTGCAGGTAACCCAGCAGGTACACAGGTGTATTAATTACTCACTGACACATTATAAAAGGTACACAGGTGGAGCTAATTATTTCACTTGTGATTCTGTGAGGAGACCTGCAAAACATGCACTGTGTGGGGTCCTGAGGACCGAGTTTGAGAACCTATGTTCTAGAATGACCTCGTTGATCACAATTATACTCTGTTCTGATAAGCTCCTCAGGCTTTTACATATATATTTGTGAATCTTGGTAGTAGGGCTTTTAAATATTCCAGTTTGTACTAAGAACAATGGAATAGAGAAACCTTACGCCATATATGAAAGGGTTACAGTCTACACTGCCATATACTTCTTCCAGTTAGGTGCTTTTACTGCATTTGTGGTATATAAAATTATAAGGAGTTACATGTTTACAAACTAGTACATTGTATTATAACTCTAAAAGGTCCTACACACCTGGCGATTGGCCGCCGAGGTGCCTGACGGCCGATGCGGGCGACCCGGCGGCGGGGGGTGGGGGGGGGGTGAAGTTTCTTCACTCCCCCAGTCACCCGGCCCCATAGCCCTGCATGCTAATATGGATGAGATTGTCCATATTGGTCTGCATGTTTAAGCGACCCGGCACCAACGATGAATGAGCGCAGGGCCACGCATCGTTCATCATTGGTGCATAGAATGTTCTTGGATTTGCTGTGGTGCGCTCCCTGGGTCAGCTAACGACAGTTTATGGTAAGATCCAATGGCAGGGTACTATGTTCATCCACACTTGCTCAGCGGGAGAAAGACGGACATGGGGGAATTCAGATATCTTCTCTCTGAACACTTCACCAATTCACCATCATAGGTATCCCAAAAAATAAAGAGGTTCGCATATAGTGAAGTACAATTTTATTCTAATTGGTGTGCAAATTAGCATAAAGTATTCAGTGCAAATAAAAATTCATGTGGTATAACTTCACATAAAATACATAACATCACCACAGAGATGAAGAGAGAAGATATCTGAATTCCCCCATGTCCGTCTTTCTCCCGCTGAGCAAGTGTGGATGAACATAGTACCCTGCCATTGGATCTTACCATAAACTGTCGTTAGCTGACCCAGGGAGCGCACCACAGCAAATCCAAGAACATTCTAGAAACTTTAAGGGACTGAGGTGACTGTCCTGTCTGTTTGGTTGCTGCACCTTTGAAGTGAAGCGCCATTTTTGCATTTTTTCTTTTCCATCATTGGTGCATACACACTGAAAGATATGAATGATATCTTGTTCATATCTTTCAGTGTTATCGCTAAGTGTGTAGGGCCTATTACAATGATTTGTTTGGTAAAAAATTACAAGCCAAAAAATGGCATAACTGACACTGGGCTGGATGTAATGAAGTCCAAGGTGCCCGGAGGTGCGGGTTCCCCTCTGAACTCGGGTGTTTTTTAAAAACAGATTTAGAAGGCTAGGATTTACCTTGTACGTGATTGTCGCTTTAAAAAAACGCCAGAGTTTGGCTGAGAAGCCGCATCTCAGGCCAACTCGAACTTCATTACATCCAGCACAGTATTTATTGTAACAAGATTGAGCACATGTATGTATGATGAGTCATCACACATGTGCACAGTCTTTTTACAATAAATACCACAGTGTCGATCACTGATGACACACAAGGTGCAACATATTTATGTTTGAAAGTGTTATATATATATATATATATATATATATGTGTATCTATCTATCTATCTATCTATCTATGTCGCTCAAAAAAATAAAGGGAACGCTAAAATAACACATCCTAGATCTGAATGAATTAAATATTCTTATTAAATACTTTGTTCTTTACATAGTTGAACGTGCTGACAACAAAATCACACAAAAATTATCAATGGAAATCAAATTTATTAACCCATGGAGGTCTGGATTTGGAGTCACACTCAAAATTAAGGTGGAAATACACACTACAGGCTTATCCAACTTTGATGTAATGTCCTTAAAACAAGTCAAAAGGAGGCTCAGTAGTGTGTGTGGCCTCCACGTGCCTGTATGACCTCCCTACAACGCCTGGGCATGCTCCTGATGAGGTGGCGGATGGTCTCTTGAGGGATCTCCTTCCAGACCTGGACTAAAGCATCCGCCAACTCCTGGACAGTCTGTGGTGCAACGTGGCGTTTGTGGATGGAGCGAGACATGATGTCCCAGATGTGCTCAATTGGATTCAGGTCTGGGGAATGGGCGGGCCAGTCCATAACATCAATGCCTTCGTCTTGCAGGAACTGCTGACACACTCTAGCCACATGAGGTCTTGCATTGTCTTGCATTAGGAGGAACCCAGGGCCAACCGCACCAGCATATGGTCTCACAAGGGGTCTGAGGATCTCATCTCAGTACTTAATGGCAGTCAGGCTACCTCTGGCGAGCACATGGAGGGCTGTACGGCCCCCCAAAGAAATGCCACCCTACACTATTACTGACCCACTGCCAAACCGGTCATGCTGAAGGATGTTGCAGGCAGCAGAACGTGCTCCTTGGCGTCTCCAGACTCTGTCATGTCTGTCACATGTGCTCAGTGAGAACCTGCTTTCATCTGTGAAGAGCACAGGGCGCCAGTGGCGAATTTGCCAATCTTGGTGTTCTCTGGCAAATGCCAAACATCCTGCACGGTGTTGGGCTGTAAGCACAACCCCCACCTGTAGACGTCGGGCCCTCATACCACCCTCATGGAGTCTGTTTCTGATCGTTTGAGTAGACACATGCACATTTGTGGCTTGCTGGAGGTCATTTTGCAGGGCTCTGGCAGTGCTCCTCCTGTTCCTCCTTGCACAAAGGCGGAGGTATCGGTCTTGCTGCTGGGTTGTTGGCCTCCTCCACGTCTCCTGATGTACTGGCCTGTCTCCTGGTAGCGCCTCCATGCTCTGGACACTACACTGACAGACACCGCAAACCTTCTTGCCACAGCTCGCATTGATGTGCCATCCTGGATGAGCTGCACTACCTGAGCCACTTGTGTGGGTTGTAGACTCCGTCTCATGCTACCACTAGAGTGAAAGCACCGCCAGCTTTCAAAAGTGACCAAAACATCAGCCAGAAAGCATAGGAGCTGAGAAGTGGCCTGTGGTCAGCACCTGCAGAATAACTCCTTTATTGGGGGTGTCTTGCTAATTGCCTATAATTCCCATCTGTTGTCTATTACATTTGCACAACAGCATGTGAAATTGATTGTTAATCAGTGTTGCTTCCTAAGTGGACAGTTGATTTCACAGAAGTATGATTGACTTGGAGTCACACTGTGTTGTTTAAGTGTTCCCTTTATTTTTTTGAGCAGTCTCTCTCTCTCTCTCTCTCTCTCTCTCTCTCTCTCTCTCTCTCTCTCTCTCTCTCTCTCTCTCTCTCTCTCTCTATATATATATATATATATATATATATATATATATATATATATATTCTCTATATTACACACACCAAATGCATTTCATCACTTTGTCAGATTTTCTTGCACCACTGGTAACCAACCGCCTGTTACTAACCCCTCCCATTGCATTGTGGGTAGGTAACTTGCTGCTACCACCAGGCTCCTACACCAGCACCTGGAACCGCTTGCTCCACCCAGGCTCCTAATTAATAAATACATAAATAAATAAATACACATGTATTTAGATATTTTTTTCTGGGGGCTGATGGGAAAAATTGGTATTATACGTCCTGGGATATTGTATTCACAGGGGACAAGAAAAATGGGGTTGCACTTATCGGAAACACCATGAAAAATTACACAGATTAAACAATTTTTTTCCACAGTTTTTATTTTTTTAAGAACCCTCTTTTCAAGCAGCTTTAGCAATAGCATCAACATTACACTAACACAATTTGAATTCCCTGTCAGAATTATACTAATTGTATTTACAAGTTCATATTTCTTAGGTCCCATGTGTATAACGTTTTTAAGGAGCAACATAGACACAGTAATAATTACATTTGGGGGCTGGGGATTTCTAGATACAGATGTGTCAAGTGTATTGAAACAATATTTATTTTTGGGGGGGGGGGTGATATACCTGTCCTGGTACGTTTACATACTAGCACTATCCATCTGAATAATCTCTAGCATTCATAGCGCTCAATTTGCTGCTCACAAAGGCACTGAAGGGAATAGGTTTCTCTGGCTGTTTTGCTTGGAAACGATTACGTTTTGGAAGCACTGTATGCAATATTTTATGCGCATAATCATTCCTATGATGGGGAATGAGCATTCTCTATGCACTTCCATGTGTCAGCTGGGAGTGGATTGCGTAGTACTAATGCTAGCGATTTTTCACCAGTGTATTCCAGCTCTCTGCAGCACAGCACTTAAACCATGTACTAATGGTTTTTGCTGGCACACAGTTGGCAGTGTAGACTGAGTGCTGATGTGCTTGATGACCTCTGCACATCGCGTTATAGGGTGTATTAGCACCCAGTGTTTACATTGCCTTTTATGTGCGTGCAAATGTAGACTCTAGGGGTCAATACAACTAGTAGCATGCATGTAACTGCAAAGAAATGGCATCAATAGCACTTCAGTTCACCTTAATAGAAAAGATTTTAGTACATAGGGGGTCATTCCGAGTTGATCGTAGCTGTGCTAAATTTGGCACAGCTACGATCGTAAACTCAGACATGCGGGGGGACGCCAAGCACAGGGCTAGTCCGCCCCGCATGTCAGTGCCGCCCCCCCGCACAAAAACAAATGCATCGCACAGAGGTGATGCTTTTGTATCTGTGGAGTAACTCCCGGCCAGCGCAGCTCCTGCGGCTGGCCGGAAGTTGTGTGCCACTGGCCGCAGCGGCTGCATGAGACGTCACAGCCGCCACGCCCCCCCAGCAGTCCGGCCACGCCTGCGTTGGCCGGACCACGCCTACTAAACAGCGGCTTAACGCCGCCGTTCAGCCCCCTCCCGCCCAGCGACGCCTCTGTCTCAGAGGCGATCGCTGGGCACCGACGACTGCCATGCGCCGGCGCACTGCGGCGCCGGCGAATGCGCAGTTCTGAACCGATCACTGCGCTGCGATAAACTGCAGCGAGCGGGTCGGAATGACCCCCATAGTTATATGGGACTGTAACCAAAAATCCTTGTGTTTGTAGCTACCATAAGTGCAACATTTGGCCACACTTACCCACCCTGTGAGACTGCTTGCGGCTAATTGAATAGATCACTTTAGTGCTGGGTTTATAACTAAAACGTGGCCCTCAGACTGTCCATCTATATATTTTACTAACCTAAAACAGCTTTTATACATGGCACTTAGTTTTACTTGCATGTCTGACTAATCTTTTGATAGAGGAGGTATTCAGCGATCATATTTGATAATATTTTCTTAAAGGGTAGTGTTAAATAGAAGGCGAGTACAGTATATTAGTTGAAATGAAGTAAGACGTTTGACCAGACTCTCTGAAGTTAAAGGAAATTTTCACCTGAAAGCTATATATCCCATACCCCTTCTTTCCCTAGAAAAGTAACCACAGGAGTCCTGGGGGTATATTTTCTACATTTTGGGCTTCTAGGAGTACAGTTGTTGCCCATAGCAACCAATCAGATTCAAGCTTGTCTCTTCTAGAAGGTGATAGATAAATGATAAGTAGAATCTGATTGCTATGGACAACATTTCCACTTCTAAAATCTCACACGTAAGTAAATATTCCCGTTCTCAGAACAGAGGCAATGATACAGTAGGTCACGTCTCCCAGGCTTACTGTACATCCAAGAGGCAACCTTTGAGTAGTCTGTTCATGCAACCAGCTGACGGAAAGAAGGGTTATTCTGAATATATTATTTATAGGTTATCCTTTTAATAAAAGCAAACATAATCAGTTGTGTTGGCTGTAATCGTTAAATAAACCAACTTCAAAGCATCTTAAAGCTCTGGGTTAATCCTATAGATAAAAATATCTTATTTACATACTATAACTTACATAAGATATATAGGAGGCTATTCAGTTACTGGCAATGTATGTTTTGTGCTGTTCCTGAATGGCAAATCCTGGCCATGCACATCACAAGTTTTTCCTCTGAATCCATAGAGGTGTGCAGGAAACCCTGCGATGTTAGAGGTACTGTAACTGGCTCATGTGTGTGCATATCATCAAACCCCTTTTACACTCGCAGGAAAATCCCGGGATATTGCACGTGAACGCGCATCATCCCGGGATTCTTCTCAGTGTAAATGGGTACATGGACAATTTCCCGGGACGAGCATCCCGGGATTTCATCCCAGGTCAAAAGCAGGGTTGAACCCGGGACCGTCCCGGGAAGCTGTGTAGTGTAAAAGGGTCCGTCCCGGGATTCACTATCCCGGGACTGTTAAAAGGACTTGGATTGGAGCTTTCTTGGGCTCAGAAAAGCTGATGTCATCTTTTCTGAGCCCAAGGCCATTTCTAATGACATACTAATGCATTTGCAGGGATATCCCGGGATCAGTGTAAATGGGGCTGTCCCGGGTCGATCCCAGGTCTTAATGCAGTGTGAAAGGGGTCAGTCCCGGGAATGCATCCCGGGAGTGACCCGGGAGTGCGAGTGTAAAAGTGGTATCATTGAATCGCTCCTTTGCAATAATGAGAGATGTGATTATTTTACAGATGTGTCCTTATACTTCTAGCCTCAATACGCTACACAGCTGAAGATGCCTAGCGCAAGTGAGGTGCTGGTCTTGAGCAACTCTGCTAGTTTCGGGCATCCTTTTTGGCAAGAATGCGCCTTAGTCGCAACGCGATGCAGCTAGGAGGCACCAGGAGACTGTGCAGAGTAATTTGATTTGACACTTGTATATTGTGTGTGACTGAGTCTGCATACGGAGCAGGAAAGAACTTGTATTGGAAAAAGGGAAAAAGCTGCGGCTGCCACATTTTTAGCACTTTGTGTAGAGTCAGAGACTCAGTCGCACACAGATATACAAGTGTCCTATATCAAATTAATCAGTACAGTCTCATGGTGTGTCCTAGACATTGTAAACAAGATGCATTTTTGGTATAAAAGTCACCAGACCAGGGGCGTTTCAACAGAGGAGGGGGGCCCCCTCCTCTGTACAGCGCTGTAGACTCTGGCATTGTGCCGGAGTCTACTGCGCATGTGCAGGTCTCCGGAAGCATGGTGCCCGCCATGATCTGGAGACCATTTTGGCTACCGCACATGCGCAGGCTGTTTGCGCCATGATCGCAGCGCCCGACGCTGGACTCTGGAAAGGTAAGTAATAAAATGGGCGCAATGTGTGCGATGTGGGCCCCCCCTGGATCCAGGGGCCCATGTGCCCAATTGTTGCACCAATTATAGAAACGCCAGTGCGCCAGACGCTAGCAGAGTCTGCAGGACCTGGTCGCTGAGAGTGTCTGTTTGGCATGACTGCAGCAATGATCTATGAGGACACCTCTGTTCATCATGCTGGATGCTTATATATAGCAGTCAGGTTTTCACTTGCAACACATTGTGGCATATGGAATTGGGTCCAAGTTTGCCGGAGGTTTTTTTTTTAAAACTGCAATAATTTACAAGGCATCCCGCACCTTTGTGAAACTCGGACTCTATTACATATGCCCCATTTGTATTATATGCATTAGGAGTCATGATATAATGACATCGACATCTGAAATGTTTCCTCATTGATGGGTGCTGCACATTGACTATATGGAGAGACACAAGTAATTTGCAATTACAAGGAATAATTAACATATTGAAGAGATCCTGACATACTGTACAGTAGGTTGGTGTCACACCTGTGTTTTGATCACTTGCTCTTATTTATAGCGCAGCATATTCTGTTGCGCTTTACAATTAGAACAACAGTAATAGAACAAAACTGGGTAAAAACAGACAGACATAGAGGTAGGAAGGCCCTGCTCACAAGCTTACAATCTATATTGAAATAGGCATTGATACACAAGGATAGATGCTACCTATTGCATAATGTTCCACCAGATTGCTAGGTTCTTAATGGGTTGTATGACATGATCACCCAGCAATGTTGGCCAAGTGTCAGGAGGGTGTGAGAGTAAAGAAAGATAAGATGTGTGATGTTATGTGTACTGTACAGAGAGGATGTAATTAGATAGAGAAGCACTGAAGGTTATGTGGGTGGGTCTGGATTGATAGGCAAGTCTGAAGAGGTGAGTTTTTTGGGGAACGTTTAAAGGTTTGGAGACGAGAGGAGAGTCTTATTGTGCGTGGGAGCGCATTCCACAGAGTGGGTGAAGCCCGGATAAAGTCCTGTAATTTTGAGTGTGAACAAGTAATGCGTGTGGATGAGAGACACAGATCTTGTGCAGAGTGGAGAGGTCAGTTAGGTAGATATTTTGAGATGAGTGAAAAGATGTATGTTGGTGCAGTTTGGTTAATAGCCTTGTATGTAAGTAAAAGTATTTTATATTTAATATGGTAGAATACCGGTAACCAATGGAGGGACTGACAGAGTGGATCTGCAGACGATGAACGTCTAGCGAGGAATATTAGCCTCGCAGCTGCATTCAAAATGGATTGTAGTGATGAGAGCATATGTTTGCGAAGACCAGTCAGGAGACTATTACAATAATCAATTCGGGAGATAATGAGATCATGGATTAGAGTTTTTGCTGTATCTTGTGTAAGATATGGTCGTATTTTGGATATGTTTCTTAGATGTATGTAACATGATCTTGAGACAGATTGAATGTGGGGAACAAAGGACAGTTCAGAGTCTAGAATGACACCTAAGCAGCGAGCTTGTGGGGTAGGTATGATTGCTGAGTTATCAACAGTGATAGAGATATCAGGTTGGTAACTACTATTGGCCGGTGGAAATATAATTAATTCTGTTTTGGAAAAATGAAGTTTGAGGTGGCGAGATGTCATCCAAGATGAAATGACAGAAAGGCATTCAGTGACACGGCCCAATACAGATGGTGACAAATCTGTCTGGGGAGGATATGTAGATTTGAGTATCATCCACATACAGATGGTACTGAAATCCGAAAGAGTTGATTAGTTTGCCAAGACATGAGGTATAGATAGAGAAAAGCAGGGGACCTAAGACTGAGCCTTGCGGTACTCCAACTGAGAGAGGTAGCGAAGGAGAGGTGGAATCAGAGAAACGAACACTGAAGGAGCGATTAGATAGGTAGGATGAGAACCAAGAAAGGGCTGTGTCCTGAATACCTAGGGCAGGCATTCCCAACCGCGGTCCTCAAGGCACACCAACAGTGCAGGTTTTAGTGATATCCAGGCTTCAGCACAGATGGTTAAAACAAAATAACTGAGGTTCTAATTACATCACCTGTGTTCAAGCCTGGATATCACTAAAACCAGGACTGTTGGTGTGCCTTGAGGACCGAGGTTGGAAAACACTGACCTAGGGGTTGTAGTGTTTGCATGAGAAGAGAGTGGTCAACCGTGTCAAAAGCAGCAGAGAGATTGAGGAGAATAAGTCGTGAGTAATGGCCTTTAGATTTAGCAGTGACCAAATCATTCACTACCTTAGTCAGTGCTGTCTCTGTGGAGTGTTGGGCACGAAATCCTGACTGAAGTGGGTCCAGTAGGCTGTGTAAGTTAAGAAAGTGTGTGAGGCGCGTGTAGGCAAGTCTCTTGAGTAGCTTGGAGGGGCATGGGAGCTGAGAGATGGGCAGCAATTGAAGTACCTTTTTGGCATAACATACATATATACAGTCAGGCACTGTATATATGTAAAAACCCCTGCCATTTTTTTCACACAGAAGCGGGACAGAAGCCCGCCGCTGAGGGGGCGGGGCCTTCTTCCTCAGCACACCAGCGCCATTTTCTCTTCACAGCTCCGCTGGAAGGACGCTCCCCAGGCTCTCCCCTGCAGTATCCAGGTACAAGAAGGGTAAAAAAGAGAGGGGGGGGCACATAAATTTAGGCGCAAAAGACATAAAATCGGCAGCTATTGGGTAATCACTTATTATAGTGAATATCCCTGGGTTATATAGCGCTGTGGTGTGTGCTGGCATACTCTCTCTCTGTCTCCCCAAAGGCCTTTGTGGGGTCCTGTCCTCAGTCAGAGCATTCCCTGTGTGTCTGCTGTGTGTCGGTACGGCTGTGTCGACATGTTTGATGAGGAGGGTTACGTGGAGGCGGAGCAAGTGCGGATAAATGTGGTGTCGCCGCCGTCGGGGCCGACACCTGATTGGATGGATATGTGGAAGGTCTTAAATGATAATGTAAGCTCCTTGCATAAAAGGTTTGATGACGCTGCAGCCTTGGGACAGCCGGGGTCTCAACCCGGGCCTGCCCAGGCGACTCAGAGGTCGTCAGGGTCTCATAAACGCCCACTATCTCAGATGGTTGACACAGATGCCGACACGGAGTCCGACTCCAGTGTCGACGATGATGAGGCACAATTACAGCCTAAGATGACCAAGGCCATCCGCTACATGATTATTGCAATGAAAGATGTATTGCACATTTCAGAGGTTAACCCTGTCCCTGACAAGAGGGTGTATATGTTTGGGGAGAAAAAGCAGGCAGTGACTTTTCCCCCGTCACATGAATTAAATGAGTCATGTGAAGAAGCGTGGAGTTCCCCTGATAAGAAAGTGGTGATTTCCAAAAAATTACTGCTGGCGTACCCTTTCCCGCCAAGGACAGGTTACGTTGGGAATCCTCCCCTAGGGTAGACAAGGCGCTGACACGCTTATCTAAGAAGGTGGCCCTGCCGTCTCAGGATACGGCCGCCCTAAAGGATCCTGCGGATAGGAAGCAGGAAGCTATCTTGAAGTCAGTGTATACACACTCTGGTACTCTACTGAGACCAGCTATTGCTTTAGCCTGGATGTGTAGCGCTGTAGCAGCATGGACAGATACTCTGTCAGAGGACATAGATGCCCTGGACAGGGATACTGTCTTGCTAACCCTGGGCCATATATAAGACGCCGTCTTATATATGCGGGATGCCCAGAGGGACATTTGCCTGCTGGGCTCTAGAATTAATGCAATGTCCATTTCTGCCAGGAGGGTCTTATGGACTCTGCAATGGACAGGGGATGCCGATTCTAAAAAACACATAAAGGTTTTGCCTTATAAGGGTGAGGAATTGTTTGGGGACGGCCTCTCGGACCTTGTGTCCACAGCGACAGCTGGAAAGTCGACTTTCTTGCCTCAGGTTTCCTCACAGCCTAAGAAAGCACCGTATTATCAAATGCAGTCCTTTCGTTCTCAGAGAAGCAAGAAGGTCAGAGGTGCATCCTTTCTTGCCAGAGGCAGGGGTAGAGGAAAGAAGCTGCACCATGCAGCTAGTTCCCAGGAACAAAAGTCCTCCCCGGCTTCCACTAAGTCCACCGCATGACGCTGGGGCTCCACAGGCGGAGCCAGGAGCGGTGGGGGCGCATCTCCGAAAATTCAGCAACCAGTGGGTTCGCTCACAGGTGGATCCTTGGGCTATACAAATTGTATCTCAGGGATACAAGCTGGAGTTCGAAGTGACTCCCCCTCACCGTTACCTAAAATCAGCCTTGCCAGCTTCCCCCACGGAAAGGGAGGTAGTCCTGGCGGCAATTCACAAGCTGTACCTCCAGCAAGTGATAATAATGGTCCCCCTCCTTCAACAGGGAAGGGGTTACTATTCCACACTGTTTGTGGTACCGAAACCGGACGGTTCGGTAAGACCCATCCTGAATTTAAAATCCTTGAACATTTATTTGAAAAAATTCAAGTTCAAAATGGAATCGCTCAGAGCGGTCATTGCAAGCCTGGAAGAGGGGGATTTTATGGTATCTCTGGACATCAAGGATGCTTACTTGCATGTCCCCATTTATCCACCTCACCAGGAGTACCTCAGGTTTGTGGTACAGGACTGTCATTACAAATTCCAGACGTTGCCGTTTGGTCTGTCCACGGCACCGAGAGTATTTACCAAGGTAATGGCCGAAATGATGGTACTCCTTCGGAAGCAAGGAGTTACGGTTATCCCGTACTTGGACGATCTCCTCATAAGGGCGAGGTCCAGGGAGCAGTTGTTGATCAGCGTAGCACACTCTCAGGAAGTGTTGCAACAGCACGGCTGGATTCTGACTATTCCAAAGTTGCAGCTGATTCCTACGACGCGTCTGCCCTTCCTGGGTATGATTCTGGACACAGAATAGAAGAAGGTGTTTCTCCCGGAGGAGAAGGCCCAGGAGTTAGTGACTCTGGTCAGGGACCTCCTAAAACCAAAACAGGTGTCGGTGCATCGCTGCACACGAGTCCTGGGAAAGATGGTGGCCTCATACGAAGCCATTCCCTTCGGCAGGTTCCATGTGAGGTACTTTCAGTGGGATCTGTTGGACAAGTGGTCCGGATCGCATCTTCAGATGCATCGGCTGATCACCCTGTCCCCGAGGGCCAAGGTGTCTCTTCTGTGGTGGCTGCTGAGTGCTCATCTTCTCGAGGGCCGCAGGTTCGGCATACAGGACTGGGTTCTGGTGACCACGGATGCAAGCCTCCGCGGATGGGGGGCAGTCACTCAGGGAAGAAACTTCCAAGGGCTGTGGTCAAGTCAGGAGACTTGTCTGCACATAAATATACTGGAACTAAGGGCCATATACAACGCCCTGAGTCAAGCGGAGCCCCTGCATCGAGACCAACCAGTGCTGATTCAGTCAGACAACATCATGGCGGTCGCCCATGTAAACCGCCAGGGCGGCACAAGAAGCAGGGTGGCGATGGCAGAAGCCACAAAGATTCTTCGTTGGGCGGAGATTCACGTACAAGCACTGTCAGCAGTGTTCATTCCGGGAGTGGACAACTGGGAAGCAGACTTCCTCAGCAGACACGACCTCCACCCAGGAAAGTGGGGACTTCATCAAGAAGTCTTCACACAGATTGCAAATCGATGGGAACTGCCACAGGTGGACATGATGGCGTCCCGCCTCAACAAAAAGCTAAAAAGATATTGCGCCAGGTCAAGGGACCCTCAGGCGATAGCTGTGGACGCGCTAGTGACACCCTGGGTGTTCCAGTCGGTATATGTGTTCCCTCTTCCTCTCATACCCAAGGTACTGAGAATAGTAAGAAAAAGAGGAGTGAGAACAATACTCATCGTTCCGGATTGGCCAAGAAGGACTTGGTACCCAGAACTATAAGAGATGATCACAGAGGACCCATGGCCTATGCCTCTCAGACAGGACCTGTTGCAACAGGGGCCCTGTCTGTTCCAAGACTTACCGCGGCTGCGTTTGACGGCATGGCGGTTGAACGCCGGATCCTAACGGAAAAGGGCATCCCGGATGAAGTGATTCCTACGCTGATAAAGGCTAGGAAGGATGTAACAGCTAAGCATTATCACCGTATATGGCGAAGATATGTTGCTTGTGGTAAGGCCAGGATGGCCCCTACAGAGGAATTCCAGCTGGGTCGATTTCTGCACTTCCTACAGTCAGGTGTGACTATGGGCCTGAAATTAGGGTCCATAAAGGTCCAGATTTCGGCCCTATCCATTTTCTTTCAAAAAGAACTGGCTTCACTGCCTGAGGTTCAGGTGTTTGTAAAGGGAGTGCTGCATATTCAGCCCCCTTTTGTGCCACCAGTGGCACCTTGGGATCTTAACGTTGTGTTGGATTTCCTGAAATCCCACTGGTTTGAACCACTTAAGACCGTGGAACTAAAGTATCTCACGTGGAAAGTGGTCATGCTGTTGGCCTTAGCATCGGCGAGGCGTGTATCAAAATTGGCGGCTTTGTCATGTAAAAGCCCTTATTTGATCTTCCATATGGACAGGGCAGAATTGCGGACTCGTCCCCAATTTCTCCCAAAGGTGGTATCATCGTTTCATTTGAACCAACCTATTGTGGTCCCTGCGGCTACTCGGGACTTGGAGGACTCCAAGTTGCTGGACGTAGTCCGGGCTTTGAAAATATATGTTTCCAGAACGGCTGGAGTCAGGAAGACTGACTCGCTGTTTATTCTGTATGCACCCAATAAGCTAGGTGCTCCTGCTTCAAAGCAAACTATTGCTCGCTGGATCTGTAGCACGATTCAGCTGGCTCATTCTGCGGCTGGATTGCCGCATCCAAAATCAGTGAAAGCCCATTCCACAAGGAAGGTGGGCTCTTCTTGGGCGGCTGCCCGAGGGGTCTCGGCTTTACAGCTTTGTCGAGCGGCTACTTGGTCGGGTTCAAACACTTTTTTGCAAAGTTCTACAAGTTTGATACCCTGGCTGAGGAGGACCTTGTGTTTGCTCATTCGGTGCTGCAGAGTCATCCGCACTCTCCCGCCCGTTTGGGAGCTTTGGTATAATCCCCATGGTCCTTACGGAGTCCCCAGCATCCACTAGGACGTTAGAGAAAATAAGAATTTACTCACCGGTAATTCTATTTCTCGTAGTCCGTAGTGGATGCTGGGCGCCCGTCCCAAGTGCGGACTTTCTGCAATACGTGTATATAGTTATTGCTTAATAAAGGGTTATTGTTATGAGCCATCCGTTGATTGATGCTCAGTTGTTGTTCATACTGTTAACTGGGTAAGGTTATCACGAGTTGTACGGTGTGATTGGTGTGGCTGGTATGAGTCTTACCTTGGATCCCAAAATCCTTTCCTTGTAATGTCAGCTCTTCTGGGCACAGTTTCCCTAACTGAGGTCTGGAGGAGGGGCATAGAGGGAGGAGCCAGTGCACACCAGATAGTACCTAATCTTTCTTTGGAGTGCCCAGTCTCCTGCGGAGCCCGTCTATTCCCCATGGTCCTTACGGAGTCCCCAGCATCCACTACAGACTACGAGAAATATAATTACCGGTGAGTAAATTCTTATTTTTTCATAATAGGTGTAATCACTGCATGCTTGTACAGAGAAGGAAAGATACCAGTAGACAGAGAGAGATTCCAGATTTTAATGAAGGTTGGGATGAGCACAGCAGACAGAGCTTTACTAATTTGTGAGGGTATAGACTCAAAGGGAGAGTTAGTAGAGTAGGCAGATGAAAAGAGTGCAGATACCTCATCTTCATATGTAGGATCAAATGAAGAGAAGGTGTTAGAGGGTTTCAGCAGGGAATTGAGCAGGTCACTGGCTGTGTAAGAGTATACCATTTCATTTTGGATCTTATCAATCTTGTCCTTGAAATAGGAAGCAAGATCTTACGCACTGACAGTGGCTGGTGGGTTGTGTGAGGGAGCGAGGTACAAGAAGTGATTTAAATGTATTAAAAAGTCTCTTGGGGTTAGTGGCTTGAGCAGAGATGAGAGATTGGGAATATGTTTGTTTGGCAGTGTCCAGAGGATTACGATAAGAGTGGTACACGGTCTTATATATGAGAAAGTCACTTCAACTACGAGATTTACGCCACTGGTGTTCTACTTTCTATGAGAGCTTTTGTAGGTGTCCAGTGTACTTAGAGTGCCATGGTTGACATTTAAGTCTACGTGGAGTGTGATGGGTAGCCGGAGCCACTTCACCAAGTGCTGTTTCTACAGTTTGGTTAAGGTGTGATACAGCAGTCTCAGGAGAGGTGAATGTACAGTAGAAATTGATGAGAGCAGTAGTTGCAGTGAGGTAGATAGTTGTTGAAAATTAATTGCGTCAATATTTCTGCGGGTTAGAGTCGGCTTGGTAGACTTCAGGGACATTGAGTTTGAAGTAATGGAGGAGAGCATGCAGGTGATAAGGTTGTGGTCTGAGAGCGGGAAAGGAGTGTTAGTAAGTTAAAAAACTGAGCATAGGGGGTCATTCCGATCGCTCGCTGCAGTTTCTCGCAGCGATCGGGTCGGAACTGCACATGCACTGGCACCGCAGTGCGCCGGCGCATGGCAGTTGTCGTTGCCTAACGATCGCCTCTGAGGCAGAGGCGGTCGCTGGGCAGGAGGGGGCTGGACGGCAGCGTAAAGCCGCCGTTTAGGGGGCGCGGTCCCGCCAA
Organism: Pseudophryne corroboree; assembly: GCF_028390025.1. Taxonomy (NCBI): domain Eukaryota; kingdom Metazoa; phylum Chordata; class Amphibia; order Anura; family Myobatrachidae; genus Pseudophryne; species Pseudophryne corroboree. The sequence goes on from NC_086449.1 coordinate 535,545,272, forward strand.
CGCAGGCGTGGCCGGACCAATGGGGGGGCAGTCCGCGGCGGCTGCGTGACATCACACGCAGCCGCTGCGGGCCGGGGAGCGTCTAGTAGCTCCCGGCCATCACGCTAAAGCTGCGCTGGTCGGGAGCTACTGTTGAAGTGCAAAGGCATCGCCGCTGTGCGATGCCTTTGCACTTTTGCGGGGGGTGGGGAGGGGGGGCGGCACTGACATGCGGGGCCAGTGTGAATGATCGTAGCTGTGCTAAATTTAGCACAGCTACGATCATCTCGGAATGACCCCCATAGTCTGGTGAGAACAAGATCAAGGCAGTGGCGCTCCTGATGAGTAGGGGAGTCAGTCCATTGGGAGAGGCCAAGAAAGGAGGTTAGAGAGAGTAGTTTAGAGCAGTGGTTCTCAAACTCGGTCCCCAGGACCCCACACTATTCACGTTTTCCATGTCACCCAGCAGGTGCAAGGTGTAGCCCCAACTGTCACATTTAAAAAATCTACAGGTGACCGGCAAAACATGAACCGTGTGGGGTCCTGAGGACCGAGTGGTTTAGAGGCATGGGGAGATTGTGGACTGTCAATAGAGATATTGAAATCGCCCATAATGATGGTGGAGGTGTCAGAGGATAAAAAGTGAGGGAGCCAAGCAGAAAAATCTTCTATTCTGCTAGCAAAGTGCCAGCATTCATGTCACACAAATTGCTGCATGCTGACACATTAAAGTAGATAGGAAATGTTCTTCCACTGTCACACACAGGCTTTTACACTCAGGAAATATTGTCTATGGCATATTCAGAGCGTGACTACTTCTCGTGATGGGAATGAACTCCATTTACTTTCATGTGTCCGCACAGAGCAGTATGTGATCGCATTCAGATTGCTTGTCTGACAACAGTAACAAAGCAAAACTGAGTGATCTAGTCTCTTATTAAAACCTCTCACAGACAATAATAGGGAACAAGATGTATGTAGTAACTGTTCTCTAGGTCCAGGGGTGCACAACTTTTTCTACTCTTATGGGCCATATTAGGAGATTGCACTCACTGAAGAGGGCCACAAAAAAACTTGAGTTGCTAACCATGTACAATACTTGCAATGCTTGCAGCATTGTTAAAGATCCCTATAGTGTGCGCAATGTCGCAAAGCAGGGTGCTCCACCACTGGGGTGTGGCTAACACATTTCTTCCTCTCTGTAGGAACCCCATCACAACCCCATAGCAACACTTCGTCCTGCACTTCCACTGTATTTCTCTCTCTCTCTCTCTCTCTCTCTCTCTCTCCGTATGGTCAGTGTTGTTACATCAGGTAGATGCAATCCTGAAGCTCCTAGAGCAGTGGTTCTCAAACTCGGTCCTCAGGACCCCACACAGTGCATGTTTTGCAGGTAACCCAGCAAGTGCACAGGTGTATTCATTATTCACTGACACATTTTAAAAAGTCCACAGGTGGAGCTAATTATTTCACTTGTGATTCTGTGAGGAGACCTGCAAAACATGCACTGTGTGGGGTCCTGAGGATCGAGTTTGAGAACCTGTGTCCTAGAGGATAAGTACGTAATGATACATAATTTCTAAAATGCAACAGAAATAATTTTTTTGGTAGCAGCCAACTAAATAACTAACTATAATGCCTTTTACTTTTGTTTAAATAATAAAGGAAATTGCTAAATTCATTGTCTGAGCAATTTGGCTTATTATATAATGCAATGTTTCATAACCTTAATAATGATGAAGTGTAGAGATCCATTAAGAAAATATACTAATGGTGAGTACGCACTAGGCGATATGCTTCGTGAGTGACATCGCCTAGTGTTTCCCCTCCCGGCTTGTGCCGCCCAACGATATCGCTCAGTGACGCCATGTGGCAGCTGGTCTGTACATGCAGCTTTGGACGATGAGTCCAAATTGAGCTACATGTGCGGTAAAGTGCTTAGTGGCAATCTCGCTATGTAATGATTACACTATTACTGACTGCTAAAGACAGATGCATGTTAGATATTTGATTGGCCGCCATGCTACCCGTTACATGCATGTCTGTGTCAAGTCCTGCCCCTCTCCTCATTGTCACGTGCAGAAAGAAATGGTAAAAAAAACACATTCTTTGAGGAAGAGAAAAAAGTAAATACCACCGGTGTAACAGTCCTGTCTGAAGCTCCTACCAGAGGGACACACATAATGAGGGTGTGCATGGCTGCTTGACTATAAGCTCTCACGAGCAGTGCTCTCTTCCATCACGTGTTTTTACCTCTCTCACTTAAAGCAACTTCCATTCCCCACTACCCATAACGGGGTACAACAACTGTTGCTACTCTTAGGGGTGTTAAGACTGCACATTTAACAATGTTTATATAACTTGCATCTTTTTTTTTTATTTTATTTTTATTCTCACTGGCTACTATAATCTACAGCACATTTTAATATTTATGAAAAGTCTACATTGTTTAGAAAGTGCGATGCCTTGGCAAACTTTTAATGCAATAAGAACATAAAAGAAAAATATCTATCTATACAGCTTATCACAAGAGTATGAATGTTTAACTTGTCAGTGTTCTAAAGCCGTGTCGTTATTGCCATTGCGGTAATGTTTCCAGTGAGAAGGTAGAAGATGTTGCACTGGAAGAAAAGCATTATATATGCATAGCCTATCCATATAACAGCTTATTCATATATTCTCTTCATTTACCAAAGTTCTGTAGTGATGTAAGAATCATTTCTCTTACGTCCTAGAGGATACTGGGGTCCATTTAGTACCATGGGTATAGACTGGTCCACTAGGAGCCATGTGCACTTTAAGAATTTGATAGTGCTGGCTGGCTCCTCCCTCTATGCCCCTCCTACCAGACTCAGTTTAGAAAATGTGCCCGGAGGAGCCGGTCATGCTGAAGGAAGCTCCTGAAGAGTTTTCTGCATTTATTTTCTATGTTTGTTATTTTCAGGCAGGGCTGGTTGGCACCAGCGTGCTTGCTTCGTGGAACTTAGGAGGAGGGGAGGGGGAACAGGCCAACCTCTTGAAGGGTTAATGGTCCCGTTCCCGGCTGACAGGACACTGAGCTCCTGAGGGAACTATTCACAAGCCCCATCACGGCGAGCGTACATTCCCGCAGCATGCCGCCACCCCTAACAGCCAGAAGAAAGAAGAGTGGTGAGTACTGAGCCGGCGTCCCGGTTAGTGGGGCGCCAGCCATTATGGCGGAACGGGGGTACGGAGACGCACGGCTTCTAAACGGGGCGGAATGCGTCTCCAGGCACAGTACACGACTGTATCTCAGTACACTGTACACAGTACCCAAATTGGCAAACACAGCTGCTAAAACGATTCTGCTCCATTTTAAACACACAAATTACCTCAGCCAGTATAAAAAAAGCGGGAAGACCGCACGCCATTGAAGGGGCGGGGCATCACTATGAGAGGGTCCAGCAGCTCACCAGCGCCATTTTCCCTCTGCAGTGGACACAGCCGCTGACTGACAGGGACGCGCAGCTCCTCCGGTGTGACTCCAAATTACCTCAGCGGTACCAGGAGGTCTAGCAGGGGGAGGGGGGGGAGCGACTATTGGTGTACTAAGTACCCGAACAGGCTAAGCTTGGCATTAGCAGTAAGGGCGCGGTGGGGGCTGGCTCCAAAAAACTCTGTGTCTCCCTGAATGGCTCTTTGTGGGTTACTTGTGCTTAATTTTTCCTGTGTGTGTGTGTGTGTGTGTGTTGTCACATTTACATTATGTCAGACAAAGAGTGTGTTTCTTGTACAGCGGAGTGTTCCTCTTCACCAGGGGTCTCACTACTGTGTACTCGGGGTTCACAGAATAACGGGGCTGAACCAGAGTGGGTTAATTCTCTTAAAGGAATGATCTCCACTCTTTCTACAAAACTGTCCCGCAATGAGAAAGAGACGCAATACTTAAAACAGACTGTGGATGAAATTATGAACAGAGACTTAGTCCCCAATACAGCGTCTCAATTCCCTCCCATTTGTCCGCAGAAGCGATCTCTGGCCCATATCCTGCAATCTGACTCTGACGCTGATGGGTCACACTTGTAAGAGGGTGAGGTAGACTTGGAGGGGGGGATGCAGCTCTGTCACAGGGAATAGAGGCTCTTACAGAGGCTATCAGAGATGTTCTGCATATTCCTGATAAGGTGTCAGAGGAGTGTGAGGAATCTTATTTTAATGTAAAAAAGAAGTCCTCAGTCACTTTTCCTGTGTCAAAGGAATTGAATACCCTGTTTGAAGAACCGTGGGTTAATCCTGATAAGAAATTTCAGATCCCTAAAAGGTTACTCTCATCCTTTCCCTTTCGTCTGGAGGATAAGAAAAAATCGGAAAATTTACCAATAGTGGACGCCAGTGCCGTAACTAGACATTTCAGCGCTGTGTGCAACAAACAGCATCGGCGCCCCCCTAACACCTCCCCCCCCACACAGTGCAGAGGGAAGGCTGATGCTCTCCCCAAGCAGAGCCGGACCTATCCAGTTTGATGCCCTAAGCAAGATTTTGGCTGGTGCCCCCCAGCATCGACACTAGTTCTGCCTCTGACCCATCACCCTTCACCCAGCAGTACAGATCACAGCTGCAGCCAGCAACACCCATTACCCCTCGTAAAGGGGGAGAGACGGATAGAGAGAGAGCGGGGTTAGAGAGTGAGAAAGAGAGCCGGGAGAGAGAAAGAGAGAGTGGGTAGAAAGAGAGAGAGACAGACAGCAGAGTAGAGAAAGCAGGGTGAGAGAGGGAGAGAAAGAGAGAGAGAGAGAGGGGGATTGAGAGAGGGTTGACAGAGAGGGGGAGCAGGGTGTAAGAGATAGAGAGGAGAGGGATAGAGAGAAAGAAAGAGGTGAGACAGAGGAAGAATGAGAGATAAGGTTGAGAGGGTTGAAAGAGGATGAGGGGAGGGGGAAGAGAGCAGGGCAAAGAGAGATAAAGCATGAGAGAGTGAGAAATAAAGAGAACGCATGAAAGAAAGAAAGAGAGAATGAAAGGGAGAAAGAGGTGAGAGAGGGAACTGGGGGAAAGTGTGAAGGGGAGACAGGCAGGGGACAGAGTGCAGGGAGAGAGAGAAAGAAAGAGAGTGAAAGAGGTGAGACAAAAGTGGGGGGGGGGGGGTGAGAGAGAGAGGTCAGTGGGAAGAGAGAACAGAGGAGAGAAAGAAAGAGAGAAGGGGGGTGAGAGGGTTGACAGAGTGGACAGGCAGGGGGGTGAGAGAGAGGGAGGGAAAAGAAAGAGAAAGAAAGAGGTGAGACAGTGAGGATGAAAGAGAAAGGAGAGAGAGAAAGGGGAGGGAATGAGAGCGTGAGAGAAGTAAGAGACAGCAGGGAAGAGAAAGCAGTGTGAGAGAGGAGAGAGAGGCACGAGGGGAAGAAAGAGAGAGAGGAGGAGAGAGAAAAAGGGAGAGAATTGATAGAGTGGGGGAGCAGAGTGAGGGAGATTAGAGAGAGTGAGGGAGATGAGAGAGAGAGAGAGAGGGAAAGAAAAAGAAAAGGAGAGCACAAAAGAAAGGGAGAAAGAGGGTTTGAGAGAGAGAAAGAGAGAGAGCGGTGTGAGACAGAGAGTGAGGGTGAGAGTGTTGAGAGAAAAAGAGAGAGAATAAGAGGTGAGAGAGACGGGGGTTGAAAGAGGGAGAGGGGGGTGGAGGAGTGAGAACAGGGCAGAGACGGGGGGGGGGGGGCAGAGAAAGAAAAAGTGAAAGAGAGAATAAAAAATAGAAAAAAGAAAGATAGAGAGTTAGAAAGATGAGATGGGGTGAGAGAGAGAGGGAGGCGGAGGGGACAGAAAGCAGGAGAGAGAGAAAGAAAGAGAGAAACTGAGATAGAGAAAGGGGAGAGAAGTGAAAGAGGAGGAGGGGGGTGAGAGAGAGGGGAGGGGAACATGTGGCACTGTGTACCTCGCTCTGTCCCCCTATCCCCGATACAAGTGTCACTGTGTGTCGTCGTCCCCTTAAGTACAATCGGCACTGTGTACCTCAGGCAGCAGTGGGTCCCCCTTCTCATCAGTGTTGGTAGCAGCAGGTCCTCCTTTCAGCACCAGCAGCAGCAGGTCCCCTCTTCTAGTTTTTGTGGAATTGTGATGTCGGGCAACAGCTGCAGAGAGGGAAAGAAAAGGTGAGAGGAGGGTCTGGATTGGCTGTACCGCCTCCGCCTCTGAGTACTGCGCTGACAATGCTGCTGCATGCCCCTTTATTGCACCACACCGCCTTAGGTCCCTGTTTAAAAAGATTTTAAAAAAAGTGGCAGAAACAATATGGGGTGGGAACATGCCCTTGTGCCCCCCCCTCTACCTGATCCGACAGTGCCTCCAGTCACCACATACACAGCCTATTCCCCCCATTCAAAACATACACACACAGCCTGGCGTCTCCAATCATTATACACACAGGGGATGCAGTTATGTGACCGGCGGTCAGGAGACAGCCGGTCACAATACCGACACCGGGATCCCGAAACCTCAATATCCCGCTGGTCGGCATGCCGACCAACAGGGACTATTCTCACTTGTTGGGTGTCCACGACACCCATAGAGTGGGAATAAAAACTGTAGCGAGCACAGCAAGCCACCGAACCCACTATGCAGAGGCTGTGTTGCGCTCGTTCCACGCCGGCCATGTAAAAGCTGGGATCCCGATGTCAGTATTGTGACCGGCTGTCTCCTGACCGCCAGTCACACATACCCAACCCACACACACACAGCCTGTTATCCCCCAGTTGCCACCCCCCCCCCCCTGTCCCCTCCAGTCATCCCACCTCCCCCACATACATGCATGTGTATATATATATATATATATATATATATATATATATATATATATATATATATATATATATATATATACTGTATTACATACATTAACAAAACACATGTTGCCTACATTGTCCCCACAGATGTAGCAGGCAGGGCTGGGCCACACACAGTCTGTCCCCTCCAGTCTCTCGCCCCTCCCCCGTTGACACACACACACACACACACGCGTGTTACCTGCAAAGGTAGCAGGAAGGGCTGGGCCGCACACACATCACCACCGAGGACCAGACAAAAGTTGGGGGCGTGGCCTAATCACGGTCCTCCGTGACCACGCCCCTTTAATAAAAAACCCAATCGCATGCAGCAGGGGCACCTAGGCTGGAGGCGGAGCTGTTCCGGGAGAGGAGGAGGAGGCACTGGAGTCGGGATCTGCTGCCCAGCGGCAGAAGCCAGGTGCCTGCAGCAGGTACTCCCGCAGTGCCGAACAACAATCTGCTAGGACGGCCAATCGGGAGCGCACAGCACAAATGCGCTCCCACTGCAAGTGCGCTGTGTGCCAGGCACACTAAGCACACACCTAGTTACGGCCCTGGTGGACGCATCAGGTTCTAGGCTGTCACGAAAAAATTGTATTGCCTGTTCCTGGTCCAGCCTCCCTAAAATTCACTGCTGATAGTAAAATTGAGACTACACTCAAATCATTGTACATAGCTGCTGGGGTGGCCCAAAGACCCACTATTGCATGTTTGTGGATCACAAAAGCCATTGCAAAATGGTCAGGTAACCTAATTGAGGGGTTAGATTCCTTGTCTAGGGGGGATGTTGTTTTACTCCTGCAGCATATACAGGACTCTGCAAACTTTATGGTGGAAGCCATAAAAGAGATAGGCTTGCTTAATGCACGCGCCACCGCTATGGCAGTGACGGAACGCAGGGGCTTGTGGCTACGCCAGTGGGCTGCTGACGCGGTCTCCATGAAAGGCATGGAAGGCCTTCCATTCACAGGAGAGACCTTGTTTGGAGATTAACTAGACAAATGGATCTCATAGTAACATAGTAACTAAGGTTGAATAAAGACAATTGTCCATCGAGTTCAACCTACTTGTGGTCTCCTATGCAGTCTTATTATAGGACTAGTTATTTTTATGTTAGGACTAGTTATATTAACTATAATGCGTGCCTACGCATCATAACCCTGAATATCTTTATCCAATAGGAATTTCTCTGACGTCCTAGTGGATGCTGGGAACTCCGTAAGGACCATGGGGAATAGACGGGCTCCGCAGGAGACTGGGCACTCTAAAAGAAAGATTAGGTACTATCTGGTGTGCACTGGCTCCTCCCTCTATGCCCCTTCTCCAGACCTCAGTTAGATTTCTGTGCCCGGCCGAGCTGGATGCACACTAGGGGCTCTCCTGAGCTCCTAGAAAGAAAGTTTATTTTAGGTTTTTTATTTTACAGTGAGACCTGCTGGCAACAGGCTCACTGCATCGAGGGACTAAGGGGAGAAGAAGCGAACCTACCTGCTTGCAGCTAGCTTGGGCTTCTTAGGCTACTGGACACCATTAGCTCCAGAGGGATCGACCGCATGGAACTGGCCTTGGTGTTCGTTCCCGGAGCCGCGCCGCCGTCCCCCTTACAGAGTCAGAAGCAAGAAGAGGTCCGGAAAATCGGCGGCAGAAGACATCAGTCTTCACCAAGGTAGCGCACAGCACTGCAGCTGTGCGCCATTGCTCCTCATACACACTTCACACTCCGGTCACTGAGGGTGCAGGGTGCAGGGCGCTGGGGGGGGGGTGCCCTGAGCAGCAATAAAAACACCTTGGCTGGCAAATATATCACAATATATAGCCTCAGAGGCTATATATGTGATAAATACCCCTGCCAGAATCCATTAAAAAGCGGGAGAAAAGTCAGCAAAAAAGGGGCGGAGCTATCTCCCTCAGCACACTGGCGCCATTTCTCCCTCACAGCTCCGCTGGAAGGAAGCTCCCTGGCTCTCCCCTGCAGTCTGCACTACAGAAAAGGGTAAAAAAGAGAGGTGGGGCACTAAATTTAGGCGCAGTAAATAAAATAGCAGCTATAGGGGACATAATTCAGTTAGTCCCTGCATTATATAGCGCTCTGGTGTGTGCTGGCATACTCTCACTCTGTCTCCCCAAAGGGCTTTTGTGGGGTCCTGTCCTCAGTCAGAGCATTCCCTGTGTGTGTGCGGTGTGTCGGTACGGCTGTGTCGACATGTTTGATGAGGAAAATTATGTGGAGGCGGAGCAGATGCCTATAGAAGTGATGTCACCCCCTGCGGGGCAGACACCTGAGTGGATGGTCTTATGGAAGGAATTACGTGCAAGTGTCTCCTTACACAAAAAATTTGACGACATGCCAAATGCGGGACAGCCGGCTTCTCAGCTCGTGCCCAGGCGTCTCAAAGGCCATCAGGGGCTCTAAAACGCCCGCTACCTCAGATGGCAGACGCAGATGTCGACACGGATACTGATACCAGTGTCGACGACGATGAGTCTAATCTAATGTCCACTAAGGCCATTCGTTGCATGATTGAGGCAATGAAAGAGGTGTTACACATTTCTGATATAAACCCAGGTACCACTAATAAGGGTATTATGTTTGGGGAGAAAAAACTACCCGTAGTTTTTCCCCCATCGGAAGAATTAAATGAAGTGTGTGAAGAAGCGTGGGCTTTCCCCGATAAAAGATTGGTAATCTCTAAAAAGTTACTAATGGCGTTCCCTTTTCCGCCAGAGGATAGGGCACGTTGGGAAACGCCGCCTAGGGTGGATAAAGCGCTCACGCGTTTGTCAAAAAAGGTGGCACTACCGTCTCCGGATACGGCCGCCCTAAAGGAGCCTGCTGATAGAAAGCAGGAGGCGATCCTGAAGTCTGTATATACACACTCAGGCATTATACTGAGACCAGCGATTGCTTCGGCATGGATGTGCAGTGCTGCAGCTGCGTGGTCAGATTCCCTGTCGGAAAATATTGACACCTTAGACAGGGACACTATTCTGCTAACCGTAGAGCATATAAAAGACTCAGTCTTATACATGAGAGATGCACAGAGGGAGATCTGCCGGCTGGCATCAAAAATAAGTGCACTGTCCATCTCTGCTAGGAGAGGCTTATGGACTCGGCAGTGGACAGGGGATGCAGATTCGAAAAGGCACATGGAAGTTTTGCCTTATAAGGGTGAGGAGTTATTCGGGGATGGTCTCTCAGACCTAGTTTCCACAGCAACAGCTGGGAAGTCAGCATTTTTGCCCCATGTTCCCTCACAGCCTAAGAAAGCACCGTATTATCAGGTACAGTCCTTTCGACCCCAGAAAAACAGGCGGGGAAAAGGCGGGTCCTTTCTGTCCAGAGGCAGAGGTAGGGGAAAAAAGCTGCAACAAACAGCAGGTTCCCAGGAACAAAAGTCCTCCCCCGCTTCTTCCAAGTCCGCCGCATGATGGTGGGGCTCCACAGGCGGAGCCAGGTACGGTGGGGGGCCGCCCCAAAAATTTCAGCGATCAGTGGGCTCGCTCACAGGTGGATCCCTGGATCCTTCAGGTAGTATCTCAGGGGTACAAGCTGGAATTCGAGGCGTCTCCCCCCCCGCCGTTTCCTCAAATCTGCCTTGCCGACAACTCCCTCGGGCAGGGAGGCTGTGCTAGAGGCAATTCACAAGCTGTATTCCCAGCAGGTGATAGTCAAGGTGCCCCTACTTCAACAAGGACGGGGTTACTATTCCACTCTGTTTGTGGCACCGAAACCGGACGGTTCGGTGAGACCCATTTTAAATTTGAAATCCTTGAACACATACATAAAAAAATTCAAGTTCAAGATGGAATCGCTCAGGGCGGTTATTGCAAGCCTGGAGGAGGGGGATTACATGGTATCCCTGGACATCAAGGATGCTTACCTACATGTCTCCATTTACCTTCTTCACCAGGAGCACCTCAGATTTGTGGTACAGGATTGCCATTACCAATTCCAAACACTGCCGTTTGGACTGTCCACGGCACCGAAGGTCTTTACCAAGGTAATGGCAGAAATGATGATACTCCTTCGAAAAAAGGGAGTTTTAATTATCCCGTACTTGGACGATCTCCTTATAAAGGCGAGGTCCAAGGAACAGTTGTTGGTCGGAGTAGCACTATCTCGGGAAGTGCTACAACAGCACGGATGGATTCTAAACATTCCAAAGTCACAGCTGGTCCCTACCACACGCCTACTGTTCCTGGGGATGGTTCTGGACACAGAACAGAAAAAAGTGTTTCTCCCGCAGGAGAAAGCCAAGGAGCTGTCATCTCTAGTCAGAGACCTCCTGAAACCAAAACGGGTATCGGTGCATCACTGCACACGAGTCCTGGGAAAAATGGTAGCTTCTTACGAAGCAATTCCATTCGGCAGGTTCCATGCAAGAACTTTTCAGTGGGACCTCTTGGACAAGTGGTCGGGATCGCATCTTCAGATGCATCGGCTGATAACCCTGTCTCCAAGGACCAGGGTATCTCTACTGTGGTGGCTGCAGAGTGCTCATCTTCTAGAGGGCCGCAGATTCGGCATACAGGACTGGGTCCTGGTGACCACGGATGCCAGCCTTCGGGGCTGGGGGGCAGTCACACAGGGAAGAAATTTCCAAGGACTTTGGTCAAGTCAGGAGTCGTCCCTACACATAAATATTCTGGAACTGAGTGCCATTTACAATGCCCTAAGTCAGGCAAGACCCCTGCTTCAGTACTGATCCAATCAAACAACATCACGGCAGTCGCCCATGTAAACCGACAGGGCGGCACAAGAAGCAGGATGGCGATGGCAGAAGCCACAAGGATTCTCCGATGGGCGGAAAATCACGTCTTAGCACTGTCAGCAGTGTTCATTTCGGGAGTGGACAACTGGGAAGCAGACTTCCTCAGCAGACACGACCTACACCCGGGAGAGTGGGGACTTCATCCAGAAGTCTTCCAACTGTTGGTAAACCGTTGGGAAAGGCCACAGGTGGACATGATGGCGTCCCGCCTCAACAAAAAGCTAAAGAGATATTGCGCCAGGTCAAGGGACCCTCGGGCGATAGCTGTGGACGCTCTGGTGACACCGTGGGTGTACCGGTGGGTTTATGTGTTCCCTCCTCTGCCTCTCATACCAAAGGTACTGAGAATAATAAGAAGGCGAGGAGTAAGAACGATACTCGTGGTTCCGGATTGGCCAAGAAGAGCTTGGTACCCAGAACTTCAAGAAATGATATCAGAGGACCCATGGCCTCTACCGCTCAGACAGGATCTGCTACAGCAGGGGCCCTGTCTGTTCCAAGACTTACCGTGGCTGCGTTTGACGGCATGGCGGTTGAATTCCGGATCCTAAAGGAAAAGGGCTTTCCGGAGGAAGTCATTCCTACGCTAATAAAAGCCAGGAAAGAAGTAACCGCAAACCATTATCACCGTATTTGGCGAAAATATGTTGCGTGGTGTGAGGCCAGGAAGGCCCCTACAGAGGAATTTCAGCTGGGTCGTTTTCTGCACTTCCTACAGTCGGGAGTGACTATGGGCCTAAAATTGGGTTCCATTAAGGTCCAGATTTCGGCTCTGTCGATTTTCTTCCAGAAAGAACTGGCTTCACTGCTTAAAGTTCAGACTTTTGTAAAGGGAGTGCTACATATTCAGCCCCCTTTTGTGCCTCCTGTGGCACCTTGGGATCTCAGTTTCCTGAAATCACATTGGTTTGAGCCACTTAAAACTGTGGATCTGAAATATCTCACGTGGAAAGTGGTCATGTTATTGGCCTTGGCTTCGGCCAGGCGGGTGTCAGAATTGGCGGCTTTGTCTTGTAAAAGCCCTTATCTGATTTTCCATATGGATAGGGCAGAATTGAGGACTCGTCCCCATTTTCTCCCTAAGGTGGTATCAGCTTTTCACTTGAACCAACCTATTGTAGTGCCTGCGGCTACTAGGGACTTGGAAGATTCCAAGTTACTGGACGTAGTCAGGGCCTTGAAAATTTATGTTTCCAGGACGGCTGGAGTCAGGAAAACCGACTCGCTTTTTATCCTGTATGCACCCAACAAAATAGGTGCTCCTGCTTCTAAGCAGACTATTGCTCGCTGGATTTGTAGCACAATTCAGCTGGCGCATTCTGCGGCTGGATTGCCGCATCCTAAATCAGTAAAAGCCCATTCCACAAGGAAGGTGGGCTCATCTTGGGCGGCTGCCCGAGGGGTCTCGGCTTTACAACTTTGCCGAGCTGCAACTTGGTCAGGGGCAAACACGTTTGCAAAATTCTACAAATTTGATACCCTGGCTGAGGAGGACCTTGAGTTCTCTCATTCGGTGCTGCAGAGTCATCCGCACTCTCCCGCCCGTTTGGGAGCTTTGGTATAATCCCCATGGTCCTTACGGAGTTCCCAGCATCCACTAGGACGTCAGAGAAAATAAGATTTTACTCACCGGTAAATCTATTTCTCGTAGTCCGTAGTGGATGCTGGGCGCCCATCCCAAGTGCGGATTGTCTGCAATACTTGTATATAGTTATTGTCTAACTAAAGGGTTATTTGTTGAGCCATCTGTTGAGAGGCTCAGTTATATTTCATACTGTTAACTGGGTATAGTATCACGAGTTATACGGTGTGATTGGTGTGGCTGGTATGAGTCTTACCCGGGATTCAAAATCCTTCCTTATTGTGTCAGCTCTTCCGGGCACAGTGTCCTAACTGAGGTCTGGAGGAGGGGCATAGAGGGAGGAGCCAGTGCACACCAGATAGTACCTAATCTTTCTTTTAGAGTGCCCAGTCTCCTGCGGAGCCCGTCTATTCCCCATGGTCCTTACGGAGTTCCCAGCATCCACTACGGACTACGAGAAATAGATTTACCGGTGAGTAAAATCTTATTTTATGTAACCCATTCTTAAAGGTGTTGACCGAGTCCGCTGTTACTACTCTCTTAGGCAGGGAATTCCAAACACGTATTGGGGGTAATTCCAAGTTGATCGCAGCAGGAATTTTGTTAGCAGTTGGGCAAAAACATGGGGTAAATTTACTAAGATTGGAGTTCTACTTAAGATGGGATGTTGCCCATAGCAACCAGTCAGATTCTACTTCTCATTTATCTAGCACCTTCTAGAAGATAAAACCTGGAATCTGATTGGTTGCTATGGGCAACATCCCATCTTAAGTAGAACTCCAATCTTAGTAAATTTACTCCCATGTGCACTGCAGGAGAGGCAGATTTAACATGTGCAGAGAGAGTTAGGTTTGGGTGTGGTGTGTTCAATCTGCAATCTAATTTGCAGTGTAAAAATAAAGCAGCCAGTATTTACCCTGCACAGAAACAAAATAACCCACCCAAATCTAACTATCTCTGCACATGTTATATCTGCCTCCCCTGCAGTGCACATGGTTTTGCCCAACTGCTAACAAAATTCCTGCTGCGATCAACTTGGAATTACCCCCATTGTCCTTACTGTGAAAAAACCTTTTCGCCTCAATGTGCGGAAACTCCTCTAACCTAAACGAGTGATTACTTGTCATCTGGGCTGATCTTATAGAAAACAGGTCACTCCCGAGATCTGTGTATTGACTCCTTATATATTTGTAGATGTTGATCATGTCCCCTCTTAGTCTCCTCTTTTCCAATGTAAACATGCCTAGCCTTGCAAGCCTTTCCTTGTATTCCAGCGTCTCCATGCCCTTGATTAGTTTGGTCGCCCGCCTCTGAACCTTTTCTATCTCCAGGATATCCTTTTTGTAATATGGTGCCCAAAATTGCACACAGTATTCAAGATGTGGCCTCACTAGTGATTTATATAATGGGAATATAATACTCTCGTCCCTTGCATCAATTCCCCGTTTTATGCTTGCTAATATCTTATTTCCCTTCTTTGCTGCACTCCTACTTTGGGTACTTCTGCTTAATTTGTGATCTATGTGAACTCCTAAGTCTTTTTCCAGTACAGAATCCCCTAGTATTACCCCATTTAGTATGTAGGTGTAATTTCTGGTCTTGCCCCCACAGTGCATTACCATACACTTGTCTGTGTTGAATCTCATTCTCCGTCTTGCTGCCCATGTTTCCAGTTTAATTAAGTCGTTCTGAAGAGACTCAGCATCCCCCTCCGTATTTATAACCTTACACAATTTGGTATCGTCTGTGAAAATTGACACCATGCTCTCTAGACCTACTGTTAGGTCGTTAATGAAAATGTTGAACAAAAGTGGTCCAAGTACAGACCCTTGTGGAACACCACTTAGTACTTTAGTCCAATTTGAAAATGATCCATTGACCACAACGCGCTGCTCCCTATTATCTAATAATTACTGACCCAAGTGCATATTGTGCTCCCTAGCCCTATTTCTTGTAGCTTATAAATAAGACGCATGTGTGGTACAGTGTCGAAAGCTTTGGCAAAGTCTAAAAAGATTACATCCACCTCCTTACCCTATCAAAGTTCGCACTTACTGTTTCATAAAAGCCAAGTAAGTTGGTTTGACATGATCTGTACTTCACAAATCCATGTTGGTTCCTTTTAATGACCTTGTTTGCTTCAAGGAACTTTTGATTACCGTCCCTTAGAATACCTTCCAATACTTTCCCCACTATAGATGTAAGACTAACAGGTCTATAATTAATTACCTGGTTCAGCTTTGCTCCCCTTTTTGAATATCGACACTACCTCCGCTATACGCCAGTCTTTGGGAACCATACTCGATTAAACCAAATCCATGAAGATCAAATATAGAGGTCTTGCTATTTCAGCGTGCAACTCCATAAGAACTCAGGTGATTTCCATCTGGACCAGGTGACTTATTAATCTTTAACTTTTTTAATCTGTCATAGACTACCTCCTCACATAAATAACATTTAGCAGTGGGACATTATCTTTGTTGAGATTTTGTGTTAGACCCAGCATTTGGTCCTCTCTGGTAAATACTCTTGAAAAAAACTTGTTTAGTTTGTTTGCTATGTCATTATCATTTTTGATTAAGACTCCCCTCTTGTCCTTTAAAGGGCCAAGTCTCTCTTGCTGTTGATGTACTTGAAATTTTTTGGGGGGATTCGCTTTGCTTTCCTTTGCTACTAGTTTTTCAGTTTCTACTTTAGCCGCTCTTATTCCTTTTTTGCATATTTTGTTACAGTCCTTATAGTGCTGGAATGACTCCGCATCCCCCTCAGATTTGTATTTTTTAAATGCTCGTCTTTTTTTTGTCCATTATTTCCTTTATATTTTTG
The DNA here is from genome assembly GCF_028390025.1 of Pseudophryne corroboree. Lineage (NCBI taxonomy): Eukaryota > Metazoa > Chordata > Amphibia > Anura > Myobatrachidae > Pseudophryne > Pseudophryne corroboree. The sequence goes on from NC_086449.1 coordinate 535,561,204, forward strand.
TTAAACCACATTGGTTTGGGATTTTTATTCCTTTTTTTGCTGCTGGTGGTAATAAATTTACGAGTATTATTAATTAGCAGTGATTTTAATACATCCCATTTCTCTGTAGTATTTTTTCCTTGAAACAGAATTTCTCATTCAATGTCCCTTAATGCTTCCTTCATCATGTCAAAGTTGGCTTTGCTAAAGTTTAGAGTCCTAGTTAAGCCAGTATAGGACTGCTTATGAAAACTGATATTGAATGTGACCATATTGTGGTCGCTGTTGCCTATGGGCTCTCTTACTTCAATATTTGATACCAATTCCCCATTGTTAGTTAATACCAGGTCTAAGATTGCATTGTACCTAGTTAGTTCTTCGATTAATTGAACTAAGTCATTATCATTTAGTGTGTTTAAAAACATATTGCCCCTAGCAGTATCACATGAATTGATTTTCCAGTTTATCTCGGGATAGCTAAAGTCTCCCATCACTACTATGTCTCCTACTCCTGCTGCTCTTTCTATTTGATTCAGTAACAATTTCTCATCAGACACATTAATACCAGGCGGCCTGTAGCATAACCCTAATAATAACTTCTTTATATCTTTACCCTCGCATGCAATTTCTGCCCATAACGTCTCAATAGTATTTACAGTCCCTTCTTGAATATCTTCCCGTATAACAGGTTTTAGAAATGGCTTTACGTAAAGATCTACCTCTACACCCCGTTTATTTAGTCTGTCTCTCCTTTACAGCGTGTAACCCTCTAGATTGACTGTCCAATCGTGAAATTCGTCCCACCACGTTTCAGTAATGCCTATAATATCATATTCCTTGCTTGCTGCGAGGATTTCTAGTTCCCCTTTTTTTACCTGTAAGGCTTCTAACATTTACATACATACAGTTGAGATATGTATTTCCCCTTATGGTAGGGACATCATAATTCTTATGCAGCAAAGATGACCCGTAATCGTCAGTGGTTACTGTTATATTCTAACTCCCTTTTTATTTCCCATGTTACTACCCTTGCCGTCTGCTCTATTCCTCCCCCCTACTCCTTCCCCAGTTTTGTTCACTAACACCACCCCTGCTATTCTTACTGAATGACCCGTGATTTCTTGCTAAACCTTCCCCCCAGGCACCTAGTTTAAAATCTCCTCCAACCTTCTAACCATCCTTCCCCCCCCCCCCCCCCCCCCCCCCAGCACAGCTGCCCCCTCCTCATTCAGGTGCAGTCCATCACGACAAAAAAGATGGCGTCTGACTGAGAAGTCCGCCCAGTGTTCTAGGAACACAAACTCTTCTTTCCTGCACCAATCTCTAAGCCACACATTTACCTCCCTAATCTCCCTCTGCCTCCCGGGGCTAGAGCGTGGCACGGGTAATAATTCAGAGAATATTACTTTAGATGTCCTTGCCTTAGATCTCCACAGCTACTGCGGGTAAGTCTATGTATCTTCCTTCCGCAGCCCCCCCAACCAAGAAGACTTATTCAGCTTCTAAGTTACAGTCCTTTCGGACGGCCAAGTTCAAGGGCTAATCCAGAGATGCTTCTACGTCCTCCAGCGGCGCAAGAGGTAACCCACGCAAACCAGCAACTGCAGGTGCTCAGGAACAGAGCTCAGGCTCTGCTTCCTCAAAGACTTCAGCATGACGGTGGACTGCAATGCTTGGAAGGCTGTTAGGTGGGAACCCGCCTACAACTCTTCAGTCAGATCTGGTCATGTTCGTGCCGGGATCCCTGGGTCATAGATCTTATTTACCAGGGCTACAGACTGGAGTTCCAAAAGCTCCCACCTCACAGATTCTTCAAATCAGGCTTGCCAGTTTCACTAGAGGCAAGTATTACTTTACAGCATGCCATCCAAAAACTGGTACAGACTCGGGTCATTGTTCCAGTTCCACCTCATCTGTTCAACAAGGGATACTACTCTAAATTGTTCATAGTACCGAAACCGGACAGTTCGGTTTGACTGATTCTGAACCTCAAGTCTTTGAACCCAGACTTACGAGTGTTCATATTCAAGATGGAGTCTCTGAGAGCGGTAATCTCAGGTCTGGAGGAGGGGGAATTCCTAATGTCTCTGGATATCAAGGATGCGTACCTTCTCATTCCGATCTGGCTGCCTCATCAGACTTATCTACGGTTTGCATTGCAGAACGGTCACTACCAGTACCAGGCCCTGCCATTTGGTCTCTCCACGGCACTGTGGGTGTTCACCAAAGTGATGGCAGAGATGCTGTTTCTACTCCGCAAATATGGAGTTAACATAATTCCGTACCTGGACGATCTCCTGATAAAAGCACCGTCCAGTGAAAGGTTGCTGGACAGCATTGGTCTCTCAATCAAACTCCTCCAGGATCACGGGTGGATTTTGAATCTTCCAAAGTCTCACATAGAGCCAACAAGGAGGCTCCCATTCCTGGGAATGATACTGGACACGGAGTCGCAGAAAGTGTTCCTTCCGTTGGAGAAGGCATTGGTAATCCAGTCGATGGTTCGGGATGTCCTGAAGCCGACCCAGGTGTCAATGCATCTGTGCATTCACCTTCTGGGGAAAATGGTTGTCTCTTACGAGGCTCTTCAATAAGTAAGGTTTCACACACGACCCTTCCAGCTTGATCTGTTGGACAAATGGTCCGGATCGCATCTTCATATGCAGCAGAGGATCCGTCTGTCGCCAAAAGCCAGGATCTACCATCTGTGGTGGCTACAGACTTCTCACCTCGTCGATGGTCGGAGGTTCGGAATTCAGAACTGGAAGATGGTCAAGTCAGGAAGTCGTCCTTCCAATCAACATTCTGGAACTCAGGGCCATATACAACGCCCTTCTGCAGGCCTCACATCTTCTTCAAGATCGGGCCATTCAGGTCCAGTTGGACAATGTGACAGCGGCGACGTACATAAACCGACAGGGCGGAATGAAAAGCAGAGCAGCAATGTCAGAGGTGTCAAGAATTCTCCTCTGGGCAGAAAGAAACGCTGTGGCATTGTCAGCGGTCTTCATTCCGGGAGTAGACAACTGAGAAGCAGACATCCTCAGCAGACACGACCTGCACCTGGGGGAGTGGGGCCTTCATCCGCAAGTGTTCAGGTGCTTGACAAGTTGATGGGGATATCCACAAATTGACATGATGGCCTCTCGTCTCAACAAGAAGCTCAGGCGGTATTGTTCCAGGTCGAGAGACCCACAGGCAGTGGCGGTGGATGCCTTGACTACTCTGTGTGTCTATCAGATGGTGTATATGTGTTTCCTCCACTTCCTCTGATCCCAAGAATTCTAAAGAGAATAAAAAGGGTTCAAGCAATATTCATTGCTCCGGACTGGCCAAGAAGGGCCTAGTATGCGGACCTTCTGGAGATGCTCTTCGAAGATCCGTGGCCTCTACCTCTTCGTGAGGATCTTCTGCAACAGGGCCCGTTCGTCTTTCAGGACTTACCACGGCTACGTTTGACGTCATGGAAGTTGAACGGCTGATTTTAGCCAGGAGAGGGATTCCTCACAAGGTTATCTCAACTATGATCCAAGCCAAGAAGGGAGTAACGTCTAAGCATTACCATCGTATTTGAAAGAAATACATCTCTTGGTGTGAGAGCAGAATTTATTCTGCAATGGAATTTCATCTAGGACGTTTCCTGCTTTTTCTGCAGACAGGTGTGGCTGTTGGCCTACATCTTGGCTCCATAAAAGTCCAGATTTCGGCCTTGTCCATTTTCTTTCAGAAACAATTGGCTTCTCTCCCTGAGGTCCAGACGTTCTTGAAAGGGGTTCTGCACATCCAACCTCCCTTTGTGCCTCCCATGGCACCTTGGGATCTCAATGTGGTGCTGCAGTTCCTCCAATCGGACTGTTTTGAACCGTTACAGGAGGTGGATGTAAAATATCTTACGTGGAAGACCATCACACTGTTGGCTTTGTCTCACAAAAGTCCATATTTAATTTTCCATGATGACAGAGCTGAACTCAGTACTCGTCAGCAATTTCTTCCTAAAGTGGTGTCCGCATTTCACATCAACCAACCTATTGTGGTTCCGGTTGTCACCGACACCTCTGCTACTTCAAACTCTTTGGATGTTGTGAGGGCTTTGAAGGTGTGTGTAAAGCGAACAGCTCGTCACAGAAAATCTGACTTGCTGTTTGTTCTTTATGATCCTAATAAACTTGGGTGTCCTGCTTCAAAGCAGTCCATTACATGCTGGATCAGGCTTACTATTCAGCATGCTTATTCCACTGCAGGTTTGCTGTATCCAAAATCTGTACAGGCCCACTCTACTAGGTCGGTCGGTTCTTTCTGGGCGGCTGCCCGGGGTGTCTCGGCTTTACAGCTCTGCCGAGCAGCTACTTGGTCAGGTTTTAACAAGTTTGCTAAGTTCTACAAGTTCGATACTTTTGCCTCTGAGGACCTTCAGTTTGGTCAGTCAGTTCTGCGGGAACCTCAGCACTCTCCCACACGGTTTGGGAGCTTTGGTACATCCCCATGGTACTAAATGAACCCCAGTATCCTCTAGGATGTAAGAGAAAATAGGATTTTAATTACCTACCAGTAAATCCTTTTCTCGTAGTCCGTAGAGCATAGTGGGCGCCCGCCCGGTGCTTCATTATTCCTGCACTGTTACTTGGTTAAGTAATGTTGGTTCAACCATTGCTGTTCCTGTTTCAAGTCTGGTTAGCTTTGCTTTCCTCTTGTTGTGTGTGCTGCTTCGGAATCTCACTACTATCCTTATCTATCCTTCTCCAAAAGTATGTCCGTCTCCTCGGGCACAGTTTCCTAGATTGAGTCTGGTAGGAGGGCCACAGAGGGAGGAGAAAGCCCACACTATCAATTTCTTAAAGTGCCCATGGCTGCTAGTGGACCCGTCTATACCCATGGTACTAAATGGACCCCAGTATCCTCTACGGACTACGAGAAAAGGATTTACCGGTAGGTAATTAAAATCCTATTTTCTTTCTTTTTGGGAATTGAATGTCTTTTTGGTGTAAGATTCTGTATAGAGGAAAGAACAAGGCAGCAGGAACAGACTGCAGGACCCCCATGGAGTATAAATCAGGGGTGGAAGCTGTGTAGTAGGGATGCCGTCGGTCATGTGACTGATACTGGAATTCTGACACCACTTAGGAGATCGGCGCCGGATCACCAATAGCTGACATCCCGAAGGTGAGTATTGGGGTACAGGTTAGGGCTAGGACTTGTGGGAGAGATGGGGCGGGGGGGAGTTTAGGGTTTGACATGGGGGGTGGGGTTAGCCACGGCCGACACCCCTAGGGGTTTAGTCCTAGCCGCCACCCCCCGACGTTTAGGTTTAGGGTAGGGGCCATGTGGGAAGGATCTTCGATGTCTGGATGCCGCTGTTGGTTACCGGCATCCCGACCGCCAGGATACAGTATGTATTCCATGTAGTATGTTTCTTTATTCATTGTCTAAGTTTTAGGCAAAGATCCTGCCAGAAAGTGTTTTTTTTTTTTTTTTTTCTTTATAACCGAGTTTGTGATGGACTATTTTTCTCACTGGTTGCTGTGTAACAGTGATTGTTATATATTTTCCTTCTCCAGACAATGAATTTGTATGTGATTCATAAAGACATTATCTCCGCAGTTTGGTTACATTGGTCATAACAATAATCTAGATGTTTTATTTGTTCTTGTATTACAGACTCCGGGCAGAGTTGGCTCTCAGAATTCTGAATCGGACTCATCCGCAACCCCAGGGAACACGGTTAACAATGAAAGTACCTCAGAGGTAAAGTACTGTGCTAGTTTGCTTTGCCTGTCCAGCTTAAGCTGGGTAGACTCTGGGTAATATATCAGTGGATATATTAAGAGCCAGTTGGCCCAAGCCGATATGTATATGAAGTTCTATATCTGGCTGTGTGTACTGGCACTTTGCACTTGCCACGGGGACTGAAGTCAAAGCTGGGCAGCCCAGCTAAGACGTCAGGACGACACAACTTACTTGCCTAAATTGACGGCGTGCCAGCTGTCAAGTCACCCAGGTTGTACCCAGCTTAAGATGTAGGTTGCTAAACCCCTGCTCTGTCAAGCTCTGGCACTCAATGTTGTGTTATTGCATTGTATGCTTACTGTACATTTGATTGTGTGTTTATATACTAATCGCTTCAATTAAATTATGAAGATGCCTGTGTAATAAAGTATTGTTTTGAATATTCTATTGTTTTATTTAATTTTTTTTATAAATGTAAGTTGAATAGTTTTACAGGGTTCAGTATGGGATCCTGATGGAGAGCGCAGTGTGTCCCCTCGTGGGCTCACTTTGCTTGCCATGCTTCGGACCTGGGGGCGAGTTGTGCTCGCCACACTAATTTATTCCCACTCGGGGGCATTCCGACCGCCAGGTTTCCCTTGGCTGTTGGGATTCCGGTGTCGGTATCTTGACCGCTGGGATGTCAACAGCAGGGAAACTAACTGCTTCCTGTTTTACAGTATCTGACACATTTTTAGTTTACAACAGAAGTATAGAGAAAATACATTGTTAAAGGGAAACACATAGAAAAAGCAAATCTATAGCTGTTTTAGAAATGTAACAAAACTGTTATGACTTGACAAATACTAGGACATATGACTTGAGCAAGGTGACCTGAGACCAAGCCTTAAATGCATGCCTTTTAAAGACTAGTTACATACCTTGGACCAAATGTAATAGAGTGAGAGTTTCAAAAAGTGAGAGATTTGGTAAGGGTTTGCATTTTTTTATTTTTTTTAAGTGGCAATCATTTACACAGCAAGATCAACCTGGTTTTGCAGTGTAAATGATTGCCACTTTAACAAAAAATGAAAAACCTTACCAAATCTTTCACTCTATTACATTTGGCCCCATAAGTGTATGTGTGCAAGTTTTTTGAGGCCTCTATGCACAGTGCAGAGGGAGCCTTGGTTGGGGGTCCACTGCACTGTGTTGGCATTGGTGTTGGGGCTCTGGACAATGTGGGAGTACAATGTACAGTAGGGGCCGAATAACATGGCTGGAGTTTTCCCAAGTATTGTTTGCTGTGTGAGAGCATTGGAGGGGGCTTGGTACTGCTGCAGTCTTAGCAGTGGCCTTTTTCCAGGTTGGAGGTGCCGGAGGGGGGGCTGTGGCATTGCTGGAGTCCTGGCAGGGACACTGCGCAGTGTGGGTGCATCAGAGAGGTGCTGTGGTACTGCTGTAGCCTTAGCAGATTCTCTCTACAGTGTGTCTTGGCAGATGCAGGGTGGGGGCATGTGCAGTGCAATGACAATGTAATGTGGTAGTATCAGCGGGGGAGCTGTGATATTGCTGGTATCTTGGCAGGTACACTGTGCAGCAGGGTTGTGGGGAAAAAAAAATATTGGGGTTTAATCCATTTTATTTTTTATTTTTTTTGCATTAATGTTTTAATGGAAAAAATAATAATCCTGCTTATTATGTTAATACTGTGAAACACTGCTATGTATTAGAAACTATGTTTTAATGCTTTCTAACATCAGCAATCCAAAGTTATTAGGTTTTGATATGATTTATTTTGCATCTTTCAATAAAACCTGTTTTTTTACTGATTATTGTTCCTATTCCTAATATATGTAGACAGACTAAACATTAAAACATATAAAAGGACACTTTGAGATATATCAATTTAAAAATAAGAATACGTTAATATTAAGCATTAACACTATTTATAACGTTTTATAATAAATCTGAATAGTAATACAAAATGGAAAATGCAAAAGCACTTTTCAGAGAAACCCACACACACAAAAGGAGTTAAGCATTTGCACTGGGCATGCCACTGACATTAAACATTTTGAATAAAAACACTAGTTTAGAGGCCTTTTCAGTTCCCAGTCTGTTTTTAAAGCTTCAAATGACCTAAGCCAAAAGAAAAAAAGTTTTGAACTGAAATAAACTTGAAGGAGATAAAACCATGAGGTGTTTCTCTGTGTATTGCCTCTTTACTGTGTTTGAGTTGTTTACCTTTTTATTATTATTATTATTTATTTATTATGTTAGTTGGGGTTTTCTCCTGTCCTATAGGATTGTTAGGGGAGGAGTTTGTGCGGTCTTAGCTGATGCTAGGCAGACTTAGTACCTCTCTGATCTGGTTCACCTTCTTGATTTCTCGTGTGTGTTTGAATTTACTGCATTGGTTCAGCTCACTTAAATGAAGACCACAAGCAACAAGAATGTGAAATAATACAAGAGGGATTCGCTTATAAGAGAAATTTTTTTTTTTTTTAAAGTGTTACGGCGCTGTGACTGTAGTCACAGGATAATAAATGTTTTTGTTTAAAAAAATAAATAAATTTGGTTTAAACCAACCAACCCTGCTGTGCAGTGTGGAGTATCAGAGGGAGTCCGTGTAACTGCTGAAGTTTTGCAAGGGCCCTGTGCAGTGTTGGAATAAGACTCTGTTGCCTTAGAAAGGATCCCATACAATGTGGGAGCATTGGGTGGGGCATGTGGGGTGTAGTATTGTATGCCGGCGGCCAGGCTCCCGGCGACCAGCATACCGGCGCCGGGAGCCCGACCGCCGGCATACCGACAGCGTGGCGAGCGCAAATGAGCCCTTTGTGGGCTCGCTGCGCTCGCCACGCTGCGGGCACGGTGGCGCGCTACGCACGCCATGCTATTTTATGCTCCCTCCAGGGGGGTCGTGGACCCCCATGAGGGAGAAAAAGTGTCGGTATGCCGGCTGTCGGGATTCCGGCGCCGGTGTACTGTGCGCCGGGATCCTGACAGTTGGCATACTGAAGACCACCCGGCATGTGTACTATTGGTGACTTGGTTAAGGCTTATTGTAGGTAGACGTTCCTTTTTTTTATATTTGTTTTATTAATTTAGATTGTAATATATCCATGACCACTGAGACTGGCTATAAACGTTTATTTCTTTGACTTAAGATGTCTTTCTTTTATTATAGATCTTGTTTTACAATTACTCATTGATATCTCAGAAGTTGCAAATGTTTTAAGGGGGGTACTCACGGAGCGATATTCTAAGCAATCTGACTAGATTGCTTAGAATACCGGCATGATCGCTCCGTGTGTAGCCCCCTCAGCGATAGCGATGCGCGGCCCCGCACATCGCTATCGCTGCTGCTAGATTGGCCTGCATGCAGGCCAATCTAGCGGGTCGCTCACTTCACCCGCTGGGTGAAGTGAGCGGCCCCCCCATCTCCCCCCGCACGCTCAGCACAGATCGCGCTGTGCTGAGCGGCGGGAGAGATGTGTGCTGAGCGGTTCGCTCAGCACACATCTCTCCTGCATCGGCCCGTCTATATGGGCCTTTAGAGTTTCTGCTGTATTCCTTAACTTGCAAAACCAGCTTGTTGGGGTAAATGGTGTTCTGGTGAAAACAATTCTCTGTAATTGCTTGAATATATCATATAAAATGATTTTGGAATGGTACTTATATATTCCTTAAAGATTGTCATTCCACAGGGGTTCATCTGTCCTGTTTGCATGGCCATGTTTGTCACTGCCCCTGAGCTCGCTGAGCATTACCAGAGTGAGCATGTGGACTCAGGAACACGGGAACAGCAGCCATCCAGTGACCTCCTAGATGTAACTGTGGGTCCCTTATGTTTCACAACTCAAATGGACTAGCTTCCCCTTGCTTTGGTGTGTTTAGATTCTCCATTCTTGAATCTCCTTAAAGATGCTAATGTAGCTTGGCACTATGTTAATTATAAAGCCCTGTTCTCTGCAGTGTACTCTTTCTACAGCTCTTTATCCTGCAGTCCTGCAAATAAAAATAAATATATATATATATATATATATATATATATATATATATATATATAAAATTGTTTTCAATGTTCTGTCTGTGACTGGCTTATATTCTCTCTCTGACTGCTTATTAATGTTGGTGTCGCATTGTAGACTTAGTGGAGTTACTGAACATTTCCATTGATTTAACTGTTGAGACCAAATGTAATTTATGTTTAAGGGACTTTGTTGTCCATCATTTTTATTTCTCTATGGATGATGCGTGTTCATTTCAACTTACAGATATCGCCTCATACATCTTTGTTGTTCACACCAAACAGTCCCTCTCGGCACGCCAGGTCGCGTGAGAGTCTCCTAGTGTCAGGCATCTTTTTTGCTGAAAGTGTCTTAGTCGCAATGCAATGTGACCAGGGTGCACGAGGAGACTGTGTTGATTAATTTAATATGACACTTCTATATCTGTGTGCGACTGATGGTGTCCACACATGGTGCGCTTATCACACGTGATTTCATCTTTTTAGTTCAAATCGCGTCTAGTTCAAATTGCACCATGTTTATTTTCCCTTGCGTTGCGATGCGCGCTCCCACGTAGTCAGCATCACAATATTGCAGTCAGTTATTTTTATACTACATCGCATACATTACATATTGTATTGTAGACAAAATCAGGTGTAGTTAAAATTGCATACCACTTAGTCCAAATCGCATAGCACACATTGTATAGGCTCAAACCGCACCTAGCACAGAGCTCACCATGTGTGGGTACCATAAGTCTTTGAATCTGTATACAATGTAGCAGCCGCAGCTTTATTCCAATACAAGTTCTGTTCTGCTCCGTATACAGACTCAGGGAGGAATTCAGTTAGGCCAGATAATTTTTGGGGTTTTTAAAAATGGGAATTTTTCAGCAATTAGTTTTTTTTTATGGGCATTCCAATTAGAGCCCATTTTAAGTGCTTGAAAAATTACCTGTTACGGCTAGATGCATCATCGCTTGGAAAGTGATAAAATGGAGAGTGAAAAAGTACCAGCCAATCGGGTACGAACTACCATGTTACAGGCTGTGTTTGAAAAATGGCAGTTAGGAGCTGATTGGCTGGTACTTTTTCACTCGTCATTTTATCAGTTTCCAAACGATGATGCATCTAGCCCATAGGATCCATTGTAAGTTTACGGACCAATGTGATTTTACTGCCGTAATTGTGAAAGCAGTGTGCTTATCAGTGGGGGTTGGGGGGGAGGGGGGGGGGGGGTTATGAGTGAATTCGGTGAAAAACATGAATTTAACTCTATGCAAAATGATTTTAGTAAAAATAAAAAAAAACTTAAAAAAAAATGTTTTTCAAACATTGATCGGGAACTGCATGACCATCGGTAACATCGCGACCATCACGATTTTACCTTTTAGAGCCCGGACATCCCGCATGTACACAAGGGGGACTGGGAGTGGCTTGGTAGGGCTGTTTTACACTTCCCCAGCGGGTGCTATTTGTCTGCAGCTGCTGGAGGAGGGGGTCTTGCCGTGCTGACCGATCAGCAATGACTCTGACAGTAGCAGCGGAGGGAAGTTTCTTTCCTGCTGCTGCTAACACTGTTTATCTGACTGGTCGCATCCTGTGCGACTAGGTCAGATAAAGCACTGCCTGGTGTGGTCGCATCTGATGCGACCATGCCAGGCAAGTGGTTAATGGGCCTGCTAAGTAATCCTCATTGCATGGCATATCATTTGGGGTGAGGTGTTACTTTGCCAATCAGTATGGATTCCCTTGAAAAAAGGTGTTTTTATGTTTTAGTACAACAATTCATTTTTGAATTTCAACAGTTTGAAAATCATAAATTGCTTACTCTGTATAATCTTACTGTGCAGCATGATATTCATTCATGCATTTGTTCAGAATATTCATTTGTTCTTATCTGTGCAAATGTTCTTCTCTTAGTAGCCCTACACACTGGCCGATTTGCCGCCGAGGTGCCCGATGGCCCAGACCCTGTGGCGTTTGGGGGGGGGGGGGGGCTGGGGGGCAGTGAAGTTTCTTCACTCCCCCTGTTACCCGGCCCCATAGCCCTGCATGCTAATATGGACGATATTGTCCATATTGGCTTGCAGGCATAAATGAGCCAGCACCAACGATGAACAAGCGCGGGGCCGCGCATTGTTCATCGTTGGTGCATACACACTGGCCGATATGAACGATATGTCGTTCATTAATGAACGAGATCGTTCATATCGCTCAGTGTAATCAGTAAATGTGTAGGGCCCATTACATTATTAAGTTCCACATGCTCATCAGTAAAACAATGCAAGATATACATGAAGAGAATGGATTGTGGCAGATATTCGGTTTCAGCCATAATTGACTTTCTAGGTTCGCTCAGTCAGGGTGCGTCTGTGACCTGCTCAGTGCTCCCATTATCTGCCTTACGTAATACTCTTCTTTTCACTTCTGTTTTTAAGTTCATTCTCTTCCTACGGTAAAGAAAAGGGTGTGTGTGGGAAGATAGTCTTAATTTGTAGTCATGGTTTCCGGTTTGCCTGAAATCTGCAGCAGCACATCATTATGTTGCAGTAAAGGCCCATACACACTGGGCGATTTTGAGCTGAAAGCAGGTCACTTTTGGTGTGTTGAGCTGCTTTCAGCTCAAAGCCGCCCAGTGTGTATGCCCCGGCAATGTGTGCTGATGCGCGCTACCGCTTCATCGCTGGCAGCCGCCGTTCTTCTACTATTACCAGTAGATGAACGGCGGGGTGAGCGGCTTTCCATAGCGTTCTGCTATGAAAAGCCGCTCACCCCAACTGACAACGCTGGGCAGAGAGGAAAAGCGCTCAGTGTGTATGCACTGAGTGATTTTCAGGCCAGCAATGTCAGCAATCATCGCTATGCATACACGCTGGGCAAAAACGCTAAGTGTGTATGCACCTTAAGAAAGATGAGGTAGAAGGAGAAAGATTTAAGTTCCATCACCCTGATCTTACATTTATTAGGATATGGGTAAGATTGTTTAATGAGAATTGGGAGAGAATGGTTTGTCTTCATTCCAATCATTATTGAATAGGGTTGTAAACATTCACTTTCCCGAGGAGACTGAAATTGCTGTGTATCAATTGTGACAAGTTGTCCTTCCACAGTTAATAAAGTTTGTTCACCAACTGCAGATTATGCATACACGTAGCACATTTACATAATAGCCGACTCTTCATAATTGTTTCCATGGACACTTTGCTGCTGAGCTTGTGCATCAAAGCATGTCGCACATGATACTCGTGATCTTTGAGCACTGTAATTCCATTCATGACAAGTTTATTGAACTTTATTATAACATGATTGTTTTTTATTGATTCAGTAAACATTAACTTAGTGTCTAGAGCAGGGGTGGCAATTATTTCAGCCTGGGTCCATGTGACAAGTTTTAATAAACTGTTGAGGGCTGTACACAAAATATTTTTCATTACCATACTTATAAAATTTTGATGGTTTTTATTGTATGTATGTGTTATGCACACCAGTGCCTGCAGGAAAGTACTGGTGTCAGAACTGTTATGCACTCCAGTGTCTGCAGGAATGTACTGGTGTTTGAACTGTTATGCAAAACAAATGGACTCACAGACAAACTGGGGAATATTACATAACGTACACAGAAGGTAATAGGGTAACAAAATACACACAAAGTGAACAGAGAAGCCCAGAGGCTAAGGAACTGGGTATCTCCCTTGTATTAGAACTGCACAGATGGAAAAAGCAAGATGTTGTGTTTTAATACGTAGAGAACCCGAAATGCTGTTGCTAAGGGCAACAGCAAAACCCTAAAGGGTTACCAACGGGTGTGGCAGTAAACTCCTTGGTCAGAGATGGAATGATAGACACAAGGAGAGTCTCCACAATCCTATTTCTCACTTGCAGTGCACAGGTTTTAGCTTACTGCCACTAAACTGACCCCTGACACCTAGCACAGTGAGACAGGATTAGACAGGCAAGTCTTAGAATACAGCCGCAAACTTGCTAAGTTCACAGAGTAGAAACAGAACCCCAGCAAGCTAAACGACTGACTCCAGTCTTACTGCTAGGTCTGGATTGGCAGAGTGTAATACCAAATCCCCAGGCCTATTTGCAGTAAGCAACAAACAAATACAAAGCTACACAGTACTGGCTAACTTTCATGAACTGACTAACCAACAAAGATTCAGCAGCATCTGCTTACCCTGAAAAGAGGCCTTATAAAGCAGGTGCTGTCCACGCCCCACTCAGACCTCACAGACTGTGAGCACAAAAACCAGCACCGGATCCCCTGCCGTGCACAGAGCCTATAACCACTGCACAGCAAAAGACCCGAACCGGAGTATCAGCTGCGCTCAGGTTACTCCACTAGCACTTGTCTCCCGGTTGCCATGACGACGTGGCAGCACAGGGCAGGAGACCCTAACAGTACCCCCCCTCTGACGAGGGGTCAAAGAACCCCTACCACCGGGTTTATCGGGGAACTGCGAGAAGAAAGAGCGTATCAGTCTGGGGGCATGAAGATCACAACTGCGCACCCACGACCGCTCCTCCGGGCCATACCCCTTCCAGTGCACCAAAAATGACAGCCGACCCCGAACCACCTTGGAGTCAAGAATCCTTTCAACAACAAACTCCCTCTGGCCACGTATCAGAAGAGGGGAAGGTCTTCCACTGGAAGAAGGATTACTAATCGCCCGTTTTAAAAGGGAACAATGAAATGTTTTATTGATACCCAAAGAATGGGGCAGATCTAACTGAAATGCCACCGCATTGATAACCCTGGTGATCTTATAAGGGCCGATGAACCGGGGCCCTAACTTATGAGATGGCTGTCTCAACTTCAAATTCTTGGTAGACAACCAGACGAAGTCTCCTAATTTGAAGCTGCAGGGTCTTTTCCGCTTATCAAAAACCCTTTTGGTCACTAATGACACAGACACAAGGGCTTTCTTCACTTTCCGCCAAATACCTCTAAGGACCGAAACCACAGAGGAACCACCAGGCGTGGAGTCCAGGGGGTCAAAAGAATTGGCCTTAGGATGATGCCCATACACACAAAGGAAGGGAGAGATCCCTGTAGCAGAGTGAGCCGCGTTGTTATAGGCAAACTCCGCCATGGACAGATGAGCAACCCAGTCAGTCTGACACTTGGAGACATAACACCTGAGGAACTGCTCCAAGGACTGGTTCACCCTTTCAGTCTGCCCATTAGACTGCGGATGGTAGCCTGACGACAAGCTGACAGAAATCTGGAGATCGGAACAAAATGCCCTCCAGAATTTGGCCACAAACTGGGATCCGCGGTCAGAGACCACATCAAGTGGCAACCCGTGGAGACGCACAACATGCAGCATAAATAATTCAGACAGGCGTCTGGCTGATGGCAGCCCAACCAGTGGAACGAAGTGCGCCATCTTCGAAAACCTGTCAACGACAACCCAGATGGCTGTCATCCCCGAGGATTTGGGCAAGTCCACCACAAAATCCATTGAAATGTGGGTCCATGGCTTAGATGGGATAGAGAGTGGATGTAATGGGCCAACAGGAACCCCTCTAGGAGTCTTATTTCGGGCACAGATGTCACATGCCCGAACCCACTGATCCACATCCTTAGCCACCGAGGGCCACCACACCGCCCTAGATAGTAACTCCCGAGTTCTGGCAATACCCGGGTGAGCTGCCGACTTCTTGGCATGGAATTCCAGGAACACTCGCTGTCTTAACCTAGGAGGCACAAACAAAAGACCTACCGGAAGGTCTGGAGGTGCCTGCTCCTGTGCTCTAAGGACTAATGATAAGAGGTCCTGGGTAATGCCCACTTTAATACATGATGGGGAAACAATGGGCAACGGCTCCTCTGTGGTCTCCTGGATTGGAGCAAAACTCCGCGAGAGCGCATCAGCCTTGATGTTTTTTGACCCAGGGCGATATGTTATCAAAAAATTAAAGCGAGCAAAAAACAAAGCCCATCGTGCCTGCCTGGCATTGAGACGCTTCGCTGACTCTAAATATGCCAGATTCTTATGGTCAGTGAGAATTGAGACCACAAACTTAGCCCCCTCAAGCCAGTGTCTCCACTCCTCGAGTGCATCCTTAATAGCCAACAATTCCCGGTTACCCACGTCATAATTCATCTCGGCAGGCGAAAATTTACGGGAAAAGTAAGCACAGGGATGAAGGCGATTATCAGACACTCCCATCTGAGAAAGCACTGCCCCAATACCCATCTCAGAGGCATCCACCTCCACCACAAAAGGACGCTCTGGATCTGGGTGTCGCAGCACCTTGGCCGAAACAAATGCCCTTTTGAGACGGGCAAAAGCCGCTTTAGCCTCACAAGACCAGTGAGCAACATCCGCCCCTTTCTTAGTGAGTGCCACCAAGGGCGCCACTATAGACGAAAATCCAGCGATAAATCGTCTATAAAAATTCGCAAAGCCCAGGAAACGCTGAAGCGCCTTCAAACTAGTGGGCTGCACCCAATCCAGGACTGCCTGTACCTTGGAACCCTCCATTTGGAAACCTTCTGGGGAGATAATATATCCTAGAAATGCGATTTGCTGAACTTCAAATTCGCACTTCTCCAGCTTCGCCCCAAGCCGGTGGTCTCTGAGTTTCTGGAGGACTAAGCGTACATGCTTCCGATGTTCCTCCAGGGAATGGGAGAAGATTAGGATGTCATCTAAGTATACAACTAAGAATCTATCCAAATATTCCCTGAGCACATCATTCATGAAATCCTGGAAGACTGCCGGGGCATTACAGAGCCCAAAAGGCATCACCAAATATTCATAATGCCCTGAGTGGGTATTAAAGGCAGTCTTCCATTCATCCCCCTCTCTTATTCGGATTAGATTGTACGCACCGCGTAGGTCAATCTTAGAAAAAATGGTGGCAGTACGAAGCTGGTCAAACAAGACCGAAATGAGAGGCAGTGGGTATGAGTTTTTAATCGTGATACGGTTCAATTCCCTGAAGTCGATGCAGGGTCGCAACGAACCGTCCTTTTTACCCACGAAGAAGAACCCCGACCCAACTGGAGACTGGTCTGATAAATCCCTTAGCCAAGTTCTCCTGAATGTACTCTGCCATAGCCTGAGTCTCAGGACGTGACAGGGAGTACAACCTGCTCTTGGGAAGCTTAGCATTTGGCAACAAATCAATGGCACAGTCATAGGGGCGATGGGGAGGTAGTACCTCTGCAACTTTTTTGGAGAACACGTCCGCAAAATCTGCATAACACCCTGGCAATCCTGGCAAACTTAGCTGCGAGAGCCTGACTGGAAGGCTCAAGCAACTCCTGAAACAATCAGTACCCCAACTAAGAATCTCCCCAGAGACCCAGTCAAATTGAGGATTGTGGGCCCTTAACCAGGGTAACCCCAACACCAATGGGGCAAAAGTACAGACAGTCACATAAAAGGACAATTTTTCAGAGTGTGTGGCTCCAATAAACAAAGAAATCTGGCTAGTGCAAGAGGTAATTTTACCTTGGGATAATGGTTCCCCGTTTAACCCACAAATCTCAATTTCCGATGCCAAGGGTACTAAGGGAACAGAGTGTTTCAGGGCGAATTGGCGGTCCATAAAAACCCCGTCGGCCCCACTGTCCACAAAGGCCTCAGTCTTGACAGTTTGACCGAGGATCTTCAAGGTCACCGGAATGATAAAAGTCTTCTTGGGAAATTCTGACTTCTGGCCTGACAGGATATTTCCCATCACCCTCAGGCCCTGAAGTTTTCCGGCTTTTCTGGGCATGATACTACCACATGACCTTTATTCCCACAGTACAAACACAACCCCTGCTGTCTCCTCCGCGTCTTCTCACGCGAGGAGAGGCGGGTAGCCCCAATCTGCATAGGCTCCTCAGAAAATTCCTCAGAGTCTGAGGTTCCCTTGGGAAGGAAGGAAATCTCAGTCTCCCTTTCAAGCCTACGCTCTCTCAGCCGTCCATCCACCCGGATGGATAACTGCATGAGCTGATCCAAGCTATCAGGCAAGGGATATTGTACCAGTTGGTCCTTTATCTGGTTAGAAAGACCTCTTCGGTACTGGTGTCTCAGGGCTGGGTCATTCCACTGGGTATCATGGGCCAACCTCCGAAACTCCGTACAGTAAACCTCAACTGGCCTTCGCCCTTGCTTAAGGATCGAAATCTGAGCCTCGGCTGAGGCCGTCTTGTCAGGGTCATCATACAACATGCCCAGTGCCGTAAAAAAAGCATCAACACTTTTAAGCGACGGACAGTCGGGCTGCAACCCATATGCCCAGACCTGTGGGTCTCCTTGTAGCAAGGAAATCACTATGCCCACCCGCTGAATCTCCGACCCAGAAGACTGAGGCCTAAGCCGGAAGTATAGCTTGCAGCTCTCCTTGAAACAAAAGAACTGCGAGCGATCTCCAGAAAAACGATCCGGGAGATTTACTTTCGGCTCCTTAACCCCTGCAGGTGCTGCTGCTGCGGGAGCTCCGCCAGCAGCCTGGGAGGTGTGCATTTTAATGGACAAATCATTAAATTGTCGAGTCAGGACCTGCACCTGATCGACCACCTGTTGCAACGTATTTTGAGGAGTATGCTCCATATTCCCACAAAATTTCAACAGGAGTATTAGGCTGCTGAATATGTTACTCCACTAGCACTTGTCTCCCGGTTGCCATGACGACGTGGCAGCACAGGGCAGGAGACCCTAACAGTATGTTTGCTCTCGATATAGCACTTAGCTAGTTACACAGTATTCACTGTGTGCCTTGTT
Organism: Pseudophryne corroboree; assembly: GCF_028390025.1. Taxonomy (NCBI): domain Eukaryota; kingdom Metazoa; phylum Chordata; class Amphibia; order Anura; family Myobatrachidae; genus Pseudophryne; species Pseudophryne corroboree. The sequence continues at coordinate 535,579,636 of NC_086449.1, forward strand.
TTTGCTCCTATATATCTTTTTGATGATCAGTGTTAAAAATAAATTAAATTCTCCTACAGGGTCCACAGTTTATCCAGAGGATAAACATTGGGATATGAGGTAACGTCAGCGGATTGGCACCAACGATCAAATCTTTCAGCCTCCCAGAATGCAACGAGCCAGTCCCCTATATCCCCGCATCCTAGGTCAGGCAATTCAGTTTTTTGTGTGGTGCGGCAGGAGCCGGACCATGGTCAGTGGGCTGCGGTTTTTAGCAGCCATAAGCTTTTTATTATTTTATTTTTATAGTCTCATTCTTTTTGAGCGATCTTTCTAAAAAGCATCTTCTACGTACCTTAGAAAGAGTCGCTCCAACAACTCCCCGCCGGGTCGCGACAATGCTTACCACGTTTACAGTGCTGTTTCGGCGGGCGTCTGTGTAGGATGTACTAGCAAGTCCAGCAGACGTTACCAGGGTGTAGCCGGAGCATGAGGAGAAGGTAAGGCATCGGTTCCACTTAGTGGGGGAGACACGAGACACATCCGCACTGTTTTTGGGGTGGAGACTACCGAACAGTCGCTGATGCGGCTGCCACCTCGGGTGCACCAGCGCTAGGTCCCTGGGATCATAGGCTCCAGTGATTAGTGTGAGTCCGGGATCCCTGGGGTTGATGTCATCAGTGGGGAGTAAGATGCTCCCCTGGTCACCCCTCCCCCCGGTTCATGACCACTTTCCGCCATGAACTGATTTACCGCTTCCGTCTGAGATAGTGTATCAAAAGGGACACAGTCGCAGCATAAGCGGCTGTGTGACTGGTGCGTCAGTGTTCACTTGGGCGTCTTTGTTCACTGTTGGGTTCACTGGGCGTTTGTGTATGCTATTTGCATCTGGATCCACTCAGCGTTCACTATTGATCGATCCTGAAAGCGGGGTGGAGTCTACCTGTATCCCACTCTCCTAAGCCAGGTGATGCAGCACTAAGGGGGTAATTCAGAGTTGAGCAGCAGCAAATTTGTTGGCAGCTGGGCAAAACCATGTGCACTGCAGGTGTGGCAGATATAACATTTGCAGAGAGAATTCGATTTGGGTGTGTTATTTTGTGTCTGTGCAGGGTAAATACTGGTTGCTTTATTTTTACACTGCAATTTAGATTTCAGTTTGAACACACCCCACCCAAATCTAACCCTCTCTACACATGTTATATCTTTTCCCCCCTGCAGTGCACATGGTTTTGACCAACTGCTAACAAATTTGCTGCTGCAATTAACTCTGAATTAGGCCCTAAGTTTCTACCTACTATTGGGTACAAGTAGTTGGATAAGTGCCTGATGCATATGAGTCTGTAAACTATTGCTGCTGTTTCTTTCGCTGTGCGACTAAATACGTTAAATGTCCTATAAAAGGTAATGCAGTAATATGTTTCTCCTACATACTTGAAATGTATCTGTAGTTGAATATGTGCTCATAATGCTTATTCTACTAAGGTATAACTTGTGACTGATTGCTAGTGTGATTGCTGACTTTACTATTATTCTGTCAGTTTCTGTGTATATACCGATCCTCAATGCTGGTGCAAGACAGGGAGGGATCAGATTGTATGTCACTTTAACAAGCTTTAAAGTGATTTCAGACACAAATTGTGTAGTTAACACTGTACAGGTGTGTGATTTGTTTACCATGTCTAAGAGAGGGAAGGGTGAGGAGGATAATCTCTCCACAGTAGCACCAACACTGATTTCATGTTTGTCCTGCAAAGCTGGGTTAACCTCTGTTTCAAAAGGGATTATGTGCAAATTGTTTTAGCTTTCATCAAAGCCTCCTGAATAATCCAAGGCAGGCACAGGTTCAAATTGAACCCCCATGGGCTGCTTTTACACAGACATTATCGGATATAGCTGAGCGGATAGTGCTAGCTCCTATACTGGGGGTAGGTTACCCTGTTAACCCTTGCATGCAACATTCTCCCTGGGTTTTATCACATCCAGTCCAGGAGTCTGCAGCCTTTCAACAAAAGCAGGCTAAAAGGCCTGGAGAAGGTAAATCACACAGACCTAAAACAACATCTTCACAGTCTACATATGTTTCAGATGGGGACACGTCGGAGGATGAGGATTCCTCACGTTCTGGTTCTGCATACAGAGCTGAGGATGAAGGGCCCAGCTCAGTGGATATACCTGAGCTAATTATGAAAGCTATGAAAGCCATTCTATCCTTAGAAGAGGCAGCAGAGCCTTTGTTAAAATCCAAGGCTTCTGTGTTTTATCGTCCCAAAACAGTCAGAACTGAATTTCCGGGGTCAGAACAAACTGACGGAGATTATGCAAGAGGCTTGGGTCACACCCAGTAAGAGTTTTAGAATTCCAAAGAAATGGAATTTCCATTATCCTCTTCCAGCTAGGGACTGTTTAAAGAGGGAGGTGGCTCCCAAAGTAGATAAGCACGTCATTTGATTGGTGCAAAAATCTACATTGCCTTTGCCTTCAACATCATTAAATGATGTTACGGTTAGAAAAATAGATGTTTTTTAAAAAAAAAATTCTCCTTCTTGGGGGCAATTGTAAGACCAGCCATGGCTTCAGCCTGGATGCCAAAGGCAGTGGATGATCTTTCATTGGCATCTAGAGAGCAAAAATCTCATATTGCACATATTAAAGAGGTGGCTATTTTTATGGAAAAAGTAGCCTTGGATATGGATACTCAGCCTCAGCAGTAGCAGCTCGCAGAGCTGTCTGGCTACATACATGGAAGGCTGACTCAGAGTCCAAGAAGGTTTTAGAGTCTTTGCCTTTTACTGGAGATATTCTTTTTGGTAAAGAATTAAACAGTATTTTGGAGTCAGAGGCAGACTCCAAGAAAGTGAAGTTTTCTTCAACACACAATCCAAACTTAGGTTTCCAGCTTTTTGGACCCAAGGAAAAGCAAAAGGAAAGGGTTATGGCAAACAGTCCCAATCTGATAAGTCTGTTAAGACTAAAAAGCATTGGGCTACCAGAGGACCTGTTTCCAAGCCAGAAGATAAGCCATCAGCCTGATGGTGAGGGCCTCCACCTGGGGGATCCCAGGGTGGGAGGTCGACTTCTTCATTTTGCACAGATTTGGCAGCAGTCCACCACAGATGCCTGGGTGCAAAATGAGGTATCTCATGGTTATGTGTTTGCCTTCAAGAAACACCCTCCACAAAGGTTCTTTTGTACCAGTTTGTCTTCAGGAGAAATGAAGGCCAGGGCCTTTAAAAGAGGCAGTTCAAAAGTTGCTTCAATCAGGAGTGATAATTCCAGTTCCTCCTGCGCAACAAGGACAAGGTTTCCATTCCAACCTGTTTCTAGTACAGAAGTCAAATTGGTCGTTCTGGCTCATACTCAATCTCAAGGTGCTGAACAAGTACATTTGGGTGCCTCGCTTTCATATGGAGACTTTACATTCCATTATTTTGGTCATGGAGCCAGAAGATTTTATGGTATCCCTGGATATCCAGGATACTTACCTGCATGTTCCTATAGCACAGTCCCATCAGTGCTATCTCAGGTTTGCTATCCTCCAGCAACATTTTCAGTTTCAGGCCCTGCCATTTGGACTAGCTACAGCTCCAAGAGTGTTCGTCAAAATTATGGTGGTAATGGCGGTTTATCTCGGTCGACGGGGGATAAGGATTTTTCCATACCTTGACGATCTATTAATCCTGGCACAGTCTTACAGAAACACGGTTGGCTCATAAATTGCGCAAAGTCGTCCCTGGTTCCGTCACAGCGTGTGACACACTTGGGAGCTGTATTGGATTCCGGTCTTCAGAGAGTGTTTGTTTTTACCTCTGAACAAATTATCCACAATACAGGATTCAGGAGCTGCTACACAGTCAAAGGGTATCCATTCACGCAGCTATATGTGTGATGGGATCAATGGTGTCGACATTCGACATGGTGGAGTATGCTCAACTCCACTCGAGGCCTCTTCGTCTGATTCTTTCCAAATGGAATGCGTTAGACAATAACAACTCAAACTATGGTCCTTCCTCTGGAAGTACGGATGTCGTTAGCCTGGTGGCTACAGACATCCCATCTGGACAAAGGGAGACCCTTTTGGATCACAGATTGGGAGATTCTGACAACAGATGCCAGTCTTCAGGGCTGGGGAGCAGTGTCAGGAAAAAATTTCTTCCTTGGTCCACTTCCCCTGAAAGCAAGTTGCCTGCCAATAAATATATTGGAGCTTCGGGCCATATATGTGGCACTCATTCAGGCAAAGGACATTCTTCAGGGGAAACCAGTTCAAATTCGCTTGGACAATGCAATGGCAGTAGCGTACCTCAATCACCACTCACAGCCAAAAGGGAATGAAGAAGGTAAGCTGCACGTTAAGGTGGGCAGAACTTTATCATCCAGCCTTGTCCGCAGTGTTCTTTCCAGGAGTCCAAAACTAGGAAGCGGATTTTCTCAGTCGGCATGCCATTCATGCAAACTAATGGAGGTTACTGGAGATAGATCTCATGGCTTTCCATCAGAACAACAAAGTTCCCGCATACGGGTCAAGGACAACGGATCCCAAAGCGACCTTTGTGGATTCCCTGTCAGTAAGATGGGACTTTCATCTGGCCTATGTGTTTCCACCAATCGCCCTCTTGCCCAGGGTGATGCGAAAGGTAAATCAGGGAAAGGGTGCCGTGATACTAATAGCTCAGGCTTGGCCCAGAAGACATTGGTACACAGATCTGCAGAAGCTGTCGGTGGATGCTCCATTCCTACTCCTTCAACGTCCAGATCTACTGTCTCAGGGTCCTTGCTATTACAAGCACCTGGATCGGCTGTCTTTGACGGCATGGCTCTTGAGAATTCCATCCTGAAAGCAAGAGGATTTTCACAACAGAAAATTCAAACAATGCTTAGAGCTAGGAAACCATCCTCGGCTCGTATTTATTACCGAATATGGCAGGCCTGTATTAAGTGGTGCGGTGACAGGAAATTTTACCCTAGGTCTTTCAGAGTTTCCAGAGTCCTAGCATTCCTTCAAGCAGTAATAGACAAAGGTCTACGGGTGGATTCCTTGAGAGTTCAGGTGTCAGCATTGACTGCATGGTTTCAAAAGAAAATTGCTAACCTCACTTGTTCTCACTTGTTTCTAAGGAATGCTTCAGATCCAATCTCCTTTTGTTCCTCCTACAGCTGCTTGGGATCTAAGTTTAGTCATAAAGGAACTCAGTTGCCCCATTTGAATCACTGAAGCAAGTGGATCTTAAATGATTGACAGCTAAAGTTCTCTTTCTACTGGCTATTGCTTCAGCTAGAAGAGTTTCATACTTAGGGGAATTGTTATGTCGCCCTCCTTTTCTGATATTTCATCCAGATAGAGCAGTTCTCAGAACCAAATCCTAGTTATCTTCCTAAGGTGGTGTCTAAATTCCACCTTAACGATGACATTGTAGTCCCGGCTTTCCAAGGGCTGGACCTTTCTGCGGGAGATGCATCATTGGATGTAGTCTGTGCTTTAAGGATCTACGTGGATCGTACCAGAGCCATCCGAAAGATAGACACTCTCTCTTTGTTCTCTACGGATTTCACAAGAGAGGATGGCCTGCTGACAAGCAGACACTGGCGAGGTGGCTTCGGATGATGATTTCTGAAGCATATTCTCAAGCTAATCTCCCTATTCCGGCTAATGTCTCTGCTCACTGTACTTGTAAGGTAGGTCCTTCATGGGCAGCACAAAGTTTCTTTAGCTGAACAGATATGTAAGGCAGCCGCATGGTCTTCCATTAACACATTCATTCGACGACATGCCTTTGATACCTTTGCCTCTCAGGACGTTGCATTTGGGCGAAGGATTCTCCTGTCCAATCAGGAGCGTCCTCTCCACTAAAATTGCTTTGGGACATCCTAATGTTTATCCTGTGGATAATCTGTGGACCCTGCAGGAGAAATACGTAGTTATGGTAGATTTACCGTCGGTAACTCTATTTCTCCTAAGTCCACAGTATACACAGGGATCCCACTCAGACGCACCTGATTTGAGAATTCTTACACCTACTAACCTCTTCCTTCTTGTACGGAAGTGTGTGCATGTGTGTTCTTCTAACCTGATTAGGGCTCTCTATGATGCTCCTGCCTTGAGCTTTGGAAAACAACTAATTTGCCTGAGCCAGGACGCGGGGATATAGGGTACTGGCCCGTTGCATTCTGGGAGGCAGAAAGCTTTGATCGTTGGTGCCAATCCGCTGACGCTACCACATATCCCAATGTTTATCCTGTGGATACTGTGGACTTAGGAGAAATAGAGTTATCGACGGTAAGTCTACCATAACTACGTATTTTTTAATAATGCCACATAATTTTCTTCTTGTCAATGTCACAAATATATATGAGCATAAGGATAATTGCACCAGAAATCTATTTTTTGCTGTGAAGTTTCCATGTCATGAATCCAGTTTGGGAAATCTGCACTGTGTAATTGTGTAATGCAAATTTGGTGGTATTGTTATATCGTACCTCCCAACGGTTCTTATGTAAGTGGGACAGTCCCCTGATATTGGGGATGAAGACAGTTGGTAAGGATGCCCCTTAAATGCTATGCTTACCAGCATGAGGTGGACTTCAAAGCTAAGGTGATAGGGGTCAACCATTGGGTGTGAAAGTGTGACCACCACCTGTGTAGCATGAGCATGCCCCTTATTTAACACATGCACACTGCCCCAATTAGGGAGACATAAAGAAAGTTAGGATATATATATATATATATATATATATATATATATATATCTCTATATATATATATATATATATATATATATATATATATATATCTCTATATATATATATATATATATATATATATCTATATATATATCTATATATCTATATCGTATATACTCGAGTATAAGTCGACCCGAATATAAGCCGAGCCACCTAATTCTACCACAAAAACCTGGGAAAACTTATTGACTCGAGTATAAGCCTAGGGTGGGAAATGCAGCTCTAGCCGTACACAGCCCTCAGTGCCAGATATGCCCTCATACTGCCAGATATGCTCTCATACTGCCAGATATGCCCCACAGTGCCAGATATGCCCTCATGCTGCCAAATATGCCCCACAGTGCCAGATGTGCCCTCATGCTGCCAAATATGCCCCACAGTGCCAGATGTGCCCTCATGCTGCCACATATGGCTCTCATGCTGCCACATATGCCCCCTCATGCTGCCAGATATGCCCCCTCCCCAAGTGCCAAATATGCTCCCCCAGTGCCTGTTACTTACCCCTCCTTCGATCCCGCGCTGTCTTCTGAAGGAGGAACACGGAGCGCACAGCGCGCGCCTCTCCTGTGTCCCTCCTGCATCTCCGGCGGCCGCGGCGGGTCTATTAAAAGAAGTGCCGGTTCGGGATCAGAGGTCACGAACGGGTACTTCCTTTAATAGACCCGCCGCTGTCGCCGGAGATGCAGGAGGGACACAGGAGAGGCGCGCGCTTTGCTCTCCGTGTCCCTCCTTCACACTGCTCTGCCTGTCACACTGACTGACTCGAGTATAAGCCGAGGTGGCTTTTTCAGCACAAAAAAAAGTGCTGAAAAAGTCGGCTTATACTCGAGTATATACGATATATATATATATATATCAAGTGATGGTTCTCTGGGATTGATTACTGTTCCTCTCATCTATGTATAAAGAACCAGGCGGCACTCCACGGGTTTAAATAAGTTGAAAAATGTATTCAAAATAAATCAAGCAATAACAAGCATAGGGGACACCAACGTTTCAACGCCTCCTGGGCGTTTTTGTCAAGGTGCTACGCTGTGTGGTGAAAAACAAAGCAAAAACCAACACTATATATATATATATATATATATATATATATATATATATATATATATATATATATATATATATATATATATATATATATATATATATATATATATATAATATATTGTGTGTGTATGTGTGTATATATATATATATATATATATATATATATATATATATATATATATATATAAAATATAAAATTTCTGCAGCGGGGTACACTGGGGTTCCACAGGGATAACATCAGGGTGTAGAGTTGGATCTTGAGCCGAGGCACCGACAGGCTAAAAGCTTTGACTGTTCCCAGGATGCGCTGGGCAGTCCTGAACAGATCTTTTCAGAAGACAGAAGACTTCAAGGGCTGCAGCATAGGCACTTACAAGTGCTATATGTTATTCGGACATATCATGCTGCGGCTCCCTCACCTTCCCCGGCGGCACTGTATACTCCTGTGCCCTGGTTTGCTGGTACTTACAGCGGAGGGCTCCGGTTTCCACTAGGGTACACACACACTTGCTGCTGTTCTCTGGGATTGCGTGGTTGCATCAAGGGAGGAGGTAAGAGGGTCTCCCAGGCGGGACCCGCTGGAAATCGTGGTCTTTGAGACGGACCGCGCGCACTGGCGTGGACTCTGTGGCCATACAGGGACCCCACTAGACCACCAGGGCAAGGGCACAGGTCGGATTACCTCATAATCCGTTTTGCTAAGGTCCGCAGTACCTGATGGTGTAGTTCAGCAAGGGGGTAAGGCTCTGACCTGTAGCCCCTCCCCCAGCCCCAGGTGCCATTTACTGCTAATGTTCCCGTCCTGGAGCTGCATCTCTGTCTCCCTCACTCCCTGTCAGCCTTTGGGCGCCATTACACACATGCTGAGCTGACTTTGAGACTGCTGGGCAATGTCTCCTCTGTAAAGCCGCCTGCGTCATCAGCGCTGAGCATTTACAGGACACTTAAGTATTCTACATGTCTTTTAGACAGTGTTAGTTAAGAACAAGTGCATACATTCAGGGCTATTTAGTAAAAGTACCCTGGGATATACATCCAGTCTTTACTGTGCTTTGTTATATCTATATACATATTTACAGTAGCATTACTTTGTAGTGCAGTTACTTAGTATTGCTAATCCAGTGCAGTGTTATTGTTGTTTTGTAATAATTTCTGCATTGTACATGTGGCTGTGTGTGTGCCAGTAGCTGCTGTGTGATTTCCATTCCGTGTATCTCACATATACTGCTATCCCTATATTCTGTACCCTGAAGGGGGCTAAGTGCATCAGGGTTCTCATGTAATATAGTGTTTCACAGGATATACTCTTTTGATATTTTTCTCTGTGTATTACAGTCACCATATACCTCTTAAATCCTCCATGTGTGCACTGCTTGCAGTCACACTATACAGGGGGATTTCTGCCAGGTACTTTGTCTGTTTATATTGTACTATTTTGCCCTATGGTTACGCTTTCATATAATGTCCGCTAAACAGGGTGATAATTCTGTGGCTGATTCTGCAACTTGCAGTCCTACTTCCATGGATGTCTCTGAGGAGAATATTGCAGCTGAGGGTTTAGGTGCTGGGGGTTTTATACCCCTCAGTGGGGTCGATTCTATTCGGCAACTAATGAATAGCGCCGGGAATTAGCTCCCGACGCTATTCAATTCAGCAACTAATTACCTGCAATTGTCGGGAATTCTTCTCTCATCCCCGGGGGATGAGAGAAAAAACCCGACAAAAGTGCTGCCTCGCGGCCGGCGCTAGGCTGATTCTGTCGGGAATCTGCCTCGCGCCGTAGAGTTAAGTCGGAGAATGCCCGTTCTCCCGACAATTCAACCTGTTTTGTCGGCGAGAACGGGCCATTGCCGACGTAACTAGTTGCTGAATTGAATAGCGTCGGGAGCTAATTCCCGGCGCTATTCATTAGTTGCCGAATAGAATCGACCCCAGTGAGTCTACAGCAACGGGGGCGAATCATGACCCGCCGTGGGCTACATTTTCTACTTTGCTGACTACGCTGGTAACTAGACTTACGCACCCTATGGGACCTCCTGTGTCATTACAGCCACATATTGTCCCTGCAGTTAATCCGCCATGGGCAGATACTCTGTCCTCTCAGTTACAGCAATTAAATCAGTCTTTGGCTAAGCAAAATCCTAACCCTCGCCCGCCTAAGACCAAAGGGTCATCTTAGCGGGCTATTACTTACTCACAATCCACACATGTTTCAGATACTTCATCTGATGAAGATGGCGCAGATACTGACCCCTCAGACACTGATGCAGATGCTTCTGATGGGGAATCTATGACACAAGTGGATGTTCCTGACCTCTTATGGGCTATCAGGCTGATTCTTCAAATTGATGATGACGAAGAACCTCCAGCTCCCTCTAAGCAACCAAGTTCAAGTTCAAGCGTCAGAAGGTTAATAAATTAGTTTTGCCCCACTCTGACCACTTAGTTGACATATGTCAGGAATCCTGGGAGTATCCAGGAAAGAAATTCTCTGTCTCAGAAGATGCTAGCTCGTTATCCCCTCGCTGCAGAGTTAAGTAAAAATTGGGAAACACCGCCGCTGGTGAAGTCACAAGTCGTGCGACTGGTGGTGTCCTCTGCTCTGCCTGTCACTACCGTCACCTCTTTGAAGGAACCAACGGATAAGCGTTGGGAGGATTGCTTGAAGTCTTTTTACACTCTTGCTGGAGCTGTGCACAGGCCTACTATTGCGGCCTCTTGGGCTGCTAAAGCTATTGAGGCTTGGGTTCAGGAAGTTGAAGCGGGACTACTGTCTAATTTTCCTGTTAAATGCTAGTCAGTGCCTTTCATACATTATTACAGCCTCTCATTATATTCAGAAGGCGACATCTGATGCATGTATCCTGGCGGCAAAAGCGTCTACTACGTCTATTCTGGCTCGCAGGATCCTCTGGTTGCGGTCCTGGTCTGTAGATTTGCACTCTAAAAAGACCTTGGAGGTGATCCCTTTTAAGGGAAATATACTTTTTGGGAAGACCTCATACTTTTGTTGCTGACTTAGCATCAGCTAAGACTGCATGTCTACCTAGTACTACACCTTTGGCCCCGAAGGCTAAGAGTACTTCCTTTCGTTCATTTCTACCTCCAGGTAAAGCAAAGGGTCAGGCGTACCCGAAACAGGCTCGCACTTCCAAACCCACTAAGCCCAAAACCTAAACGTGCCTGGGCTGCCCGTCAGCCTGCTTCCAAAACAGACAAGCCTGCTGCATGACGGAGCGGGCCTCCCTCTGGGGGATCCTAGGGTGGGAGGCCGACTTCTACGGTTTGCTCAGATATGGTCACAGACCACTTTGGACGCCTGGGTAAGGGAAGTCGTCACTCATGGTTACGCTATCTCTTTCAAGAAACGCCCCCCTCACCAGTTTTGCTTGACAAACGTCCCTACGTATCCGGTGAAAGCAAAAACTCTCCATTTGGTGGTGCAATCCCTCATGGATACGGCAGTGATAGTGCCGGTGCCTCTGACTCAGAAAGGCGGTGGGTACTATTCAACGCTGTTCCTAGTTCCGAAGCCGAATGGTTCTCCTGGCCTATTCTCAACCTCAAGTCTTTGAACAAGTTTTGTGAAAGTTTCCAAATTCCGTATGGAATCTCTTCGCTCTATTGTTATGGCTTCGGAGCCCAAGGACTATATGGTATCCCTGGACATACAGGATGCTTACCTGCATATACCTATTGCAGTGTCACATCAGCAATACCTGCGGTTTGCTATTGGCAACCTCCATTTTCAATCCCAGGCCTTACCTTTGGTCTGACCAGAGCTCCAAGGATTTTCACCAAGGTCATGACGGCTCTACTCCGCTGTCGGGGTATCTGGATCCTGCCGTTTCTGGATGACTTGTCGGTCCTGGCGAACTCCCCAGGGGTTCTCATCGGTCATCTGGAGCTGACGGTCCAATTCCTGCAAGCCCACGGGTGGCTCATCAACTGGAAGAAATCCTCGCTGGTACCTGCTTAGAGCATGGTACACCTGGGGGTGTTACTGGACACACACAACCAACGGTTGTTTTTGTCTCCGGAGAAGGACCTGAAACTTCAGGACAAGATAAGATAATTCCTCTCTCTTTCCCACATGTGTCGATACACTCGGCGATGCAAGTACTAGGCCTCATGGTGTCTGCTTTCGACATGGAGTATGCTCAATTTCATTCCTACCTTCTGCAGAAGTTGATACTCTCCGAGTGGGATGGCCTGCCTCACCAGATCAGGATTCACATGGTATCCTTGACTCTGGAGGTCCGCCTGTCACTGAGCTGGTGGCTACGGGATCAGCAATTGAGCAGGGGTCGTCCCTTCTGGATCTCCAACTGGGTCCTTCTGACGACGGACGCCAGTCTGCGGGGCTGGGGCACGGTGTTGGAGCAACACTCTCTTCAGGGTCGGTGGACCAGGGAGGAATCTCTCCTCCCGATAAACATTCTAGAATTGCGGGCAGTGTTCAATGCGTTGACTCTAGCCCTGTCTCTGGTACAGAACAGGCCTGTTCAAGAATAGTTGGACAAAGCCACCACGGTGGCGTACATAAATCATCAAGGCGGCACTCGAAGCCGCATGACAATGATGGAAGTATCAAAAATCCTTCATTGGGCGGAACGCCATCTGCCAGCCATTTCGGCAGTGTTCATTCCGGGAGTCCTCAACTGGGAAGCGGACGTACACGCCGGAGAGTGGAGCCTTCATCAGGAAGTCTTTCAACTCCTAGTGGACAAGTGGGGCCTACCAGATGTAGACCTGATGGCGTCTCAACACAATCACAAGGTTCCGGTCTTCGGAGCAAGGACAAGGGATCCTCAAGCAGCGTTCGTGGATGCGCTGGCAATTCCATGGAACTTTCGGCTGCCATATGTGTTCCCTCCAGCGTCACTCCTGCCCAGGGTAATAAGGAAGTTCAAGCAAGAAGGAGGAATACTACTTCTAGTCGCTCCAGCGTGGCCCAGATGGCATTGGTTCTCAGACCTGCAGGGTCTTTCGATAGTGTCCTCTTCTACTTATGCAACGCCCAGACCTCCTCGTTCAGGGCCCCTGTGTCTACCAGGATTTGGCCCGGCTGGCTTTGACGGCGTGGCTCTTGAAGCTTCCATAGTGAGGGCCAAAGGATTTTCTGAGGCGGTCATTCAAACTTTGCTAAAGGCCCGTAAACCGGTGTCTGCTCTGATTTATCATAGTGTCTGGAATTCTTGCTTCGCCTGGTGTGTGACTAACCATTATGAAGCATACAAGTTCAGTACTGCCAAGCTTTTGGCTTTCCTGCAAAAGGGCCTGGACTTAGACTTTCGTCTGGCCTCCCTCAAGGTTCATATTTCTGCCTTGTTGATATGGTTTCAGACAAAAATTGCGACTCTGCCTGATGTTTATACATTCACTCAGGGTGTTTTACTGATTCAACCTCCCTATATCCCGCCGGTGGCTCCTTAGGATTTGTCGGTTGTTCTGGACGCCTTACAAGAGTTTCCGTTTGAACCTCTTGAGTCTGTGGACCTTAGGTGGCTTACTCTTAAGGTCTTGTTCTTGATGGCTATTGCCTCTGCTAGACGGGTTTCAGACTTGGGTGCCTTGTACTGTCGGTCACCCTTTCTGATTTTTCCCTTGTGACCGGGTGGTTCTTAGAACTCGCCCTGGTTATTTGCCTAAGGTGGTGTCGTCTTTCCACCTTAACCAGGAGATTGTAGCTCCCGGCATTTACCTCTCCAGGTTTGTCCTCCAAAGAGCGGTCTTTGGACGTGGTATGGGCTCTCCCTATTTTTGTGAAGAGAACAGCTTCTCTTAGAAGATTTGATTCTCTCTTTGTACTTTTTGGTTTTCACAAACGTGGCTGGCCCGCTAATAAGCAGACCTTGGCCAGATGGATTAGAATAGTGATTGCACATGCTTATGTACAGGCTGGCCTTCCAGCTCCTGCTACCATCAAAGCAGATTTTACTTGGTCTGTTGGACCTTCTTGGGCGGCCCGCCGTGGTGCGACCCTTGAACAATTGTGCAAGGCGGCTACGTGGTCCTCAGTGAACACTTTTTCATAAGGTTCTGTGCCTTCGATACTTCCGCCTCCCAGGATGCCTCCTTTGGACGCCGGGTTCTTGTGCCCGCTACAGTGCGTCCCCTCCCATGAGAAACTGCTTTAGGACATCCCCGATGTTATCCCTGTGGAACCCCAGTGTACCCCACTGCCGAAAAGGAGATTTATGGTAAGAACTTACATTTTGTTAAATCTCTTTCTGCGAGTTCCACTGGGTTCCACAGGGTGCCCACCCTGACGCACTTAGCTTCTTTGGGTGTATGTGGCTACTAACTGTTGTCTCTCTTACCTGCTACTGCATTGGACTGGTTAACAAAACTGAGCTCCTCCAGTGCCTGGAGGCAGGGATAGAGGAGGCAGCGCTAAGCATCCTGGGAACAGTCAAAGCTTTTATCCTGTTGGTGCCTCGGATCAAGAGCCAACTCTACACCCTGATGTTATCCCTGTGGAACCCAGTGTACCTCGCAGAAAGCGATTTAACAAAAGTAAGTTCTTACCATAAATCTCCTTATTGTAGGGCCATGGGGCTACTACTCTGTAACAGAGCTGCATGTTAGGTTAACAATTAACAGTTCTTTTTTCCTTCACGACTTATAGCTCAAAATGGTAGTTTGAGGTTTAATGGTGCTTTTGAGTGTTGTCATGTTTTATACTGCATGTGTCTTTGGCCTACTACTGATGATGAGCATTATTATACATTATGTACAAACAGCCAGATTCTATCTATTTGGCCTTTTTTATGTATTCAAATTTGCTTATGAAGGGAATATAGCACTTGTAGTAATTGTTAACGTATATAACATTTTTTTTTTGTTTATTTTATGTTACCTCATACGTAGGTCACAATTTAATTTTGTTCCCTGTAGGAGCTTATTTTTTCTATGTCTAAATCCTTTCATTTGTCCCCTGGCACTGATCCCTGGAATATTACTAAGCTGGTTTTAGTCAAACACCACAGTTTGGTTTCCAAGACTCTAATGCAGTACCATAGCACTAATGTGCTTTACATGCATACATTCTGTGAATAATTGACTTTCACGGCCAATTAAATGCATCTACTTTGATATTCAGTCAATCTAGTACTCAGTAATTCTGAGAGTAGAATGCAGGCCTTATCACTTGTCCTCAGTTGTATCTATGACATGGGGCTGCAATGTGTTGTGTTTGTCTCAGATGACTATAAAATGAAATGCCAGAGTGTTCATTAACATCTTTGTGGATTTCTTCTGGTTTTATTGGTTGTTGGTGCATAACAACAGTCTGTGGTACTAGTCACGTCTTTTATTCATTGTATAAGTTGTTGTTTTGTAACACCGCATCCTGCACTTTTCTGTCTCTAATTGTTTAGTTAGGCTGGATACAGTCTATGTGATATATCATTCGTACAGCTGGCGTACAATATATCGTTAAGTATGCACACTCAACGTGTGTGAACGCGTTGTTCAGACATACTGCATCGGCATTGTACCATGGCAGATTCGGATATATCTGTACATCTGCCACTGTATATGGACAACGGGCCAACTGACCGCTATGTCAGCCATAGGAACCACCGACCATGACATCACAACTGCACAGGCATATTTAATTGCCCGCCCAGTTGTGATGTCTAGCCTGAAATATCATACGGCCGGTAGGTATATGTATATGCTTACCAGAGTTGGTTGGCGGATCTGTCATTAAATTGTGTACCCAGCCTTAAAGGCCCCCATACACAGGTGTGATTTGGCCTGCTTCTGATGGATCGTTCCGATAAATTGGATGAAAACTGACCAAATAGTCTGTGTTTGACATGAGATTGGATCTGATGCGCGTTCCCCTGCAGATCCTATGTGCAGCACATAGTATAAATTGGAATTAGGGCCATCAGCTGCACATTGTGGGTGCTTTTTAAGCACCTGTGATATATCGCAAGCGATTTATCACATGCATACTTGACTAGCATCCTGTGTGGGCCCACCCACAAAGGATCAGGAAATGACGCAGCATCGGCTGCTAATTTTTAATGCACTGTTTAGCCCCCCCCCCCCCCTTCCCCCGCTAGCAGTGAGGGCCAGCCTGATGAGATTTATCTGATGCAAATTGCCTGTCAGGTGCCAAATCTGATGTAGCCCTCCCAGGCAGCTGCCGGGGAAATCAGGTCAGACTTGTTGCTGAGACAAGTCAGACCTCTGTATGGGGGCCGATAGCAATCAGATGTAACTGATCTGCAGATGAATCTGACTTCATAGTTTGAGTATGTGTCTAATTTTCATTACTGACCACATCTGACGGGAAGGTGATTATACTGTGCTCAGTCACAAAATCCTATAAGCAGTCTGTTATGGCAGCCTACAGTTTTCATAAGAGGTAGCCCTGGCCAAAAGTGATTGCCGGCATGTCTTCATATGATTGACCCCAGGGAGGTATTGACTCCCTATTGATGCTTGTTTTGGCCCTTTAATAGGAAGCTTATAGGGTACATTGGCCTAAAATGATGATATATCTGTCCAAATTAATGTTTGTTTAGAGCATGTTATCTTAATCTATTCATTTTTTGACCAGTTGTACTTGATGGTTAAGCACGCCATTGAGCATAGTAATGTACAGAGACTGTTACCATGGCTTTGAGGAACATTTCACCTTTTATATGATTAGTGTCTGCAATGGGGGAGGGGGGGACGACTGCAGTTTGTGCAAATGAGGTTTGGCAGCATTGTTGAAATTACTACGAATAACAATAATTATATTTATATAGCAATTTTCTCCTGCAGAACTCGGTCTCTTTACATACAGTATGTTCAAAACATACTACATTGTACAAAGGCATTAGCAAGTTGAAAGAACCGCTAATCCTAGAGAGCACAATAAGCCTAATGCAGGTTTGGTAAAGACATTTTGGGTAATAACTTCTAAGGTTATATATTCCACATTGAGCTTGTATATGGACTCCTCTAATTCCGTCGGAACTTCTGTTTGGACTTTGCCATTCTCCTTGGAACATTCTGCAGCATTCGGAATACCTGGTGGATACTCCTTTAGCTCATTCGTCTGCAAATGTGGTTGCTAAAGGGACTGTTTGGACATACAAGATTCAAATACTGGTAATACCTTGCTTCTAAAACTGGATCCCTTATGGACACAACGGAAAAGTCCTAATTTAAACACTGATTAATACCAGGAGCAAGTCTGATATTGCATGATCCTAATATACCAATATAACAGTGGTCTTAGCTAGTGGTTGCTTTTTATACGTTATGATTTTATTTTTATTGTGGTTTTAAAATAAATGTGTATTTTCATTACAATATGCTGTCCATCATATATCAATTGTATATACTGTACTAACGCTGAATTCACTACTTATTGGGGGTAATTCCAAGTTGATCGCCGCAGGACATTTTTGAGCAGTTGGGCAAAACCATGTGCACTGCAGGGGAGGGCAGATGTGACATGTGCAGAGAGAGTTAGATTTGGGTGGGTTATTTTGTTTCTGTGCAGGGTAAATACTGGCTGCTTTATTTTTACACTGCATATTAGATTGCAGATTGAACACACCCCACCCAAATCTAACTCTCTCTGCACATGTTATATCTGCCCCCCCTGCATTGCACATGGTTTTGCCCAATTGCTAAAAAAAAATCCTGCTGCGATCAACTTGGAATTACCCCCATTGTTCTATAGAGATTTGTATGAGCTGACAGCCCCTTTACCAGCTGCTTTGTGACAGTGCGATAGATCTTGATTTTTTTTTTTCCCATTATGGGTTATGTATTCCACCCGTGAAAGGTACCAGGTGAGGCAGCTCTCTTGGGTGCACTGTGTAGGATTACCCTGGGTGGAATAGGTCACATCCAGAAGCGATGACACAAAATGGGTGGTTGCAGCATCCTAGCGCTAGGGTTAGTATCCTAACATAACCGTTAGATCCACGTCATTTTTCATCCTATCCATGAGCATACCAGGTGAGGCAGCCATGAGGGTGCACTAAGAAGGTTATGCTGCGGGAGATAAGCCATACATGGGCACGAGGCATGTATGGGAAAACTGACAGGTGTGTGATGGTATGATATACCCTGTATGAATACCCGCAACTGATGAGGAGTGAAATTAATGAAACGGAAAGGTTCTTGCAAGATCATCAGAGCCGTGCATTTTTTTTTATTCTACACAGAATAAAAGCAAAGCAGCCATGTTGGGCGCACATTATAGTGTTCACTCTAGGATTTTTTTAGGCAGGGTGCTGAGCATTGAAGAGGGCACATTTTTATTTTGAAGGGCACATTTTTGATGTGACACTTTGCGCACAAAGCATAGCGCATATGTTTAGTTTTTGTACATACATTTTGCCCTTAGTAAATCATATACCCATGCATACATATAAGACACCTAACATCTGTACTGAGAAACATACTGTATATGTCCAGTCTTCTATATGTTATAAAATGGAAAAGTTAAACAATGGGTTAAAATATATAGGTACAAAATAATTCTGTTCTACTAGGGAAATACTGTAAGCAGTACATGCTCACTGCTTACCCTGTTCTTTCCCTCTTTATCAGAGTGCTGTGTTATTTACAGTGCCTCCTCTGCCATCCAGTTGGCTAAAGGATAGAAATTGTGTTCCAATTTCAGAGGTGGGCAAGGAGTAGACGACAACATTGTAACGTGCACTCTGTTGCATTCTGTATACAAGGGGCGATTTTTGATCCTGCAGGGTGCACTGAAAGAGGGCAGGGTGCCTTTTCACATTTCAAAAATGGACAGGGTGCAGCACTCTGCTGAAACAGCCTAGAAGGAACACTACATTAGTCATAATGTGTGAATAAGCAATACATGTAAAAAGGCCATACACAGATTAACTGAGCAGTGAGCAAACAGTACTTCTCACCCTACACAGAAGCAGCCATGTTGGGCGCACTACATTAGTTACAATGTACAAATGAGTTGCACGTGTAAATAAGACATACTGTAAAAAGATAAAATAGTGAACTAAACTTATACCCACTGTATATACAATTCCATGGGTTACTCCTCACGCCCTGTAAAGTACCAGGTGAGGCAGAAATGTAGGGGCACAACATAGGTCACAGTAGGTGGGGAGAACAATCCAAGTGCAAGCATTGGGAAATTGCAGTGAAAAGAACAAAGAACAATTGAGGTAGAGTCCATAAATCTGGTTTATTGAGGCCAGTAATATGAAAGATTGTTGTAGTGAAATCTGTGTGTGGGGTGGGAGGGGGAAGCGAAAACACAAGAAAACAGATAAAGGAAAATAAAGTAGCCTGCTGCAGATGGCTACCGTCCTATTCATGTGGAAAGCATCTGCTCTCCTTTTTGGTTCATTTGCGAACATTTGTGACAGAATTAGGCAGCTTAAACTTTTGCTGGGCATCTACTTATCAGATGAGCTGCCCAGCATGACTACATTGATAAATAGCCCCCAAATAATAATAATTCAGTTCCAATAAGAAATGTTACTCTTCAGTGCCCCACAATGATAAATAGGCACCTACTATATGCCTTAGTTTACTATTTATTGGTGACTTTCTTGTACAATTCACAAACACATATTCATGCTGTATACAGTTTATATTGTATAAAAAAGCAAATCTGTTTGTGACTTGACTTTTGGTGACCGTTATCTGTAGCATAATAGATTTTACTTTGTTCTAATTTGGAGCTGTGATTTATGTGAGGAGTAAAAGCTCTTCATTTACAAACATATAGGAGGTAAGAATGTCACTCTCTCTGAAAATAAAAATGCTTATGGGTTTGGGTCTGCGTTTTACAGATTCTGCCTTTTAGTAACCCTATGCCTGGTGCTAGTTCTTCTTTAGAAGGTGGTGGTGATTTATTGCTTCTTCCTTCTTTTGTTTATTATTTTGAAGCTTAATTTATTTGTATTTTTGTCCATGCACAACTAATTAGAAATTGTGGTTATTAAGGTATATTTCTCTTAGGTCCTAGAGGTTGCTGGGGACTCCGTAAGAACCATGGGGATAGACGGGCTCCGCAGGAGACATGGGCACTTTAAAAAAGAACTTTAGGTATGGGTGTGCACTGGCTCCTCCCTCTATGCCCCTCCTCCAGACCTCAGTTTACTACTGTGCCCAGAGGAGACTGGGTGCATTACAGGGAGCCCTCCTGAGTTTCCTGAAAGAAAGTATATTTGTTAGGTTTTTTATTTTCAGGGAGCCTGCTGGCAACAGACTCCCTGCATCGAGGGACTGAGGGGAGAGAAACAGACCTGCTTTAATGTTAGGCTCTGTTTCTTAGGCTACTGAACACCATTAGCTCCAGAGGGATCGGTACGCAGGTCTCACCCTCGCCGTCCGTCCCAGAGCCGCGCCGCCATCCTCCTCGCAGAGCCGGAAGATAGAAGCCGGGTGAGTATGAGAAGAAAGAAGACTTCAGAGGCGGCAGAAGACTACAGATCTTCACTGAGGTAACGCACAGCAGTAAAGCTGTGCGCCATTGCTCCCACACAGCACACACAAACGGCAGTCACTGTAAGGGTGCAGGGCGCAGGGGGGGCGCCCTGGGCAGCAATAAAACCTCTTTTTCTGGCAAATGTGTATATATACAGCTGGGCACTGTATATATAAAAAGCCCCAGCCAGGTTTTTTCGATATTTGAGCGGGACAGAAGCCCGCCGCCGAGGGGGCGGGGCTTCTTCCTCAGCACTCACCCGCGCCATTTTCTCCACAGCACAGCGCTGAGAGGAAGCTCCCCGGACTCTCCCCTGCTTATCCACGGTGAAAGTGGGTTTTAAAGAAGGGGGGGGGCGCACATAATTGGCGAAATATACAGATTACAGCGCTATCTGGGTAAACATATTGTGTGTTTTTTCCTGGGTCATTAGCACTGGGTGTGTACTGGCATACTCTCTCTCTGTCTCTCCAAAGGGCCTTGTGGGGGGTACTGTCTTCAGATAAGAGGATTCCCTGTGTGTGTGTGGTGTGTCGGTACGCGTGTGTCGACATGTCTGAGGTAGAAGGCTCTCCTAGGGAGGAGGTGGAGCAAATGAATGTGGTGTCTCCGTCGACAACGCCGACACCTGACTGGATGGATATGTGGAATGTTTTAAGTGCTAATGAGAATTTATTGGACAAAAGATTAGACAAAGCTGAGGCTAGGGAACAGCCAGGGAGTCAACCCATGTCTGTCCCTATGTCGCAGGGACCTTCGGGGTCTCAAAAGCGCCCACTATCCCAAATAGTAGACACTGATACCGACACGGATTCTGACTCCAGTGTCGACTACGATGATACAAAGTTACAGCCAAAAGTGGCTAAATGTATTCGATATATGATTATTGCAATAAAAGATGTTTTGCATATCACAGAGGAACCCCCTGTCCCTGACACGAGGGTACACATGTATAAGGGAAAGAAACCTGAGGTAACCTTTCCCCCTTCTCATGAGTTGAACGAGTTGTGTGAAAAAGCGTGGGAATCTCCAGACAAAAAACTGCAGATTACCGAAAGGATTCTTATGGCGTATCCTTTCCCGGCAAAGGACAGGATACGGTGGGAATCCTCCCCTAGGGTGGACTAAGCGTTGACACACTTATCCAAAAAGGTAGCGCTGCCATCCCAAGATACGGCTACCCTAAGGGATCCTGCTGATCGCAAGCAGGAGGTTACTTTGAAGTCCATTTACACACATTCTGGTACTTTACTCAGACCAGCTATTGCGTCAGCTTGGGTTTGTAGCGCTGTAGCAGCGTGGACAGATACCTCATCAGCGGAGATTGAGACCCTGGATAAGGATACTATCTTATTGACCCTTAGACATATAAAAGATGCTGTCTTATATATGAGAGATGCTCAAAGAGACCTTGGTTTACTGAGTTCTAGAGTCAACGCCATGTCGATTTCTGCTAGACGAGTCCTATGGACCCGGCAATGGACAGGTGATGACGACTCAAAAAGGCATATGGAGGTTTTACCTTACAAGGGTGAGGAATTGTTTGGAGAAGGTCTCTCGGACCTGGTCTCCACAGCTACAGCTGGTAAATCCAATTTTTTGCCTTATATTCCCTCACAGCCTAAGAAAGCGCCACATTATCAAATGCAGTCCTTTCGGTCACAGAGAAACAAGAAAGTACGAGGTGCATCCTTTCTGGCCAGAGGTAAGGGCAGGGGGAAAAAGCTGCACAATACAGCTAGTTCTCAGGAGCAGAAGTCCTCCCCGGCCTCTACAAAATCCACTGCATGACGCTGGGGCTCCGCTAAGGGAGTTCGCCCCAGTGGGGGCACGTCTTCGACTTTTCAGCCACATCTGGGTTCACTCACAGGTGGATCCCTGGGCAATAGAAATTGTTTCTCAGGGTTACAAGCTGGAATTCGAAGAGGTGCCTCCTCGCTGGTTTTTCAAATCGGCCCTGCCGGCTTCTCCCCCAGAAAGGGAGTTAGTTTTAAATGCAATTCACAAATTGTATCTTCAACGGGTGGTGGTCAAGGTTCCCCTACTTCAACAGGGGAGGGGATATTACTCAACCCTATTTGTAGTCCCGAAACTGGACGGTTCGGTCAGACCCATTTTAAATTTAAAATCCCTGAACATATACTTGAAAAGGTTCAAGTTCAAGATGGAATCTCTCAGAGCGGTCATCGCCAGCCTGGAAGTGGGGGATTTTATGGTATCCCTGGACATAAAGGATGCATACCTTCATGTTCCCATATATCCACCTCATCAGGCGTACCTGAGATTTGCGGTACAGGATTGTCATTACCAATTTCAGACGTTGCCGTTTGGGCTTTCCACGGCCCCCGAGGATTTTCACCAAGGTAATGGCGGAAATGATGGTGCTCCTGCGCAAGCAGGGTGTCACAATTATCCCATACTTGGACGATCTCCTCCTAAAAGCGAGATCAAGAGAGCAGTTGCTGAGCAGCGTGTCACTTTCACTGAAAGTGTTACAGCAACACGGCTGGATTCTCAATATCCCGAAGTCGCAGTTGGTTCCTTCAACTCGTTTGACCTTCTTGGGCATGATTCTGGATACGGACCAGAGAAGGGTTTATCTTCCGATAGAAAAGGCTCAGGAACTCATGACCCTGGTCAGGAACCTATTGAAGCCAAAACAGGTGTCAGTGCATCACTGCACTCGAGTCCTGGGAAAGATGGTGGCATCGTACAAGGCCATTCCCTTCGGCAGGTTCCATGCGAGGACCTTCCAATGGGACCTACTGGACAAGTGGTCCGGGTCACATCTACAGATTCATCAGTTGATCGCCCTGTCCCCCAGGGCCAGGGTATCTCTCCTGTGGTGGCTACAGAGTGCTCACCTTCTAGAGGGCCGCAGGTTCGGCATTCAGGACTGGGTTCTGGTGACAACGGACGCGAGCCTCCGAGGTTGGGGAGCAGTCACACAGGGAAGAAACTTCCAAGGACTTTGGACAAGTCACGAGGCTTGTCTTCACATCAACGTCCTGGAGCTGAGGGCCATATACAACGGCCTTCGTCAAGCGGAGACCTTACTTCGCGACCTACCAGTTCTGATTCAGTCAGACAACATCACAGCAGTGGCTCATGTAAACCGCCAAGGCGGCACAAGGAGCAGAGTGGCAATGGCGGAAGCCACCATGATTCTTCGCTGGGCGGAAAATCATGTAAGCGCACTGTCAGCAGTGTTCATTCCGGGAGTGGACAACTGGGAAGCAGACTTCCTCAGCAGGCACGACCTGCATCCAGGAGAGTGGGGACTTCATCAGGAAGTCTTCGCACAGATTGTGAGTCAGTGGGGACTGCCCCAGATAGACATGATGGCGTCCCGCCTCAACAAAAAGCTGCAGAGGTATTGCGCCAGGTCAAGAGACCCTCAGGCGGTAGCTGTGGACGCCCTAGTGAGACCGTGGGTGTATCAGTCGGTTTATGTGCTTCCTCCTCTTCCTCTCATCCCAAAGGTGTTGAGAATAATAAGAAAAAGAGCAGTACAGACAATTCTCATTGTTCCAGATTGGCCGCGAAGGGCCTGGTATCCGAATCTGCAGGAGATGCTTACAGACGATCCGTGGCCTCTTCCTCTAAGGCAGGACCTGTTGCAACAGGGGCCCTGTCTGTTCCATGACTTACCACGGCTGCGTTTGACGGCATGGCGGTTGAACGCCGGATCCTAGCGGAAAAGGGCATTCCGGATGAGGTCATTCCTACTCTGATAAAGGCTAGGAAGGACGTGACAGCTAAACATTATCACCGTATATGGCGAAAATATGTTTCTTGGTGTGAGGCCAGGAATGCTCCTACGGAAGAATTCCATCTGGGCCGTTTCCTTCACTTTCTACAAACTGGAGTGAATATGGGCCTAAAATTAGGCTCCATTAAGGTTCAGATTTCGGCCTTATCCATTTTCTTTCAGAAAGAATTAGCTTCTCTCCCAGAAGTACAGACTTTTGTGAAGGGAGTGCTGCATATTCAGCCTCCTTTTGTACCTCCGGTGGCGCCTTGGGACCTTAATGTGGTGTTGAATTTCCTTAAGTCGCACTCGTTTGAACCACTTAAAACGGAGGAGTTAAAATATCTCACTTGGAAGGTGGTCATGTTGTTAGCCTTGGCTTCGGCTAGGCGAGTGTCGGAATTGGCGGCTTTGTCTCATAAAAGCCCCTATCTGGTTTTCCATATGGATAGAGCGGAATTGCGGACCCGTCCTCAATTTTTGCCTAAGGTGGTGTCATCTTTTCATATGAGCCAACCTATTGTGGTGCCTGTGGCTACGCGAGGCTTGGAGGATTCCGAGTCCCTTGATGTGGTCAGGGCTTTGAAAATTTACGTGGCCAGAACGGCTAGAGTCAGAAAAACAGAAGCACTGTTTGTCCTGTATGCAGCCAATGTCAAAGTCGAAAAATATTGTCATGCATGCCTAACGTACTAACCCCATGCACATGCCCGCTGCGCGTGCACTCAGTCTGCCGTGCGTGCGCATATCCGCAATTTGCGTAACGGAGCTTTTCACGGCCATGCGCCTTAGCGGGTGGTATGCGCATTTACGGTAGAGTTTGTGAATGCATAGAGGGTTATTAGAACATTACATATTTAACCCAAATAGTGTACATTTTAGATATAATTCCCCTAGACCATGTCAGCGAGTATTAATAGTTTAAACAGTTCCTGGACAGAGAGATTCGCCTTTGCATGATAGGAAGGGTCAGATAAAGGTTGGAAGGTGCTGTCTAGTATCCAGCTGTAGGGTATTTTGAGGGTAACATTCCGATGTTGGTTAGAGAAAGATCGCTTGTGCCTGCGTATAGTTATGTACAAAAGTAGAATATGAACATTAACTGCATTTACTGTATTTTATGTATGCGGCGGGAATCCAGAGGATACCACCCACAAGAGCAGTTGGGGAAAGACATCGCCCACCCTTTCAAATCCACCTATGATCTTTGCTGTAATGTAGAGACACATCCTTGTGTCCAATGGACAATGAGATTACAGTGACCATTGTATTGTGTATGCATGTTGTGTATAAAAAGACCATTGTTGCCTGGCCGGTCAGAAGACTCTGAACGCTATCTGTATGACCAGCGGAGGATCGGCCGGGTTGCGTTTGCGAACATTCTCGCGTATGTACATTCTCTGTGGCCATTATTCTGTTTAGATTTACTTGTTAGCCTGTAGTGTATGATTTCTATTGTTTACCTTTTGGAATTAATCCACTGAGGCCTTAGAACCCTGTGGTTGCAACTACAAATCAGTGTTGTGTTTTCACTTTCCTGCATGGGCTTTATAGTGTATTAATCTGTATAAGGTGTATAAGCATTGATAAGGTGTACGCACTGCGGGTACTTTGTATCGCCAGCGCTACTTAAGGTTTAAAGGTATTACATAATTGCAGTACTTTTCTGTTAAGGGTTTAAAGTGTAAGCATATCATTACATTGTATCATTAACAAGGTTATCCATTGTGTGTGCGCGCGCTGAGCGTACTCTGTATACTCAGCGCGGCGAGTGTACGCCAAGTGCGTACCACGTGCGGGACTCTGTACGCAAATAGCGTACAAAGTGCGTAGCACGTGTATTCAGTCTAGCGGCCATAACGGCTCCACTGTAAAAGTGTATTTAAAGGTATAGCATTGCGGTCTAAGATAATATTAGCATTATCACCAACAAGGTTGGCACTCCTGCTTCAAAGCAGACTATTGCTCGCTGGATCTGTAACACGATTCAGTAGGCTCATTCTATGGCTGGATTGCCGTTACCAAAATCGGTCAAGGCCCATTCCACTAGGAAGGTGGGCTCTTCTTGGGCGACTGCCCGAGGGGTCTCGGCACTACAGCTGTGCTGAGCTGCTACTTGGTCGGGTTCTAACACCTTTGCAAAATTCTATAAGTTTGATACCCTGGCTGAGGAGGACCTCCTGTTTGCTCAATCGGTGCTACAGAGTCACACGCACTCTCCCGCCCGTTTGGGAGCTTTAGTATAATCCCCATGGTCCTTACGGAGTCCCCAGCATCCTCTAGGACGTAAGAGAAAATAAGATTTTAAACCTACCGGTAAATCTTTTTCTCGTAGTCCGTAGAGGATGCTGGGCGCCCGTCCCAAGTGCGGACTACTTCTGCAAGGCTTGTATATAGTTTTGCTTATATAAGGGTTATGTTATAGTTTCATCGGTCTCGGACTGATGCTATGTTGTTTTCATACTGTTAACTGGTTAGTATATCACAAGTTATATGGTGTGAATCTTGCCCTTAGATTAACTAAAATCCTTTCCTCGTACTGTCCGTCTCCTCTGGGCACAGTTTCTCTAACTGAGGTCTGGAGGAGGGGCATAGAGGGAGGAGTCAGTGCACACCCATACCTAAAGTTCTTTCTTAAAGTGCCCATGTCTCCTACGGAGCCCGTCTATCCCCATGGTCCTTACGGAGTCCCCAGCATCCTCTACGGACTACGAGAAAAAGATTTACCGGTAGGTTTAAAATCTTATTTTTTCTCTCCTAGGGCTTCATTTGTCCACTGTGTATGAAATCGCATGGAACGGCAGAAGAACTTTTTAAACATTATGAAGCTTCTCATGAACCAGCTAGTGACCCTGGTCATGGAGAAGCCAATTCATCTTCAAAAAGGTAGACGTATACACTTTCGGAATTCAAACGGTCACTATACATGAGCTGTAGCCAATTTTATTTCTTTGTGTTCTTCCATATAACAGCTCTTTCCAAACTGGCTTCAAAACTTTATTGCAGTGTTTCGCAACCTCAGTCCTCAAAGCACACTAATACCCCTTTCACATCGCACAAATAACCCGGTACCGACACGGCATATTGCCGTGTCGAACCGGGTCAGTGTGCGATGTGAAAGCACACTGGCCGATTTAGCGGGTCGCCTGACCCGGTAAATCAACCCGGTAAAAAAGAAGGGTTTTACCCGGGTTGATTACCGGGTCAGGTGCGGTGTGAATGGGAGCCGTGTCGATGCGACACGGTTCCCATTCACAGGATAGGAAGAGGCGGCGCTGGAGATGAGCTCATCTCCCGCCGCCGCCTCCACCCCCGCCCCTGCTGCTGCTGCGCGCTCCGTTGTTATGGCAACCGACCCGGTATATTGCCGGGTCGGAAAGCCAGCAGCGGAGTGCAAATGCCGGATCCCACCCGGTAAGTACACGTTTGTCTTACCGGGTAGGATCCGGCATTTGCAGTCTGAATGCAGCATAACAGTACAGGCTTTCAGGATAGCCTTACTTGAGCACAGGTGACTTAATTAGTGCCTTGGTTATTGTTATTTAACATCTGTGCTCAGGCATGGCTATTTTGAAAATCTCGATTGTTAGTGCTAACAATCCAGGTTTTCATAACACAGGTATATGCTTTGAGGACCATCGTTGGGAAACACTGCTCTGTTGTTTCCCCTTCTTGTAGCTTATACCGCATTCAGATCGCAAATGCCGGATCCCACCCGGTAAAAGAAACGTGTCCTTACCGGGTGGGATCCGGCATTTGCGCTCCTTTGCTGGCTTTCCGACCCGGCAATATA
This sequence comes from Pseudophryne corroboree, assembly GCF_028390025.1. Taxonomy (NCBI): domain Eukaryota; kingdom Metazoa; phylum Chordata; class Amphibia; order Anura; family Myobatrachidae; genus Pseudophryne; species Pseudophryne corroboree. The sequence goes on from NC_086449.1 coordinate 535,607,395, forward strand.
CCGGGTCGGTTGCCATAGCAGCGGGGGGGCGCAGCAGCAGCAGGGGCGGGGGTGGAGGCGGCGCTGGGAGATGAGCTCATCTTCTGCGCCGCCTCTCCCTATGCTGTGAATGGGAACCGTGTCGCATTGACGCGGCTCCCATTCACACTGCACCTGACCCGGTATTCAACCCGGGTATAATCCTTCTTTTATACCGGGTTGAATTACCGGGTCAGACGACCCGCTAATTCTCGGAAAGTGCTTTCACATCGCACACTGACCCGTGTCGACACGGCAATATGCCGTGTCGATACTGGGTTATTTGTGCGATGTGAAAGGGGTATTACATGGTTTATCGCAGAGCTCACAGGCCAACTTCTTATTGTACCACATCTACAGTGACTGAGGCTATGTTATGATGTTACACTGACTATGTGACGGAGTCTTGTGATTAATGATAAAATGCTAATGTGATCAAGTGTTCTATGTCTCCCATATTGCTGTAGTCTTTTGTGTTTGCTGACAGCAAACGAAAATGTACTGTATGTTATGATGGCAAAGTTTCACTAAAGTAATACAGTTTATTGCATTTTGGATAAAACCATTCTAGTAAACGGTTTTAACTCATGCTGTTTTTTCCCTGTGGCCTATAGTCAGTTGATTGGGTGTGTGACTTATGTGCTGTATGGCTATTATATACAGATAGTGTTTTACCAATCACAATTGAACAACTCGTTTAGGCAGCATGATGCTTTAGTAGGGAAAGAAAATTGCTTTGTGAGGTTTTTATTCCTTTTTTATTTCCTTGCACTCAGGGAAGAGGTACTGCTACTTCGACAGGAGGTACAGGACTTGCAAGCATCACTTAAGGTTGTAACATAATTTATTTATTTATTTTTACTTTGGTGTTCAGTAAAAGTGCATTAACTTGAAAAATAGAAATCTGGCTATATGTCAGTAGTTATAAGTTGAATAACTCATTAAAATGTTTCAAGATCGAGAATTCAGTTCCATATTGTTATTTAATGCAAAGTCAAGCTTAAACCATTTGTGGCAGTGCAAAATTGTTAGAACGTAAATGCCCAGTTTTATCAAGCCTTGGAGAGTGATAAATTGCACCAGCC